>NC_064928.1:71102636-71703636 GCF_023897955.1 Schistocerca gregaria | reverse complement strand
AATGTCCCAATAAGCCATTTCAGTTTCTTTCATAATATTTACTCCCGTCTTCTTAACGTCAGGGAATTTTGTTGTAAATAAAACATTGTTCATAAGAGACCAATCTGTGTTTGTGCAGTGTGTTGTAAGCGTCAAATAGAGCACCTGATTATGCGGATGAGTCCTCATATCAACTGCCGCGGCACATGTTTTATTATTTTAACTTCCGCAATAACAGAAGGCATTACGCTGTTTGTTCTTTGACATTTCTTCTTATAGTAGAGGAATGTGGCATGACATGTGCCACGTTAACTTCTCCATAATGCGCAGCTAGATGTATTAATTCTCGGCTAGTTCTCTGAAACCTTCACCGGAAACAGCACTAAAAGGTCTCATATCCTTAGCACACATTTTGCTGTAATACTATTTTTTATTACTGCCGGTATCCCTGAAGGAGTTGTACCTTTGTGAGGTTTCCTGCAACTGTGTTTCTTTAAATGAATGGTTCGCGACAGGAAACACAATAGTGTGGAGAAGTTTATGCACGATACGTAGCCAGATGACGCAATGTTTTCGTCTACAACCAACAGAAATGTACTCCATACTTGGCTTTTTAGACCTTCCCGTTCCTTCAGTGTGTAAACATTGGTTTCAATCTTAGGTCTTACAGCACTGGCTTCCTCGCACTGCACGATTACAGAGAGAGAGAGAGACACACCTCAAATGAAAAGCCCGTTCTGGCTGCAGTCTCACACGTGTAATGTGTTTGGAGCTACGTGCTACGTATCTGGTCACGGCTTCTATGCTCGGTCACTAGAACTAGTGCGGGCAGCCTATCCAGTTAGGCTGTGCTCGCCCCATCTCGTATTTTGTGCTCGGTCATGCAGGACTCTTTAAGTGCTGACACACTCGTGCACCAGTTGGGGTATTTAAAAGCGGTGGCTGCTGGGTTACTCGTCGAAGAGGCTAATCGTTACAATTTCCATCGAATGTCGTCACAGGCATTAAAACATGGGTGCATCACTTCGGGCCTGAAACAAAACGGCAATCCATGGAGTGGTGCCTCACAGTTCAAAGCCGTATCCTCAGTGGGTAAAATCATGACGACGGTCTTCTGGGTGGCTGAAAGGGTTATTCTGTTTCGTGCCCTCCATCGTGGTGCAACTATAAACTCTCAAGTGTATTGCACTACCCTCAGAAAATTGCAGAAGGACTACCGTGTGTTTGTCGCAACAAAAACGCCACATCTACATGGTTACTATTCAAATGACACTTAAGTGCCTGGCAGAGGGTTCATCGAGCCATTGTCATACTACTACTCTACGATTCTACCCTGTCACTAAGTATCGCCAAAATACCCGAAAAGTACCGTGTTAACTAATGCAATCAAAATCAAGTCGTATCTAAATAGACGTTTCTCCACATTTTACTTCCCAACACTATATCTGGCCGTGCATTTATCCCAATTTAGCATAGAATAACCATATTAAATAAGATTTAAGGACACTGGCAAAAAAATTGCTTCTAACATCAATAAACAAAAGAATACCAAAGTTGAGTTGAACCCCCAATTTTACACGACTCTCATTCAAAGTAATCACAACCCGTGGGGTTTGACAGCTATCCACCTTTAAATTACCCACTATAGAATGTTAGCACCAATAGCAAGTGAGCTTCACTGTCATTGGTCGACGTTTAAGAAATTAGTGGGGGGCGGCCTTGTCCAAGTAGCAAAGCATTACAATACTTCTGGTAAATGTTACGGCACACGAATTTAGACACATTTCCTCCAAACGTTATAAAAATACACATGCAGCGGCAGCGGATTTAAAATGTAAAAAAATGGAAATAATAAAAGGGAAATGGCTACTGCTAATGAAAGTCAACAATGTCTACATAGAACACACCACTTCGAGGAGAACACTTTTAGTAGACAAATGTTATGTGAATGTCAGCCAAAAGGAAAAGAAATTACAAATGAAAATTGTTTGCAATAATTTTGAGTCTTTAAGAGGAGAGCACTGCTTTTAAATCTTATCTTGTGTGTTGTGACGATGGTCGCGATATCGACGGCAGCTGGCTGGTCCTGGTGAAACTCTGAGATCTGCTCCCACGGTCGTGTGATTGCAGCTGATGATTTTTTCCTCGTAATCGGACTGGCGGTGGTATTCATTAAGCTGCAAATCTGATTACAGTGGCGTTTTACAGGCCACAGGCTGGTCGATGTAATTGTTGTTACGGATGTCCGTATGTGGACAGTTTTAATGTTTCTGGCGCACACAATTCAAGTTTACTTATGCCACACACAGTTCATAAAACTTGCCGTCCGCGAATTCTGTAGAAAGTCAATTCGTATTATGAGAGCCGCGATCGCGAAAATACCGTCCTGGGCGTGAATGTACTCACACACAATAGACAGTTTGCGTAAGTTCAGAACAACTGTGACTGATTATAGGCGTCAGGTAGTTCATCGAAACGCGAATAAATACGTAAGTTCCCAGTACTTGAGTGTACGAAAACACAGTCAAAATACAAGCGCAGTTCAATTCACAGACACAGAGCTGCAATACCGTCCATTCTCGGTTGCATTGTCATGGTTACTTCGTCTCACGGCACAGTCTCAATATTTACTTAGCCCAGTTTCTACACTCGCTATTATCATATCACGTTCGAGTCACGACTGCCACAGTAAAATATGTGTCCGCCTCTCTAGCTACCCAATAACACACGCCCGCTTTGTTGGATCGACTATCGATGTTGCTCTCTCTCAATACACTCGCCCACAGTTTATACAACATTAAAGTAAATTACATATACCTTTACACAACTATTTTCTACCAAACTTATTACAGTAAACGATAAACAAAAATATTAAAGCTTTCCACAATCAATAAATCTAAACTTATTTATCTACTTACAAAAAAGGAAATAATTTCATATTACATCTATCCCAAAGAAAGCAGGTGCTGACAGATGTGAAAATTACCGAACTGTCAGTTTAATAAGTCACAGCTGCAAAATACTAACGCGAATTCTTTACAGACAAATGGAAAAACTGGTAGAAGCCGACCTCGGGGAAGATCAGTTTGGATTCCGTAGGCAATACTGACCTTACGACTTATCTTAGAAGAAAGATTAAGGAAAGGAAAACCTATGTTTCTAGCGTTTGTAGACTTAGAGAAAGCTTTCGACAGTGTTGACTGGAAATCTTTCAAATTCTAAAGGTGGCAGGTGTAAAATACAAGGAGCGAAAGGCTATTTACAGAAACCAGTTATAAGAGTCGAGGGGCATGAAAGGGAAGCAGTGGTTGGGAAGGGAGTGAGACATGGTTGTAACCTCTCCCCGATGTTATTCAATGTGTATATTGAGCAAGCAGTAAAGGAAACAAAAGAAAAATTCGGAGTACGAATTAAAATCCATGGAGAGGAAATAAAAACTTTGAGGTTCGCCGATGACATTATAATTCTTTCAGAGACAACAACGGACTTGGAAGAACAGTTGAACGGAATGGACAGTGTCTTGAAAGGAGGATATAAGATGAACATCAACTAAAGGAAAATGAGGATAATGAAATTTAGTTGAATTAAGTCGGGTGACGCTGAGGGAATTAGATTAGGAAATGAGACACTTAAAGTAGTAAAGGAGTTTTGCTACTCGGGTAGCAAAATAACTGATGATGGTCGGAGTACAGAAGATATAAAATGTAGACTGGCAATGGCAAGTAAAGCGTTTCTGAAGAAGAGAAATTTGTTAACATCGAGTATTGATTTAAGTGTCAGGAAGTCGTTTCTGCAAGTATTTGTATGGAGTGTAGCCATGCATGGAAGTGAAACATGGATGGTAAATAGTTTGGACAAGAAGAGAATAGAAGCTTTCGAAATATAGTGCTACAGAAGAATGCTGAAGATTAGATGGGTAGATCACATAACTAATGAGGAAGTATTGAATAGGATTGGGGAGAAGAGAAGTTTGTGGCACAACTTGACTAGAAGAAGGGATCGGTTGGTAGGACATGTTCTGAGGCATAAAGGGATCACAAATTTAGCATTGGAGCGCAGCGTGGAGGGTAAAAATCGTAGAGGGAGACCAAGAGATGAATACACCAAGCAGATTCAGAAGGATGTGGGTTGCAGTAAGTACTGGGAGATGAAGAAGCTTGCGCAGGATAGAGTAGCATGGAGAGCTGCGTCAAACCAGTCTCAGGACTGAAGACCACAACAACATTACATCTAGAAGACAACTTTTATCTCTATATTACAGGACAAAAGGAAAATGCGCTACAACATCAAAGATATATGAACAGACGGAAAAAAAACAAGATAAATATATATCTATGGCACGGATGTCTTCACACATTCCACTGTCGAATGGCGTGTGGGAAAAAGGAACACCTAAATCTATCCGTTCGAGCTCTGATTTCTCTTATTTTCTTGTGATGATCATTTCTCCCTACGTAGGTGGGTGTTAACAAAATAATTTCGCATTCGGAAGAAAAAGTTGGTGATTTAAATTTCGTAAATACATCACGCCGCAAAGAAAACCGCCTTTCTTTCAGTGACTGCTACCCCAACTCGGTTATCATATCAGTAACACTCTCACCCCTATTGCGCCATAACACGAAATGAGCTGCCCGTCTTTGCACTTTTTCGATGTCCTCCGTCAATCCTCCCTGGTAAGGATCCCACACCGCACAATATTCCAGCAGAGGACAGACAAGTGTAATGTAGGCTGTCTCTTTAGTGGGCTTGTCGCATCTTCTAAGTGTTCTGCCAACAAAGCGCAGTTTTTATTTCGCTTTCCCACAATATTATCTATTTGGTCTTTCCAATTTAAGTTGCTCGTTATTGTAATTCCTCGGTATTTAGTAGAATTGACAGCCCTTAGGTTCGTGCGATTTATCGTATACCTAAAATTTATCGGATTTCTTTTAGTACCCATGTTGACGACCTCGAACTTTTCAATTGCCACTTTTCGCACCCTACAGAAATTCTCTCTAGATCATTTTGTAATTGGAATTGACCGTGTGATAATTTTACTAGGCGGTAAATTACAGCATCATCTGCAAAAAGTCTAACACATTATCACGTAGATCATTTATGTAAATCAGGAACAGAAGAGGGCCTATAACACTACCTTGCGGAACGCCAGATATCACTTCTGTTCTACTCTATGATTTACCGTCTGTCACAACGAACTGTGTCCTCTCTGAGAGGATATCACGAATCCAGTCACACAACTGAGACGATAATCCATATGCGTGCAATTTGATTAATAGGCGCTTGTGAGGAACGGCATCAAAAGCCTTTTGGAAATCTAGGAATATGGAATCGAACTGAGATCCCTTGTCGACAGCTCTCATTACTTCATGGGTATAAAGAGCTAGCTGTGTTGCCCAAGAACGATATTTTCTGAATCCGTGTTGATTATGTATCAATAAGTCATTTTCTTCAAGGTGATTCATAACGCTCGAGTACAGAATATGCTCCAAAATCCTACTGCAAATTGAGGTCAGTGATATGGGTCTGTAATTCAATGGGTTACTCCTATTTCCTTTCTCGAATATTGGTGTGACCTGTGCTACTTTCCAGTCTTTAGGAACAGACCTTTCGTCAAGTGAGCGGTTGCATATGATTGCTAAGAAAGGCACTGTTGTGTCTGCATACTCTGGAAGGAACTAGATTGGTATACCATGTGGACCGGAAGACGCATTTTTTAAGTGATTTGTTTCGCAACACCTAAGATATCTACTTTTATGTCACTCATGCTAACAGCTGTTCTGGTTTCGTGAAGGAATTACGGAAAACTGTATTTAGTAACTCCGCTTTAGTGGCACCATCATCGGTAACATTTCCATGGCTATCGCGCAGTGACGGTATTGACTGTTTTCTGCCACTGGTGTACTTCACATAAGACCAGAATCTCTTCGGGTTTTCTACCATATTTTGAGACAATGTTTCATTGTGGAAACTATTAAAAACATCTCGCATTGACGTCCACACTAAATTTCGAGCTTCCGTGAAACTTAGGCAGTCTTGGCGTCTCGTTGCCCGCGACAACGTAAAGCCTGTGCACTTGAGAGGAGCTCATAGAAGTTGACCGGACTCTTCTCCTTCATCCACCTCACAGCCCGTATCTCGCACCTTCCGACTTCTATCTGTCTGCCCCAATGAAGGATACACTCTGAAGGAAGCAGTACGTGAATGGTGGGGAGGTTACTGACGCAGCGGGACGTAGGTTCCGACGATGGGCATCAAAGCCGGAACGCCCTCCCAGTAGGGTGTAAGGCGGCTGGACTGAACGAAGATTTTGTAGCCAAAAGAGTGGGGAGTAACATCGTGTTTTGGAATCCAGAATAAAACCACTCTGCTTTCAGAGTAAAAAATGTATTGCTTTACTTATCAAAAGCCCCTCATAAAATCCTAGTATTCAGAAATTGACATCTTGCAACTGGTAAACAATACTAAGTTCCATCAGAGCACCACAAAATTTCTAACAGATGGCGCTGGACAGCAAAACGTCAGTGACTGGGCATGGAAATCTTGTATAAAAGGAGCTGTAATGAGAGAGAGGATCAGATGCGCCAGCAGTCGCAGCATGTTGACGTTACCTGAAAAGGTGCTTTTAGTGAAGCTGTATTATCAGATTTGGGAATGTGCTAGTTCAGCGTTACAATCCTATCGCCACAGGAAGGGGATTCGAACGGGTAAAGGTCCGTTGACAAATGCAGCTGTAGCGAGAATGATTTCCAAGTTCGAAGCCACGGGTTGTTTAGACGATACACCCCGTAGTGGCCGACCGAGCACAAAGCGTAATGCTGCTGAGACAGTTCAGGAAGACATGGAGACTGTAGCGAGTTTGTCTATGCACGGGGAAGTCAGCGCTCGTGCAGTCGCACGTCGTACCGGCATTTCATACACTACAGTTTGGTTGGCACTGAGGCGTACCCTCCGATGCTATCCGTACAAAATCCATCAGCATCATGAACTGTTACCTGGCGATTTAGTAAAGCGGAGGGCATTTGCTGTGTGGGCGTTTCAAAAGGTGGCGGAAGATGACGATTGGTTGAGTAACGTGTTGTGGACTGACGAACGCCATTTCATGCTCCGAGAGTCTGTCAACGCCCACAACTGCAGAATTTGAGCTACCGAAAATCCTAGAACTGTCGTGGAAACTCCACTGCACGACGAGAAAGTCACGGTATGGGTTGGATTTACCACATCTACCGTTATCGGGCCTTTTTTCTTCGAGGAAATGCGTGATTCTGGTTTTGTAACTGCGACCGTGACGGATGAGAGGTACGCCGATATGTTACAGAATCGCATCATCCCCAGCCTGGCTGAGTAACACCTGATGGAACGTACGATGTTTATGCAGGATGGCACTCCACCTCTATATTGCTAGACGCGTGAAATATCTCTTGCGCGCGTCGTTTGGTGATGATCATGTGCTCAGCTACCACTTTCGTCATTCTTGGCCTCCCAGGTCCCCAGACATCACTCCGTGCGATTATTTAGAGAGTGCTTTCTGATTATAATTTTAAATCTGTTTCTTTTAAAAAATGCTTTTAGGCACTATTAAAGTGAATAAAATTCCCATTTGTTAAAAGGAATTTGGTTATAATTTCATCAGTTACTCTCTGGCAACTACTTCCACGCTTACATAGTGTGATTAAATGTGTTAATGTTCTTTATGGATCGCTAGTAAATAAAATAAATTTTTAAGAATATTCTTTGAAAATAGATCACGGTTCAACTACTCTGAGATGAAAAGATTGTCACAGCAGAGGAATTCGTCAGAAGACTGATGACCACAAAAAAGCGCCCTCAATCTCAAACAGAAGAGAGTAAAGAAAATACATAACGCATTCTGAGGCACTCCACTCAGGAATGACACTGACTCAAGATTCTCGCGTAAGCGGGAGAACGTGGTATGGCAAAATGTCTCGGCGCTTTTCTTATCATCAGAAGCGCGCAGCACGTGACACAAGGACGATGCTAATCTGTGAAGAAGTAGCGGGACACACACCTCATCAGGACAGACGTCTGCGTCGTACACAGGGATCTGACGTTCTGGAGCACAGGTTTCTGTGGCCGACGGTCGCAGACGTTTGTAAAACCCAATGAACTAACAGTCTGATAAAGAGAACCACGCCACACTGCTCTGCCGCAACAACAATTACGACACCAGGCTTCAAGCTGTTCCCTGCCTGCAAGAGATCTGCCATCACGTCGATTGTCACCCACGCAGAGCACTCCATCTGCCACCTACGACACACGTGCGCAGGAATCGAGAACGCTACCGCAAGACCACGAGCTGCGGACAAGAAATTGCAGTTTTTAATTAGTCTATGGGACCAACATGAGAAGACACGGAAAATACCGAAATAAGAAGAAATATTTATGGACTTTTTGATTACAGCATTAGACGCACCGTTCAGAACAATAATGGTATCGACAACCTGGCAGGCCAAAAAAAACTGTTTAACGACAGAAAATATGCGGGCTCCTATCAAAATCAAGGCGCAACAACAGCCAGTCTAAAGAGGACTCCCAGTAAACTGTACGAGGATGGTTTGACAAATCTGCTACATTTCCATGAAAGAATGGACCGTTTTTGTTGCCCCTTGATCGTTGTTAAGCTCGATTATTCCAAGTACCGTATTAAGAATTTCAACAAAGTACAGCATGCAGTACGTTCTTGACACCAGTCTCAACATGTCAGTGTATCGACTTTCATTTAAAATAAAAGAAACCGAATTTCGTGCTGTTATCACACATGTCTATTTGAAGGGCTGGACTGCCGCATAAATCAAAACAGAACTGGGTGAAGTTAGCGCGGACTCTGCACCATCACTGAAGGCCATAAACTTTTAAATTCAATGAATTTAGGCGAGGTCGGACAAGCATCGAAGACAAAGCTCGCTCAGGTCGTCCAATTAAGGTCACCCAAAGGTAAACACTAACAAAATACGTGCTGACGTAATGCAAGACCGCCGAATAAAAACAGGTATCGCAACTGAGTGAGTGCATAATATCCTGTACAGATAATTCGGTGTGAGAAAGCTGTGTGCGAGAAAAGTGACGCGATTGCCCACAGTCGACCAAAAGCGGATCCGGCACACCGTTTCAACACATTGTCTGGCGATGTTTGGTCAAAGTCCACAAGACCTTTAGCGCAGATTTGTGGTTGTGGAGGAAACCTGGACTCAGTGCTACACATCATAGTCAAATCAGTGGAGACTGGTGAAAGTGTACCTAAGAAGACAAAGACCATTTTGTCAACCTGTGAGGTGGCGACCACTGTCAACCGCGCTGCTGCTACAGTCGCAGGTTCGAATCCTGCCTCGGGCATGGATGTGTGTGATGCCCTTAGGTTTAGGTAGTTCTGAGTCTAGGGGACTGATGACCTCAGATGTTAAGTCCCATAGTGCTTATACGGCCGGGGTGACCGAGCGGTTCTGGGCGCTACAGTCTGGAACCGCGCGACCGATACGGTCGCAGGTTTGAATCTTGCCTCGGGCATGGATGTGTGAGATGCTCTTAGGTTTAGGTAGTTCTAAGTCTAGTGGAGTGATGACCTCAGAAGTTGAGTGCTTAAAGCCATTTGAACCATTCGACCACTGTTTTTGAGATACCCAAAGAATACTCCTCATATATTACTTAGATAAAGAAAAGGTCATAACGAGATCCTATTACGCTTCATTGTTGGATTTTTTGAAACTTGATCTGGCTGAAAGAGACCAAGGTTGGCACGCAACGTTGTGCTCTTTCACCAGGATAATGCACCATCCCACAAATCAGCGATAACACTGGCGAAAGCGCATGAAATGGATTTTGAATTGGTTCCTCATCGACTCCATTCACCAGACTTAGCCCCAAGTGACTTCTTTCACTTCCCTAACTTGAAAGTTTGGCCTACTGGGACGAAATTTTCATCAAAGGAGCAAGAGATAGCTGTAGTTAACGAGTAAACCTCTTTCGAGCTTGGAGGATTGCTGGACGAAGTATATGTCCCTAAAAGGAGACTATATCGAGAAGTAAGGTGAGCTCTTTACGCAATAATCATTTTTTTCCTCTTGTACTTCACTTATCAAAGGACACTCGTATGAAGTGTCAAATCAGTTCCCATTTACGATGTTGAATTAGCTATGTAAGATTGCGAGATAATAATAAATTAAACAAAGAGCGCGAATAATAACTTGCCCAAGCTACTTACCATTCTCAAAGACAAATCTAGAGTAGTAACTTTGCCCTCGGCACTCGTCGAGCTTAGTTGGCAGAAACAATGAGTCCTCTGCAGCAGTGCTGACAACGGAAGAAATGGAACGAACATATGTCGGCTGCTCGACTATATATGTCTGCTCGTCGTCGTACGATGCGTAGCTGACCAGTGGTCACACAGCTAATAACGTCCGAGTGCCGCTTTCGGCACCACTATCAAACAACTCGAGGTCTTCCGAAAAAAAAGAAAAAAACGGCTTAGTACTAAACCGAAATGCACTGAAAAACGTAATCTTCACGACGGGAACGTTGGTTAAAGAACGCAACCGACTCCGTCGTGTAGTTTATGTCAGTAACTTTCCGCTACCTGTATCGTCGACTGATTGCTTTCTGATTATGTTTTGAAAGCTGTACGGACGGCTTCACAACAGATAACTTGGAATATGCCGAGTTGGTCACACACCATTAACAAACTATCTCAAAAGTGGAGCGACTGCAAGATACGAAGCTTATTACTTCCGACAAGGAAATACGTGTAAACATAAACAGGCATTTTCGTCTACGTCGTAAAATTATGAAGTACATCAACAATGTGTAGAAATTGATGTAACTCCTGATTACGTGGCCAGAGGATTTAAAATTAATGTAAAGAGCAATTTAACTTGTAGGTTGGATAAAGTGTTTTCTAAAATGTGTGTTCGCTGTCTGTCAGACATTTTATTTTATGTTATTGGGCAAATGATCAAACATTTATGTTGTTTTTACATTGAACGCCTTTTCAGCCACTGACAGCTGTAACAGTCGGTAACAAAAGTTATTTTTTCTTCTAGTGTTGTAGGTATGTGCATCGCTGTTCTTCTCAAAGTGTGATGGATTATGTATGACGAATTTCATTAACGAATATATGCATTTAGACGGAGCAGTTAAAAGGCCTGGCTCTTTGAAGAGCTGCGTGACGTCCGTGGGTGGACATCACATATCATTCTTACTACTACTATTTGCAATTAATTCTTCCTTCCTAAATGATGATTTATCACAGTAAATCATTCCGTACGACATTAGTGGGTGGAAATATGCAAAATATATCAGAAGGTTGATACGTTTATTTCCAAGGTTAGCAGTTCTGCGAAGAGCAAAAGTAACTGAACTTAATGCTTTCTGAAGCTCAGTGATATCTTTCTTCCAGTTCAAGTTTTCTTCAATATGCACACACACAAATTTGCAGTATTCTGCCCTATTTATTGACACAGTGTAGCGTTGCTCTTGGGGAGCGAAAAGAAAAAAGAATTGTTATTTTATATTTTTAAAAACAAAATGTCGAAAAAGTGAATATTTTTGGTGGGCCACTTGGCAACAGCATCAGGGGTTGATTAAATTATTATAATAACATACGATGAGTATTAAATACTTGAATAAGAGCAGCAGATCGATTTATATGAGATAGTTCGGAAGAAACATTGTCATTTCTGTGCATTTTTATATTCGCGATGTAGTCATACCCGGAACAACACTAAGGAACCAGAAGATTTATATTTAAAAGAAATGCAACACTGCACAATTAAAAAAAAGTTGGTTCAGAAATAATAGGAAAACGATAATGTTCCTTCTGCCACATGCCGCGTTCGGCCCATCAGCGTGATCGTAATTGCTGCTGATGAACTACCACAAAGTAATTATCATTCAAGTAAATGAGGAGATGGAAATCATCAAGGTTAATTTACTAAAATAAGCACATTTATTTTTAACACACGTTTTTTTAATGCTCCATACCTTTTCATATTAAATTACAATAGATGACCATTGTGGTTAAATACTTTATACATAACAGTCAAAATGTCCTCTTGATGCTGTCTGTTTGTAATCAGTTACAAGAAACTACATGTTTTCTGACTGGAAAAATAACAATTAGCATATTCACTCAATATTTTCACATAAAATATGAAATACCGATGCGGAACGCAGCGAGTCCGCGTTCGCCTTTCACGGAATAAAAACAGTAAAAGGTGAGGCGCCAAATGCCTCATTTGTCTTGAAACAACAGAATTCTTTTTTATGCCATTAATCGATACTTGTACATAGAGATTTACAGGCACCGCGCAAGAACGGCAAAGATAAAGAACAATAGATTCTGTCGCTTCTACGCTATGGTTCATTTCTTTTACTTTACAATTGTTCGATAACTTTAGGCCACCAGGCTTGTACTATTGAGCGTATATTAATGTTTGCGAGGCGAAAATTACTAATATTACAACTGCTTCATATGCTGCATCAGTTGTTGGTATCACTCTATTCGTTGCACAAAACTGAATATAGTGCGTTTATTCAAAATTTAGGGAGAGTCCATTTTCAGACAACCACATCATAATTCTTTGGACAATATTATTTATGAGCCAGCGGAGTTAGAGCATTGTATAAGCAGTCCTTGTTAGGTTATCAGAGGAGTTTCTGCTGTACCTGGAGCAAAATTAATCAAACGATTAAGAGATGCTTCGTAAATGATATTTCTACAGTGAAATCTTTTTGGTTAAAAACAGGAGGTGGCAAATTAATACAAGAGCACAAATTAAATGGGGCCGCAAGGCTGGCTTCGTTAGACGTAACAAATTTGTCTGCTCGCATATCTGCGGTGGTTGAGGAAATGATAGACATTACAGAAATCAACTTAAGTGAGCATGGAAAAATATCAGTTTATAGAACTGTTAAAGTTTGCCTTATCATTAAACTAAAGTCTTACGTACAAGAAAGTCGTTTATCAATATGTTCATCAGAAGCATGGAAGATGACTGACACCTTTTTCAACACCGATGAAAGAGCATTTTTATTGAAAAATGAGAAGTATAGCTATACACAACGCATGTACAGAAAGTATGTTGCCAAAATACTAATAGCATTTCAAACATCAGAGGAAGAAATAAATGAATTGGTTACGGACCTTAGCAAGCTGTATAAGAATATCGTACTTTCAGTAGATCGTGAGGAAGAGGCACTATTAAATGACCTTGATTTGATGACAGAACAAGAATAACAAGCTAGAGTAGTAACAAATGAAACGCACGTTCACGATAGGACTCCATGCAACTCCCATAAACATGAAATAACATTCTTAAAAAGGTAGTGGATATAACTAATACCATCCCATTAAGCTATAAGAATAAGGAAGAATCAATGAAAACAGCCGAATAGCGATAGAGCGTGGTTATCAAACAAGTTTAACAAATACGTTTGTGATACATTAGGACACAGAAACCAACAAAACGAGAAAAATGGAAAGAATTATACTTTCATGACATCTTGGGGAACTAACGACATTACTGTATAAAGACAACCTGTTGTTTAATGTTGTTTTGTAGGGCGGGCGACCACAGCCAAACTTGGACACATTTTCAAAGAAAACTCCGCACTGGCTGTATGAATGACTTTTATTAAATGTGTAGCTGGTTTCGAAGCACTTATCGGTGCGTCCTAAGGCAATCTGTACAAAAAATAATATAATAAAAGCTCATATAAACTATTCGAACCCTCAATTCTGAGGCGTAAATTAAACTTTTAAATAGCCAGTTTTTTGAATGAAACAAGAAAGAATTCACATACGCTATTTACAACATAGTAACGTTGAAGATTTGCCTGTATCCCCTCCCGACCATTCACGTCCAATGTACCGTCATCTGGTGGAAGCGGTAGCTAAAATTTAAAAATCTTTTTTAAACATTTTTTTTAAATGATGGGAGCGGCAATGAACTAGAAAATAAAAATAAAATACGTTGCTGATAAAACTCCCCCAAAAATGAACGACGAAGAACGGAACATTAGCATGAACAAACAGTGGAATTAAGCCCATGCAAACATATCAGAACATACCGTGCAAGTTGAGAGGACACTGCCTGACTGACTGGCCGAAACCCGAAAAGCGCTTACGCCTAGGCTCGAGAATCGGCAGAGGCCGGATGACGTGTACAAGGTGTGAAGAGTAGGGGGTACTCAACATCTGATAAACGATTCCTTGAGTCTATTTTTTTTAAAGTCTAATACCATATTAGGTGGCCAATATAAAAAATGGGCAGTTAGTTAAAACTATAAGAATAATAGATGCAGTAGTTCTGAATGCTTAAGGCCAGGAGTAGGCATAAAAATATATTGGACACAACCTACTAACAAGTAAGCTATAGGGGTAAGGCTACCTGTTTAAGTAGTCAAAATTTTCTAAAGGACCCTTGTGCGTCAAATCAGTCTGGGCGTTAAGTGAGGAGCGAGGGGATTTCTCCAGAACTCTGAAGATTTCAACCTCTTCCAAAACATTAAGGGTGTTGCCCTTACATTCCAAGTGTAACACCCGCATGTTGTTGTGCATACTGGTGATATGGTGACCCGTTTCCCCCAAATGCGCACCTACGGCTGATTTTGAGCCTGCGTCGCTGAGGTGTCCCTTAAAGCGGGTTTCAAAACTTCTTCCTGTCTGGTCTGTCTGTACTCGGAATCACAATTATCACAGGCGATACTATATAACCCCGACGACGTGAAACTATTCCAGCCTCCTTGTGCCTGAAATTCTGCCCATTGTTTTTAGGAATATAAAATGCCGGATTTATTCCCTTAGATCTTAAGCATTTGCCGATTCTGCTTGAAATGTTACTATAGAAAGGGAACCTTTAGAGTTTACGCCCAAAAGCTAATCCGCTATTTGCTGGCTGTAGCATAGTGAATGTACCAGGTGTCAGTGGTGTGCGAGAAGTCTTATGTTTCATTTTTATCTTCCGTAACACACCCCTGTTAATCGTTCTAACAAAATCCGCGTCGTATCCATTCGAAAAGGCGATAAACTGTGTTACTTTATAGTCCCGATCCCTGGCTTCTTGAGATAATGGGACCGTATGCATCCTGTGTAGTAAAGCCCTGAATGTGACCTTTTTTAATTGCAAAGGATGATTAGACGATCTATGTATCGCGACGTCAGAAGTGGTGGGCTTTCTGAAAATATCAAAATTAACCGAATTCCCATTGATTTCGACCAATAGATCTAAGAAGGGAAGGGTTCCATTAATGCTCTGTTACATAGTTGTGGTGTGCATACTGTAAGACCTTCGGTACACACACCATCAGATTAATTGACTTGTCGCTCTAACGAAGTAGGCGAGTGTCAGCAATATGTCTCGTGGTCTTATCATGGCGTCTTTATCTTCTGCCGTTAGGTCAGACGACAGAAATGCCACTTGCACGCTTAGAGTAGCAAATTGACGGTGACCAACTATAAACAGAACTTGATTAATTTTCACACACATTTATTAAAATAATAACAGACATAAAAATTACTTAACTTGGTTCTGGATGCTATTTACAATTGACCATCTGAAGTTCCTTTGGTATTGGTACGTTAACCTTATTCTCACACATATCTCTGATATGTGACCAAGTGTCTATACATTTCTCTTCATGGCTATGTACAGGAATATGGTAATCTTATTAGGCACAGACTGAAACTTGACTACAGACAAATGCAGACAAATGCAGACTAATGCAGACTGACTAATCGGAGGTCTGTGCACTCGTTATAATACCTCGCGCTTTCATGTATCTCTGCGCGAGTGTGATCCGCAAGGAGACAAGCTTCTACGTTAGCAGCAATTTCGTTGGCTGCGTTCCATATTATTACGCGGATCGGCGGAAGCAGAATTTGGTCCGTCTCTAAGGCAGCGCCATCTCGTAGTGCGGAGATGGACGAGCGATGCGCCTGAGCTGTTGTGATTAGCGGAGCGCGCTTTATTGGTGAAGTTGTGTACGCGCTGACTACGCGGAACTATGTACACAACAATAATAAATTGTATTCTCTCGTGTATTTTGTTTAGTTCGCCTAGGAAAGCTTTACAATCCAAGAAACAACCGTTATACAGTAAAATTATGTCATCCATATATCTTGCCCAAAACAATATCCTTTCAGGATACCTGCATAAGTATTATGCTCAACAAACGTTATAAAAATGTTGGCAAGGCAATAAGACAGTGGAGTTCCCATGGCCAAGCCCTGTTTTTGGATGTATGTACTATCTCCAAATTTTTAAATAGTTATAACCTAATACCAATTTGAGAAGCTGCAATACCTCTTCTATCTCTTCTAATGGTCTGCCACTATTTTTCTTTAAATTTTCACTAATTATTTCGTGAGCGGATCGATTGGCATGCTTGCACACATGTTTTTTACATGATTTGAAACCAGGGAAGTATCCTTTGGGATTGTCAAGGCAACAAGTTTACTAATCAGTTCCTCTCTATCTGAGATACTGAAATTTACCGGATGCTTGAAGTTTCTATTCAAATATTCAGCCAAATGTTTCTCATGTTGAACACCTGGGCCATTCCCAGAGTTAATGGTAGGTCGGATAGGCAAACCTTCCTTATGGAGATTTATTACACCACGAAGTCTAGGAGCCGATTGGTTCATCGGAATAATTGGCCTGCTATTAAAAAGTCTGAGAAAGGTACTTGTATTCTCAGTCAGCTTTTTAATACTCGCTACGTATTTAGCTGCTGGTCATACCTACTTTTCTCGATGTGGTTGGTGTCAATAAAATGTTCGACCTTTTCAGCGTACTGTTCCTCCGAAATAACTACGACCGATTTAGACTTATCGGCTTGCACTATAATCGCACCATCATCCCGGAGCTTTTCAATGATCCCACGTACTGCAATATTCTCCTCAGACCCTATAAGGGAACTACGACTTGGATGACCTAAGCTGTTAGAGTAATTCTCTACTTTTTTTTTTACCCCTATAACCACTTCATTACACTGAGCCGTCGTCATCAGTTTTCCATTCAAAGCAGAAACGGTATGGGAGACCAACTGATCCAGTTGCTGCTGTGATATTTTGTGTGGTTTATTATAGGATAAATCCTTATCCAATAACCGTTTCTCTTTCCGATCGAAGACAATGTCGGTTAAGTTACATGTCTTTGGGAAAAATTTAAAATCACGTTCAGTGACTGGAGGCTTAGCACCCCGTTGCTTCAAATTTGGAAGCTTCTGCAATTTTTTATCCTGATTTTCAGTGAGACTTTGCTTAAACGAATTCAGGTACTCATTGATGTGATCCGAAACCCATTGGAACTGTTGTCCCTTTAACATGTCAGCTGAACATAGATGGGCGATGTATAGCTCCTTATTCACGGAGGCCTTTTTAATACACAAGGAACGACTCTCATTGCGCAGGCAAAATAACATAATATTTCTTAAGTATTTTCCAGTGCCATGAGCATTTTTTTGAAACAAACACCAGACATAATTTGGAATGACCTTTGCTGCTAAATACTGTGTGTTAAATTGGATATCGGCACATATCCTAACTATAAACTTCCTTAAATTAAAGAGTCTATAAAAGGCCCGCTTAGTTGTGCTAGTCAGCCTGTAACATGTTGTTTTGTAGGGCTGGCAACCATAGCCAAACCTCGACATTTTTTCCAAAGAAAACTCCGCTCTGGCTCTATGAATGATTTTTATTAAATCTGCGACAGGTTTCTCACCACTTATCGGTGAATCCTCAGGCAATCTGTACAAAAAATAATTTAATAAGAGCTCATATAAAGTATTCGATCCCTCAATTCTGAGGCATAAATTTAACTTTTAAATAGCCAGTTTTTTGAATGAAACAAAGTACTCACATATTATATTTATAAAATAGTGTATGTTCTTTTTTTTTTTTTTTTTGGTCATCAGTCTACTGACTGGTTTGATGCGGCCCGCCACGAATTCCTTTCCTGTGCTAACCTCTTCATCTCAGAGTAGCACTTGCAACCTACGTCCTCAATTATTTGTTTGACGTATTCCAATCTCTGTCTTCCTCTACAGTTTTTGCCCTCTACAGCTCCCTCTAGTTGCATGGAAGTCATTCCCTCATGTCTTAGCAGATGTCCTATCATCCTGTCCCTTCTACTTATGAGTGTTTTCCACATATTCCTTTCCTCTCCGATTCTGCGTAGAACCTCCTCATTCCTTACCTTATCAGTCCACCTAATTTTCGACATTCGTCTATAGCACCACATCTCAAATGCTTCGATTCTCTTCTGTTCCGGTTTTCCCACAGCCCAGTTTCATTACCATGCAATGCTGTACTCCAGACGTACATCCTCAGAAATTTCTTCCTCAAATTAAGGCCGGTATTTGATATTAGTAGACTTCTCTTGGCCAGAAATGCCTTTTTTGCCATAGCAAGTCTCCTTTTGATGTCCTCCTTGCTCCGTGCGTCATTGGTTATTTTACTGCCTAGGTAGCAGAATTCCTTAACTTCATTGACTTCGTGACCCTCAATCCTGATGTTAAGTTTCTCGCTGTTCTCATTTCTACTACTTCTCATTACCTTCGTCTTTCTCCGATTTACTCTCAAACCATACTGTGTACTCATTAGACTGTTCATTCCGTTCAGCCGATCATTTAATTCTTCTTCACTTTCACTCAGGATAGCAATGTCATCAGCGAATCGTATCATTGATATCATTTCACCTTGTATTTTAATTCCACTCCTGAACCTTTCTTTTATTTCCATCATTGCTTCCTCGATGTACAGATTGAAGAGTAGGGGCGAAAGGCTACAGCCTTGTCTTACACCCTTCTTAATACGAGCACTTCGTTCTTGAGCGTTCACTCTTATTATTCCCTCTTGGTTGTTGTACATATTGTATATATCCCGTCTCTCCCTATAGCTTACCCCTACTTTTTTCAGAATCTTGAACAGCTTGCACCATTTTATATTGTCGAACGCTTTTTCCAGGTCGACAAATCCTATGAACGTGTCTTGATTTTTCTTTAGCCTTGCTTCCATTATTAGCCGTAACATCAGAATTGCCTCTCTCGTGCCTTTACTTTTCCTAAAGCCAAACTGATCGTCACCTAGCACATTCTCAATTTTCTTTTCCATTCTTCTGTATATTATTCTTGTAAGCAGCTTGGATGCATGAGCTGTTAAGCTGATTGTGCGATAATTCTCGCACTTGTCAGCTCTTGCCGTCTTCGGAATTGTGTGGATGATGCTTTTCCGAAAGTCAGATGGTATGTCGCCAGACTCATATATCTTACACACCAACGTGAATAGTCGTTTTGTTGCCACTTCCCCTAATGATTTTAGAAATTCTGATGGAATGTTATCTATCCCTTCTACCTTATTTGACCGTAAGTCCTGCAAAGCTCTTTTAAATTCCGATTCTAATACTGGGTCCCCTACCTCTTCTAAATCGATTCCTGTTTCTTCTTCTATCACATCAGACAAATCTTCACCCTCATAGAGGCTTTCAATGTATTCTTTCCACCTATCTGCTCTCTCCTCTGCATTTAACAGTGGAATTCCCGTTGCACTCTTAATGTTACCACCGTTGCTTTTAATGTCACCAAAGGTTGTTTTGACTTTCCTGTATGCTGAGTCTGTCCTTCCGACAATCATATCTTTTTCGATGTCTTCACATTTTTTCTGCAGCCATTTCGTCTTGCCTTCCCTGCACTTCCTATTTATTTCATTCCTCAGCAACTTGTATTACTGCATTCCTGATTTTCCCGGAACATGTTTGTACTTCCTCCTTTCATCAATCAACTGAAGTATTTCTTCTGTTACCCATGGTTTCTTCGCAGCTACCTTCTTTGTACCTATGTTTTCCTTCCCAACTTCTGTGATGGCCCTTTTTAGAGACGTCAATTCCTCTTCAACTGCGTTGCCTACTGCGCTATTCCTTATTGCTTTATCTATAGCGTTAGAGAACTTCAAACGTATCTCGTCATTCCTTAGAACTTCCGTATCCCACTTCTTAGCGTATTGATTCTCCCTGACTAATGTCTTGAACTTCAGCCTACTCTTTATCACTACTATATTGTGATCTGAGTCTATATCTGCTCCTGGGTACGCCTTACAATCCAGTATCTGATTTCGGAATCTCTGTCTGACCATGATGTAATCTAATTGAAATCTTCCCGCATCTCCCGGCCTTTTCCAAGTATACCTCCTCCTCTTGTGATTCTTGAACAGGGCATTCGCTATTACTAGCTGAAACTTGTTACAGAACTCAATTAGTCTTTCTCCTCTTTCATTCCTTGTCCCAAGGCCATATTCTCCTGTAACCTTTTCTTCTACTCCTTCCCCTACAACTGCATTCCAGTCGCCCATGACTACTAGATTTTCGTCCCCCTTTACATACTGCATTACCCTTTGAATATCCTCATACACTTTCTCTATCTATTCATTTTCAGCTTGCGACGTCGGCATGTATACCTGAACTATCGTTGTCAGTGTTGGCCTGCTGTCGATTCTGATTGGAACAACCCGGTCACTGAACTGTTCACAGTAACACACCCTCTGCCCTACCTTCCTATTCATAACGAATCCTACCCTGTTATACCATTTTCTGCTGCTGTTGATATTACCTGATACTCATCTGACCAGAAATCCTTGTCTTCACTTCATTGACCCCTACTATATCTAGACTGAGCCTTTGCATTTCCCTTTTCGGATTTTCTAGTTTCCCTACCACGTTCAAGCTTCTGACATTCCACGCCCCGACTCATAGAACATTATCCTTTCGTTGATTATTCAATCTTTTTCTCATGGTAACTTCCCCTTGGCCGTCTCGTCCTGGAGATCTGAATGGGGGACTATTCCGGAATCTTTTGCCAATGGAGAGATCATCATGACACTTCTTCAACTACAGGCCACATGTCCTGTGGATACACGTTACGTGTCTTTAATGCAGTGGTTTCCATTGCCTTCTGCATCCTCATGTCGTTGATCATTGCTGATTCTTCCACCTTTAGGGGCAATTTCCCACCCCTAGGACAAGAGAGTGCCCTGAACCTCTATCCGCTCCTCCGCCCTCTTTGACAAGGTCGTTGGCAGAATGAGGCTGACTTCTTATGCCGAAAGGCTTCGGCCGCCAATGCTGGTTATTTATCAAAATTGCAGTGGCGGGGATCGAACCCGGGACCGAAGACGCTATTATGAATCAAAGACGCTACCCCTGGACCATGGGTTTACATGGCCCTTATTCTGCTGTTATTTTGTTGACATGCAGCCTTTGCAACGATGGAAGAATCGATGAACGAACAGGTGATTTCAAGGAACCAGAAATTATAACTTTTTACAATTACACAAAAGGAGGCGTTGACATTGCCGACGAACTTCGTGGGTCTCCCAGCGCTGCGGGGAACACACAGAAACGGCCCCCGGTGGATTTTTTGCGATGATGCACGTTGTGGCCATAAATTCATTTACAATGTGGAAAGGAGACACCAGCAATAATCTCAAGAGAAGAAAATATCTCAGATATTTTCGAACGAACTTGTGCAGTAGCGTGTAAAAAGGACAAGTGCTAAAGTAACTGAAGACCTCCGTACAAATGTTTTAAATGTGTCGCACTCAGAAGATGAACACCAACAGCAGCAAGGAAGAGTAGAAGCGGTCCTACCTCAGGAGCCTCTGAAGAAAAGATGTAGGCCACGTTTAGATAGTAAGAAAACACGAATCAATCGTTTCAGTTGTTAAATATTTGGACAGTTTATTTGTTTACAGCGTTCAAGAAAGGTTTGCAATCATTGTATTTCAGCTTCTAAGTAATCACCCGTTTCAAATGTAGATATATAGACAGTATGTTTTGTTTACATCATTCAAGAAATGTTTGCATCGATTGTATTTCAACTTCTAAGAAACTTTAGTATATTGAGAAACCAAAATTTCAGGCATAATCCTGTATAAATTTGAGATTCGTACACCGAAAGTAAGTATCAGTACCTCGAGAAGCTGTGGGAAGAAAATGTGTGTTCTGAAACATAACTTTAGTCTCAAATAATTTTTTACCTTGCGTTTGTTTGTATAACCCATGAATGATACCTAATATTACTTTTATGATAAAAATATAGCGTTTAAAAGACAAAGTTTATTAATAACGGATGGTACCTGCGAGATACCGGCGACCGCCCTTGTCCGACTAGAAGGCGTGCCTATCGGAACGTGAACAAGTGGGGTTCCGTTATCTTTATTGCTACTGTTTTAAGTACGTCAGCACGGCATTTAAACTACACTCATGCTCATAAATTAAGGATAACTGCAGAATGTGGTGCCACACAACGTGGCACTACACAAAACTGGCGCTAATAGCACAGGCACATAGGGAACACACACGACACAGATCTGTAAGTCCACAGTATTGGTGATAAGTTGAGAAAACCGTCCCGAAACACATGTGCTACAAAACGCCACTGTTTCCTGCACATGTACCCCGACATCAATATGGGATATGATCACCATGCACACGTAAACAGGCCGCACAACGGGTTGGCATACTCTGGATCAGGTGGTCGGGCAGCTGCTGGGGTACAGCCTACCATTCTAGCACCAGTGCCTGTCGGAGCTCCTGAAGTGTCCTAGGGGTTTGAAGACGTGCAGCGATACGTCGACAGAGAGCATCTCAATCGTGTTGGATGGGGTTTAGGTCGGGAGAACAGGCAGACCACTCCACTCGCCTGATATCTTCTGTTTCAAGGTACTCCTCTACGATGGCAGCTCGGTGAGGCCGTGCGTTATCACCCATCAGGAGGAAGGTGGGACCCACTAAAGCCCCGAAAAGGCGGAAATACTGGTGCAAAATGACGTCCAATACACCTGACCTTTTACAGTCCCTCTGTCAAAGACATGCACTAATCATAATCCCATCAAACCACGACCTCCATATAGTTCCCTTTCAAGGACATTAAGGGGTTGGTATATGGTTCCTGGTTCACGCCAGATGAAAACCCGACGAGAATCACTGTTCAGACTATACCTGCACTCTTTCGTGAACATAACCCGGGACCACTGTTCCTATTACCATGTACTGTGTTCTTGACACCAGGCTTTACGGGCTCTTCTGTGACCAGGGGTCAGTGGAATGAACCTTGCAGGTCTCCGGGCGAATAAACCGTGTCTGTTCAGTCGTCTGTAGACTGTGTGTCTGGAGACAACTGTTTCAGTGGCTGCGGTAAGGTCCCAAGCAAGGCTACCTGCAGTACTCCGTGGCCGTCTGCGGGCACTGATGGTGAGATATCTGTCTTGTTGTGGTGTTGTACACTGTGGACGTCCAGTACTGTAGCACCTAGACACGTTTCCTGTCTGCTGCAATCGTTGCCGTAATCTTGAGATCACACTTTGTGGCACACGAAGGGCCCGTGCTCTGACCTGTTGTGTTTGACCAGCCACCAGTCGCCCTAGTATTCTATCCCTCATAACGTCATCAATATGTGTTCCTTGAGCCATTTTCAACTCACAGGTACCAGTAACACTCCTGCAAACGTCTGCACACTTACTCGCTGCACTGTACATATGTACCAACACACCTCTGCGTATGTGGACTGCTGCCAGCGGCACAGTGCGACGACCACAGGTCAAATGCACCGCATTGTCATATCCCGAAGTGATTTAAACCCGCAAACCGCCCACCAGAGCGTTGTTTCACCAAGTATCGACATTATCCTTAATTTATCAGCATGAATCTCTGACAAATTGTTTCTCCCATTTCTTTTCTTTCTCATTAAATATAAATTTAAACAAAAATTTTATTCACAACTCTGTGCTGTTTTGTTTTCTTTCTTGTAGTCGGTTCTACCATAACACGAACCAGTGAAGTTACATTTATGGCTTATCGGCTTACGATCAGAATACCACTGTTGAATCTGAATCGTCCGAAACTTTGCAACCCTTTTGCAGATTAAAAAAATGAAAAATACTGTCGCAGAAACTACTATCCTCATAGACCTAGCGGTAGAAGAGGTCTTCAAACTGATTTACACATTTATTTGAACCGACTTTAGTTCCCAATCCAGATTTGGACAGAAAGTTGCGGGGCGCGGTGGGAGAATGGAAAGGGGGAGGTAGACAGAGAGAAGGGGGAGGAGGAGGAGGACGAGGAGAGAAGTAGGGGGAGGAACAGCTGGACAGAGAGAGGTGGCGAGGACGAGATGGACGGAGAAAGAGGAGAAGGAAATCAAGACGTACATCCAACTCCCACACATATTTAGCAACAGCAAAGCATTGGCCGGTTCGCTAGTCTCGTATAAACTGACGCAGTTATTCAACAAGTGAGTTAGAATTGCATCGCGAATGGACAACAAAGTGTAGTAGAAGTTGAAGCATGTTGTTGTTGTTCTGGTCTTCAGTCCTGAGACTGGTTTGATGCAGCTCTCCATGCTACTCTACCTGTGCAAGCTTCTTCATCTCCCAGTACCTACAGCAGCCTACATCCTTTTGAATCTGCTTAGTGTATTCATCTCTTGGTGTCCCTCTACGATTTTTACCCTCCACGCTGCCCTCCAATACTAAATTGGTGATCCCTTAATGCCTCAACACATGTCCTACCAACCGATCCCTTCTTCTAGTCAAGTTGTGCCACAAACTTTTCTTCTCCCCAATCCTATTCAATACCTCCTCATTAGTTATGTGATCTACCCATCTAATCTTCAGCATTCTTCTCTAACACCACATTTCGAAAGCTTCTATGCTCTTCTTGCCCAAACTATTTATCGTCCACGTTTCGCTTCCGTAGATGGCTACACTCCATACAAATACTTTCAGAAACGACTTCCTGACACTTAATTCTATACTCGAGATTAACAAATTTCTTTTCTTCAGAAACGCTTTCCTTGCCATTGCCAGTCTATATTTTATATCCTCTCTACTTCGACCTTCATCAGTTATTTTGCTCCCTAAACAGCAAAACTCCTTTACTACTTTAAGTTTCTCATTTCCTAATCTAATTCCCTCAGTACCACCCGACTTAATTCGACCACATTCCATTATCCTCGTTTTGTTTCTGTTGATGTTCATCTTATATCCTCCTTTCTAGACACTGTTTATTCCTTTCAATTGCTCTTCGAAGTCCTTTGCTGTCTCTGACAGAATTACAATGTCATCGGCGAACCTCAACGTTTTTATTTCTTCTCCATGGATTTTAATACCCACGGTGAACTTTTCTTTTGTTTCCTTTTCTGCTTGCTCAATATACATATTGAATAGAATCGGGGAGAGGCTACAACCCTGTCTCACTCCCTTCCCAACCACTGCTGCCCTTTCATGTCCCTCGACTCTTATAACTGCCATCTGACTTCTGTACAAATTGTGAAGTATAAGACTGACAAACGCGAGAGATTGTGGGGAAAGCGGTAGTACGTGAAATAAAGTGTCAAGATTAGGAGATGAAGTATGTGGGCCAGACAGGAAGAAACATCAAAATAAGATTAGGGGGAATGGTTCATCGGCAGTAAACAAAGGACCGTCAGAATGAACAGCATTCGTTAGGAATCATCACAAGCAGCACACTGCGTTCTCATGAGAAACAACCATCAACCTAATACCCTTAGCAGTCGTTAAGGATCAATGTTTCCTGTTGGTTGTTTCAATAGATGCAAACTGTGTAACACAGCCGCAGTATTATTTTTAGGATTTGCTACGACTTGGCACATCAACATTTAAAGATTGTACTGTCAACAGCAACGTCGTTGGGGGCTATGATTTTTACGTGACATGGTAGTACAATGTTTCGTAGGTGATGACAGTTAACTTCAGTCAATAAACAGCGCTTTGTGAGAGAGCGTTATGCACCAACATGAGATGTAAAAAGTAGAGTCTTACATGTTTGACAATGCATGTTCGCTGCTTGCTTCTTATATTTGTCTGTACCTGATGAATATTAACTTTAAAGTCAGGTACACCATGGGGCAATATACGAGTAAATAGGTTTACATTATATCTATGTTTGTTTGTGCAGCAATGTGAAGCAATCATTTGTGTTTCCTTACTTTATAGAACTTGGTAATGGGCTATTTTAGTTCTGAAACATGCTGTGTTTGATAAATCACACATTTTCGACAACATGTGCGAAACAGTTTCAGTCATGTTTTCTGCTGTCAACCGAAGTTCAAAAATGGTTCAAATGGCTCTGAGCACTATGTGACTTAACATCTGAGGTCATCAGTCCACTAGGACTTAGAACTACTTAAACCTAAGTAACCTAAGAACATCACACACATCCATGCCCGAGGCAGGATTCGAACCCGCGACCGCAGCGGTCGTGCGGTTCCAGACTGAAGCGCCGAGAAGCGCTCGGCCACAACGGCCGGCTGTCAACAGAAGTGGTTACGAAACTTTTGATTTTCTTTTCACAGACATTATTATGGACTTTAAAATGTTGAAACCACATTGACGTTCACTAATTCGCGGTACGAGTTGTCCCGCCCTAATTAATAATATTTTTGCTGAGTTTGTGGTTAACAGGTAGGACAGAAATGCTCCTGGAGTAATTCACTTCGATTTTATCACCTGCTCTGTGCAGTGGGTGGATCAATGCTGTCTACCAATCTTCAGACATCTCTCCCGTTAACCAAATATTTTGGACGATTTCGGTTAGCTTGTCTAGAAATTTGTAATTCGAATATCTCCAGAGTTCTGCAGTTATCCAGTGTTCCTCAAGGCTTTATTGTTTTTGAGGGATTCGATGATTTCTATGACTTCTTCTTTCGTTGGTAGATGCGACTAAAGGAATCGGGGTGATATTTCTTTACAGTTAAATCTTGATTTGGTACATTCGTAATTTATTGAATTTTCAGAATACTTTGCTAAAATGTCACAGTTTTCTTGTTTATTATGTGTTGTTTTCCCATGCTAGCCTTTGGAACTAAGATTTGGAGGAGAATATTTACTTCGGTTGCTGCTCAAAGTCCTATTGGAGTTTCTAGTACTGTTAAGTTTGAAGTCGTGGTACTTTTGTTGTAACTGTTTTTATCGTAATTGCTATTAATATTCCTGATATTACACTCTTCTATCTTCATTTATGTTACATACCCATTTAGGCATCTACATCTGCGTTCCACAAGCCATCTACAGTGAGTGGCGGAGGGTACTCTTGTTACCGTACTCCTGGTACCACTATCTCATCCACCTTTCTTGGTCCATTCGTTAATGCCGCGCGAGAAAAAAAGATTGTCGATAGTTCTCTGTGTGAGATCTAAATGCCCTGGTTTACTCGTCATTTCAAGAAACATACGTGGTAAGAAGTAATACACTGGGGTGCAAAAATTAAGGACAAAAGCAACTTTCGCATGATGTTTCGCTGCCAAGTAACACATAACATAGTTGATGATATACAGGACATAAAAAAACGTCAGGCCTGCGATCATTTTATGCTAATTTTTAAGAGAGAAATATCTGCTGCCACATCTGAAACTACGCCTTGACGAATCTCACCCACTGCACATATAAAGAAGAGGCCATGAATGAAGGGAAGAGAAACAGGTCCTTCAGCAGTGCTAAAGAGATCTCTTGAAGTATCGACGACAGCAACAAGTAAACTGGAGACAAAGAAGCAGAGGCCACCAAAGCTTAGGAACAAAAAAATCGTCTTATTCTGAGGATCATGTTTTTATTGTGAGAGATGATTTGCCCACATCTAGCAAAGTATACCCATGAATGAAGATGGCAATTGTCTCTTTTGCTCAGGTAAATGTTTGCAGAACGAGGCAGGAGAAGAGTGAGTGGTGTGACGAATGTGTGAAATGTGAGCACACACTGAAAGTGCACATTACGGTAATGGACGATTTCTGTGTGGCTCCTCAAAGTGAAATTACTTAGAGTAGTATATTTCGTGTATTTTCCTATCGTGTCACGCTACATAGCGTTTTCTTTGACAGCGAATTATTAGGTTTTCCATTATTTGTTTCAACTTTAACAAACTTGAAATTAATGGAATATTCCATATTTGTACTCCATAATCTGAAGTGCCAAAAATGTCAAACTTTGTGTTAAGCCTAATTTAGGAATTTTCCTAACGTAGTATGTATTCCAAAACACAGGAAGCTTTAAAATACATCCCAAAGCATGTCCTGCAGATATTTTGTTTGCTTAATGTGAAAAACTGAGAAATTTATGAATAAAATGGTATTGTGTATTTGTATCACTTCCTCTACTGAAACTGGGACTTGCTCAAATTGTATACCTGCAAATAACATTTCCAGAATCTTAAATAGAGGCCTCTCTATTTTGTTTCGAATGAAGTAGTTTTCACAATATGATTAACATTTTACAATCCACTGACCAAAGCCGCAGGATTTTTGTCTGAAGAGGAAGTTGCAACAGTGAAAATAATTAGTTAAAATCGATGGTATAGGTTCCACAGCAAATACTTACCTGTTTTTCCGTTGCTGCCTTCCTCAACCCCAAGCTGGTCACATCTGCCCCCAAATATGATTTCACAGTGTAACCTCACAGACAAGGGTCCTTCTCAAGAAGCTGGATGAAAGATATCATCTTTGAACAGTCCTATTGCGTGAACAACATGTTGACTGTATATAGCACAGAAAGAAAATCACAGGCCAAGACGCCGGCCGTTGTGGCCGAGTGGTTCTAGGCACTTCAGTCTGGAACCGCGCTGCTGCTAAGGTCGCAGGTTTGGCTCCTCCCTTGGGCATGGATGTGCGTGATGTCCTTAGTTAGGTTTAAGTCATTCTATGTCGAGGGGACTGATCACCTCAGATGTTAAGCCCCATAGTGCTCAGAGCCATTTGAACTGGTCAAGATGTCATTCCACACATGCAAGTGAACACTACAACTTGTATAGGCAGCAACGCGAGAGAGTTTTGCATACCATGGCGCGCGGTTACAACGTCGGGTGTGGCACATCCTAGCTCATCGTGGCCAATCTCCTAAATGTGTCACGTATTTACTGGAGATTGGAAAAAGGTAAGGCTTTCCTTCCAGCGTTAAAATCAGTTTAGATATGTTGCAACCTCTCCCCCTACAAGATACTCTTCAGTACAACTAAAACATTTGTGGCAACGGTGCGTCCACTGTTCAAAACATTTTTCGTGGCCATCTTTAGAACTTGCTGACAGTTCCTCCCTCGTTCTTCAATGTTGTCAAATCGGTGTCCTTTCATGTCCCCTCTCATACACAGTAATAAGAAAAAGTTGCACACAGCCAGGTCAGGCGAGTAAGGTGCATGGAGAGGCGGAACCATGCCACTTTTAGCTATAAACTGTCTAACAGAGATGGTTGCGTGTGTAAGTACATTACTATGGTGGAAGAACCAGACTCTTGTCTGCCACAAATTGGGTCTTTTTTTCAATTTCCACATAAAAAGTTTGATTGGTGGTCTGACTTGGGGTAACAAATTCTGAATGAGCTACGCCCTTAGCATCAAAAAAACAAATCAGCGTTCTTTTGATGTTTGATCTGAGTTGACGACATCTTTTTGGATGGGGTGACGACGACATCATCCATTGCCTTGACTGCTGCTTTGTTTCTGGGTCATAACCATAGTGTCATGACTCAACACCAATAATGACCTTTGACAGAAAATCTGGATCAGTTTCAAGCTGTTGTTTCAAAGAACTGCATGTTTCAATTCGACTTTCCTTTTGATTGTCAGTCAGAACCCAAGGAACAAACTTGGCAGCTACACTTTGTGTTACGGGGTTAAGTTTATCGTCGGCACGTCAGTCGGGAACGACAGGGAATAGAAGGCTGTGAGAAGAAGTCAGCTAATCGCTCGTTGACCGGACGTCACTCCAGGACGACAACGCGACAGCTGCGGCCCCTACGTGAAGTAGACACACGCACCGCAACCGACTGGTGACCGCCCAGTCCAATAGCAGCTTCAAGATTAGCGAGTTCGACAGCAACGTCAACGCTCGCCACTTCACTTCTGCTCTCTATGTAGTGCAGACTTGAGACTGTCTATACTGAAGAAGGTAGATTATTATGCATACCACCTTTTGCCTGCGACACATCTGTGTAACTGCGAGAGTTGAGTATTGTAATTTTCTTATTGTAATAAAACTCATTAATACAACTTATTTGACTGTTCGTCTAGCGAACCGAGTGTGCAGGCTTCTTAGACATAACACTTTTTATTCTCAAAAATTCCGTTAAAATTGGCTGAACCGAGCTCAAGATAACCCACTGAATTCTGAAAATTGATCAGTTGTCTGACGACGGTCTGTGAGCACAAGCTCTCGAATTTTTTCAATATTTTCGTAAATTCGGGCAGCTGATAGACGTCCAGAACGAGGTTCTACATCTACATCTACATACATACTTCACAATTCACCCTACGGTGCATGGCGGAGGGTACCTCGTACCACAACTACACTACTGGAAATGGAAAAAAGAACACATTGACACCGGTGTGTCAGACCCACCATACTTGCTCCGGACACTGCGAGAGGGCTGTACAAGCAATGATCACACGCACGGCACAGCGGACACACCAGGAACCGCGGTGTTGGCCGTCGAATGGCGCTAGCTGCGCAGCGTTTGTGCACCGCCGCCGTCAGTGTCAGCCAGTTTGCCGTGTCATACGGAGCTCCATCGCAGTCTTTAACACTGGTAGCATGCCGCGACAGCGTGGACGTGAACCGTATGTGCAGTTGACGGACTTTGAGCGAGGGCGTATAGTGGGCATGCGGGAGGCCGGGTGAACGTACCGCCTAATTGCTCAACATGTGGGGCGTGAGGTCTCCACAGTACATCGATGTTGTCGCCAGTGGTCGGCGGAAGGTGCACGTGCCCGTCGACCTGGGACCGGACCGCAGCGACGCACGGATGCACGCCAAGACCGTAGGATCCTACGCAGTGCCGTAGGGAACCGCACCGCCACTTCCCAGCAAATTTGGGACACTGTTGCTCCTGGGGTATCGGCGAGGACCATTCGCAACCGTCACCATGAAGCTGGGCTACGGTCCCGCACACCGTTGTCTTCCGCTCACGCCCCAACATCGTGCAGCCCGCCTCCAGTGGTGTCGCGACAGGCGTGAATGGAGGGACGAATGGAGACGTGTCGTCTTCAGCGATGCCTTGGTACCAATGATGGTCGTATGCGTGTTTGGCGCCGTGCAGGTGAGCGCCACAATCAGGACTGCATACGACCGAGGCACACAGGGCCAACACCTGGCATCATGGTGTGGGGAGCGATCTCCTACACTGGCCGTACACCTCTGGTGATCGTCGAGGGGACACTGAATAGTGCACGGTACATCCAAACCGTCATCGAACCCATCGTTCTACCATTCCTAGACCGGCAAGGGAACTTTCTGTTCCAACAGGACAATGCACGTTCTCATGTATCCCGTGCTACCCAACGTGCTCTAGAAGGTGTAAGTCAACTACCCTGGCCAGCAAGATCTCCGGATCTGTCCCCCATTGAGCATGTTTGGGACTGGATGAAGCGTCGTCTGACGCGGTCTGCACGTCCAGCACGAACGCTGGTCCAACTGAGGCGCCAGGTGGAAATGGCATGGAAAGCCGTTCCACAGGACTACATCCAGCATCTCTACGATCGTCTCCATGGGAGAATAGCAGCCTGCATTGGTGCGAAAGGTGGATATACACTGTACTAGTGCCGACATTGTGCATGCTCTGTTGCCTGTGTCTATGTGCCTGTGGTTCTGTCAGTGTGATCATGTGATGTATCTGACCCCAGGAATGTGTCAATAAAGTTTCTCCTTCCTAGGACAATGAATTCACGGTGTTCTTATTTCAATTTCCAGGAGTGTAGCATCTTCTCTCCCTGTTCCACTCCCAAACCGAACGAGGGAAAAATGACTGCCTGTGTGACTCTGTACGAGCCCTAATCTCTCTTATCTTATCTTTGTGGTCTTTCCGCGAAATGTAAGTTGGCGGCAGTAAAACTGTACTGCAGTCAGCCTCAAATGCTGGTTCTCTTAAATTTCCTCAGTAGCGACTTACAAAAAAAAAAAACAAAAAAAAAAACGCCTCCTTTCCTCTAGAGAGTCCCACCCGAGTTCCTGAAGCATTTCCGTGACTTTTGCTTGATGATCAAACCTACCAGTAACAAATCTAGCCACCCACCTCTGAATTGCTTCTATGTCCTCCCTCAATCCGACCTGGTAGGGATCCCAAACTCAAGAATAGGTCGTATTAGTGTTTTATAAGCGGTCTCCTTTACAGATGAACCACATCTGCCATTACATGCTTGCCCCACTTCATATCGCTCTACAATGTTACGCCCAAATATTTAATCGACGTGACTGTGTCAAGCGCTACACTACTAATGGAGTATTCAAACATTACGGGATTCTTTTTCCTATTAATCTGCATTAATTTCCATTTATCTATATTCAGAGTTAGCTGCCGTTCTTTACACCAATCACAAATCCTGTCCAAGTCATCTTGTATCCTCTTACAGTCACTCAACGACGACACCTTCCCGTACACCACAGCATCATCAGCAAACAGCCGCACATTGTTATCCACCCTTTGAAAAGAGAGATAACAACAGTGGACGTACCACACTTCCCTGGGGCACTCCAGATGATACCCTCACCTCCGATGAACACTCACCATCGAGGACAACGTACTGGGTTCTATTACTTAAGAAGTCTTCGAGCGACTCACATATTTGGGAACCAATCCCATATGCTCGTACCTTAGTTAGGTCTGCAGTGGGGCACCGAGTCAAACGCTTTCCCGAAGTCAAGGAATATGGCATCCGTCTGATCCCCTTCATTCATGTGAAAAAAGGGCGAGTTGCGTTTCGCAGGAGCGTTGCTTTCTAAAGCCGTGCTGATGGACAGTAACTTCTCTGTCTCAAGGACATTCATTATATTCGAACTGAGAATATTTTCGAGAATCCTGCAACAAACTGATGTTAAGGATATTGATCTGTAATTTTCAGGATTCGTCCTTCTACCCTTCTTATATACAGTCGTCACCTGCGCTTTTTTTCAGTCGCTCGGGACTTTACGTTGGGCAAGAGATTCGCGGTATATGCAGGCTAAGTAAGCAGCCAATGTAGTAGAGTACTCTCTGTAAAACAGAATTGGAATCCCAATCATCAATCAACATGTCGCCATTTTTAAGTCGAGCAAACCGCATGTATACTTGATGTTTTGCCATCGTGTCATCTTGGTAAGCTGTTTTCAACATTAAAGCAGTTGCACCAGCATTTTTACCGAGTAGAAAACAAAATTTCACAGCAGCACGTTGTTAACTGAAGATTACCATAATAAAAAACGAAACAAGAACAAAATAGCGCCAGCAAACACAGTCTCTGCAGGCGAACGCAACCAGCCAGGTCGACAACGCAGGCGGCACTCAACTGGTAATGAGTTGCGCTTTAGACGCCTAGCGGCAGAAATGCGTACTGGACAAGCTCCGTCCGTGGCAATATTATCCTGTTTTTTTTTTGGGTAGTCCCTAGTATACAGCTCGTAAATGTGTAAAACGCCAAGTATTTACAAAGTCAGACAAAACGCAACATCATGTTAAAAAATAAACGGTAAAAAATACCGGAAACTGCTCGTCGCGGTTTCTAGTGCGCATCTGTTGGTCCTGTTCTAAAATCGGTCACAAGATTGAAGCACCAACCAGGAAACGTGTTTCCAGCTACACTATCCTCTAGGTGCAACACTCTCCGCTATTGAGGGACGTGCACAACAGGGTATTTACTACTAAGGAACAGCTGTATACTTCTAAATATGCATCTGATTACTACCTTCTTTGTTATGAGAATTGCATAAACAGGATGTTCCCTGTGAAGTTATTCCTATACCTCTTCTGAACCAAATCAATGCGATCAACAACGCTCGACGCGGAAATGGGAACTTAAAATATACATTTCTCTGTTTATGTGTAGACAGCATAAATGGTAATTTAGAAACAAGCTAATCTTCCATTTCTGAAACGTTGCACGTTGTAATATGGCTTCGATATTTCTATCGTCTGTCTGGCCACACTTGGATGAAATGTTGTTTATAAGTCTATGAAACACGGCAACTGATCATTTTCGTCCCGTCATTTATGATTTTGCTGCCTGAATGTTAAATGGTTTTTCCACTGTGATCGTGCTAACATTTTTAAACTTAGAAGGTTGGTTTGATAAGCGGCAGGAATAGCCTACGTATCTCATCATATCTGGACTCCATATGTGTGGGACTTTAATGTTTGTAAAACAGTTCTATATATACTATATGTATACGAAAACATTTCTAGTCTGTTACGCTTCGCCACCATCTCTCATGAAGATTCAGCAATTTCTTGGCGAGATCCGCTTAGAGTTCGAGTGACTGTCTTCCAGAACTGCCATACGGCAACCCCCTGGGGGTTTTACACTCTCTGGAACACAGCATATGATCCTTTACCTCAGGGGAAGGGTGACATGCTACACAATGTGATCAAAAGTATCCAGACATCAGGCTCAAAATGACTTACAAGTTCGTGGCGCCCTACATCGGTAATGCTGGAATTCAATATGGTCTTGGCCCACCCTTAGCCTTGATGACAGCTTCCCCTCTCGCAGGCATACGTTCAATCAGGTGCTCGAAGGTTTTGGAGAATGGCACTTATGTCTCTAAGCTGGTCATAGGTTGGGTTCCAAAAATGAACAGCATAGAGAGAGAAGTGATGACACTTTCTGCAGGACCTGACCGTTATTTTACAGGACAATGCTCAAGAACGTACAGTGCAAGCTGTTACTGATTTCTTTGACTGATGTGGCTGCTAAGTGCTATACCAACTATTCACTCCTCTGACTTAAGCCCTAGTAAGTTCAACTCGATTTATAAACTGAAGGAAACACTTCACAGCATTCGCTTCAGAACTGCTACAAATTCGTCGGCAGCTCGAACTGTCAACACAACATCCAAATCGCTGGGAACGGGTTATACACAATGCTGGTGACTACATTGAAGGTCTGTAAAACTTGAAACACGTATCTATTTTGTATGAGCTGTAAATAAATAGTTGCCACTATTAAAGTTCCAACCCTTGTAAATGAACCTTGCTTTCCTCCACATCTTTTCCAGACAACATAGATAATTCATTGTCACAAAATAAGCTAACTAAACCATACTTATCAGCATCATCATAAATGTCACTCTTACTAAACACACAATTCTCATCAAATGAATTAGTCAAATCATCTGCACTAAGATCAAATTTATTTTCTACTTTATTAGTATCTTTACCCATTTCCATCAGCATCAAGTCCAAAATGTTTTACCATAATCAACTCTGTTTATCTGGTAATTATTGTGTCTATTGTGGTGTCTGTAACCTGAATTTCGCCTTTCTCTTCTACTCTAGCCTGATTTTTGTAACTGTTCTTGTTGTTGTTGTTCTGGTGGTGTTGTGATGAACCCTCCCCCAGTACTGAAAATTGTTCTCCCAAGCAAGATGTAATTTATCTACGTACTTCAGAAATTCCCCAATAGTGTCGTCTGGTCCGTAAACAAGACTCTACTGAATACTACCCGGTTAACGCTGTTTCAAGACGTCAATTTGGATTAATCAGTCAAATGGTTTATCTAAGTGTGCTGAAGTTCTAAGCTGCATTTCACAAAATTCTCGCATTCCCATTTCTCCCTCACGAAATCTACTTCCATTCAAAAATACTGATTTTATTCGCGCCTGCTTACTTTCTGACCAAAATTAGTTTAAAAATAAGTTTTCAAACTCCTCAAATGTAATTTCTGGGTCACCATGTTGTTTAGCCCAGGGCAAAACTTATCCATCTAAATATCGTTTGGCAAATTTCACTTTCATATGTTCTGGCATGCCCGGTGCAAAGCTGTCCTTGCACTGGTACAAATAATCGACAGGTGTAGTTTAAAATAAACCAGAAAAATTTTCATAATAATTTTATTGCAGTTGTTTTGAAACATGTTATTACCAGTATATATATTGCTAAAAATATTAATCTCTAGATTTATAATCTCAGAGTTGACTGTTTGAAGATTATTTGATACTTCATTCACTTTGCTGCTTATTAAAGAAATTTATTCTGAAACAAGTATCCAATTTAATTTTAGTTTCTCATCAATTATATTACTTTAGGTTTCAATACAAGTTTGTTTATTATGTAACTCTGATTTTCGTCTTTCGAGTTCGTCGATGACAATATTTCCTGTTCTTTTTACTCGTTCGTCGATTTCGTCAACACTTTTGTTAACTAGCTATAATTCAGTAACAGCAAAGTTCTTCAAACAATCCACTTGAGATTTCACATTGTCTACTCTTTCATTTATACTGTTTATTTGTCAGTCTGTCTTATTAACATCTTCCCTAATTGCTTCTACTTTCTGGTCCATTTTTTCGAGAATATTGTCTATTTTTCTGTCTACAAGTATATTTATACACATCCGAGCTCCTTTCACCGCGTTGTAATATAACATGGCGAAAAATAATTTTGTGTGGTGAAGTTTGAGATGTGTATAGTTGCTTAACACAAAGAAACAGAACACCACGTCATATTACGAATATCCTCCACCAAATAAGTAATATCTATCTTGTGCAATCCGGGGTGCTGCTTCTTAATGCTTCTGTAGGTTCGTCTTGATGTTACTGCACCGCCACTCAGGAATTGTGTAATGGTAGAAATAAGCTCCAGGAATACGTGTTCACAACGAATTTTATTTCGCACTCTAGATATTCGGCGACGAAATACATGTAAAATTGACTTAACACTGTCTCATGTCTGATGTCAAACTGAACTCAACTGAGCCTCTATTTGTATGATTTTAAACAATTACTGACATTGCTACATATTAAATTTTTACGTTTAACAATTAAAGCTTTTACATACATCTTCCGAATTACATAGAAATTTACATGAAATAACATGAATAATTTTGTTCAAAGACAGGAAAGAATCTGTTTCTATTAAGACTATAACTCACATGTTTAATCGTACAACAATATACGTCGTTAATTTGCATACATCATGTTACTTACTTAGAGGATAATCATATTAGCATTTTCAAGCGAACGGAGGGATTAGTTTTATTGAATGAAAAGCCGAGATTCAATTAATTAAATTTTGTACGAGTAAAACTTTATACTTCTATATAGTCGTAATTAGAATTCCATTAACTAACACCAGTTAAAAAATTAATATCCTTAATTCTGACTGAAAAATTATCATGTCATATTCCTATTACGGATACAATTTGATTTTTTAGTTTGAAAACATAAAAATAGCTGCCTTTCGATGGCTAGAAATATCGTAACTTTAATCGCTAATTACTCCATAATTTTAATAGCAATTTTAGTCCTACCATGTGCCTGAAGTTCGTATAATGCACAAATTATGATGGTACATCAACTTTTAATCCAACATGTTTCGTTAATTCTGCATATTGGTGAGGCACAATCGTAAACAATGTCAAAAGAATTAATGCAAATTATTAATTTGCTTCAAAAGAAAATCTTCACTATATTCGATTCCATACAACCACAAAAGACAAAATCAAAGCAGCACACTGATGTTACACATATGCCCTCTTCGGGAGTACAAGGATATAGTGTCCGGAACGGTTGTGGTATTACAATGGCCAACACCACGTCACGTACTTGTGGTTTCACTGTCCTTCAAACACTTTCCAGAGCACCTCACGTTCAGCACCCGTGGTCTAGGGAAGCGTCTTTGATTATAATCAAAACGTCCTCGATTCCGGGATCGAACCCCGCCACCACTTAAATTTGGAATAAAAATTATCAGCAATGGCGGCTGAAGACTTCCAGAATAAGAAGTCACCCTTATTCAGTCAATGGCCTTGTCAAAGAGGGCGGAGAGGTTGATAAAGGTCGAGGACATTCTCTTGCCTTTGGGGTGGGAAACTGCTTCTAAAGGCGGAAAAATCAGCAATGATTAATGACATGAGGATGCAGAAGGCAATAGAAACCCCTGCATAAAAGACAAAATGTTTATCCACAGGAAATGAGGCCTCTAATTGAGAAAGTGTCTTGATGATGTCTCCGTTGGTAAAAGATTTTGGTATAGTCCCCCATTCGGATCTCCAGGAGGGGACTGCCAATGGGGAGGTGAGGATGAGAAAAAGATTGAATAACCAAGGAAAGGATAACTTTCTTCTAGTCGGGGTGTAGTATGTCAGAAATTTGATCATGGTAGGGAAGCTGGAAAATCTGAAAAGGAAAATGTTAAGCTTCACAGCAGATATAGAGAGGGTCAATGAAGTGAAATGGCAGGAAGACAAGAATTTCTGGTCAGTAGAGTATAGAGCAGCAGAAAATGGTATGACGGGAGTAGGATTCGATATGAATAGGAAGATACGGCAGAGAGTGAATTACTGTGAACAGTACAGTGATAGGGTTGTTCTTATCAGAACCGACAGCACACCAACACCGACAACAATAGTTCAGCTGTACATGCCGACGTCGCGAGCTGAAGATGAAGAGATAGAGAAAGTATATGAGGATATTGAATGGGTAATAAAATATATGAAAGGAGATGAAAATCAGTCATGGGAGACTGGAAAGTGACTGTAGGGGAAGGACGTTAAGAAAGGGTAATGGTAGAATATGGTCTTGGTAGTAGAAACGAGAGAGCAGAAAGACTAATTGAGTTGTGCAATAAATATCAGTTAGTAATAGCGAATACTCTGTTCAAAAGTCACAAGAGAAGGAGGTACACTTGGAAACGGCTGGGAGATACGGGAAGATTTCAATTAGATTACATCATGGTCAGGCAGAGATCCCGAAATCAGATATTGCATTGTAAGGCGTAACCAGGAGCAGATACAGACTCAGATCACGATTTAGTAATGATGAGGAGTAGGTTGAAGCTTAAGAGACTAATCAGGAAGAGCTAGTGCGCAAAGACGTGGGATACGGAAGTACTAAGAAATGACGAGGCTATAATGAGTCGCTCAGTAGGCAGTACGGCTGAAGAGGAATGGACATCTCTAAAGAGCGCAATCATAGAAGTTGGAAAGAACACCACAAGTACAAAAAAGACCATTTTGAAGAAACAATGGATAGCAGATGAAATACTTCAGCTGTTCGAAAAAAGAAGGAAGTACAAAAATGTTCAGGGAAATTCAAGAATACAGAAGAACAGGTCACTTAGGAACGAAATAAATAGGAAGTGCAGGGAAGCTAAGGGAAAACGGCTGCATGAAAAATGTGAAGAGATCGAAAAGGAAATGATTGTCGGAAGGACGAATTTTGCACACTGGAATGTCAAAACGACCATCGGTGACATTGAAAGCAAGGGTGGTAACATAAGAGTCCAACGGGAATTCCACTGTTAAATGCAAAGCAGGGAGCGAACAGGTGGAAAGAGTGTACTGAGGGCCTCTATGAGTGGGAAGGCTTGTCTGATGTGATACAAGAAGAAATATGAGTCGACAGGGAAGAGATAGGGAATCCAGTATTAGAATTTAGAAGAGCTTTGGAAGACTTAAGACCAAATAAGGGAGAAGGGATCGATATGACTCCGTCGGAATTTGAAAAATCATTGAAGGAAGTGGCAAATAAACGACTATTCACGTTGGTGTGTAGAATGTATGAGACGGGTGACATAGCGTCAGACTTTCGGAAGAACATCATGTGCATAATTCTGAACATAGCAAGAGCCGACAAGTGTGAGATTTATCACACGATCATCTTAACAGCTCATGCATCTAACTTGCTTACAAGATTAATATACAGAAGAATGGAAAAGAAAATTCAGGATCTGTTAGATGACTATCAGTTTGGCTTTAGGAAAGGTAAAGGCACAAGAGAGGCAGTTCTGATGATGTGGCTGGTAATGGAAGCAGAACTGAAGAAAAATCGAGACTCGTTTATAGGAGTTGTCGATCTGGAAAAAATAATGTAAAATTGTGTAAGATGTTTGAAATTTTGAGAAAAATAGGGGTAAGCTAAAGGGAAACGGGGGTAATACACAATATGTACGAGAACCAACAAACAAGTAACAATAAGACTGGAAGACCAAGAACAATGTAGTCGCGTCAAAAAGGTTATAAGTTAGGGATGTAGTCTTTCTCCCCTACTTTTAAATCTCTATACAGAAGAAGCAATGACGGAAATAAAAGGTTCAAGAGTGGGATTAAAATCCAGGGTGAAAGGATGTCAATGACAAGATTCGCTGATTACCTTTCTATCCTCAGTGAAAGTGAAGAAGGACTGCTTACGTGTTAAGCGGAATGAGTACAGAATATGGATTGAGAATAAATCGAAGAAAGAGCAAAGTAATGAGTAGTAGCAGAAATGAGAACAGCGAGAAATTGAACATCGGGATTGATAGTCACGAAGTAGATGAAGTTAACGAATTGTGTTACCTAGGTAGCAAAATAACCTATGACGGACGGAGCAAGAAGTACGTAAAGAACAGGCGAAAAAGACATTTCTGGCGAAGGGAACTCTACTAGTATCAAACATAGGTCTTAACTTGAGGAAGAAATATTTGAGAAAGCACGTTTGGAACACATTATTGCATGGTAGTGAGATGAGGGCTGAGGGAAAACCAGAACAGAAGAGAATCGAAGCATCTGAGATGTGGTGATACAGAAGAATGTTGAAAATTAGGTGAACTGACAAGGTAGCGAATGAGGAAGTTCTCCACAGAATCGGTGAGAAAAGCAACATACGGAAGACATTGAAAAGAAGAAGGGACTGGATGATAGGACATCTGTTAAGACAACAGGGGATAACGTTTATGGTTCTAGAGGAATCTGTAGATGGCAAAAACTGTAGATGGAGACAGAAATTGGAATACGATCAGCAAATAATTGAGGACGCAGGGTGCAATTGCTACTGTGAGACGAAAAGGTTTGCACAGGAGAAGGATTCGGGTCAGAAGACTGATGACGTAAAAACCGATCAGCCTCTCCGCCTCCGATATTGTCGTTCACAGGCGCCAGGTTCCAACAATCTGCGCTACGCAAAGTACCTTATGTCAGTAGATTTTCCACATTTACAGCTCCATATCATCGCCAGAATGATTTCCAGTCCGTCCCTACTGCGCCTATACAATTTCAGTACCGAGAAACATGCCCAAAATGCTACCAGCCGGCGTTCAGTCTCGCAGTGGGCTGGTTTTGGTTCATCGCTATCAGTGTTGTCAGTGTTGTTGTTTCAGAGAAAACATATGCAGGGTGTAATGAAAACGTTTGACCAAACTTTCAGGAAACATTCCTTACATCTAGACGAATAAAATATGTTACTTCCACGTTGCCAGTGTTGCCAACTGAAAGAAGGAAATTGTAACATTCCTCTACCGGCATCGAACGTGTAGCATCAACTCTTTGGTGTTTATCACTGACTTAATTTCTGGCGTACTGCAATGGAATGGAAATATAGTCAGATGTGGAACTGGTAGACGCCCATTTGCTGAATGGATTAGCTGACGGTAATAACTGTGGCGCTCAACACATGTGTTAGGAGGGATTTTCAGAACGACAGTACCCCAACAGCAGGGCGTTAGAAATACGAGGGCAAGCTGGAAGGTAATGCCTCTAAATTTATTCTGTTCTAAATGTCGGTTGAGGTATTAAATGTGATGCATATTACTCTGTCTACTTTCCTGCTTCGCTCACCCAATTTGCAAGCTTCTGCCGCCAAAGGGCACCGATTTGTAGCTGTATCACGGCAGCGTGTAACGTAAGTATGTTGGCGCGTGAGAAACAGCGTGCTGCAATCGAGTTTCTAACTGCAAAAGAGTTCCCCTGCATTTGGAGTACCCTATCTTTCAGCATAACAATGCCAGACCTAGTGCTGTGTTTCAACACGACTAACTGATCGAACATTTTACGTCACGGTTCGGGAAATTTCGGCTTCCGTTCGATCTTTTGATTAGCCCGCGACCTAGTTACTGGTGTTGGTACCATCTACATCTACATCTACATGACTACTCTGCAATTCACATTTAAGTGCTTGGCAGAGGGTTCATCGAACCACAATCATACTATCTCTCTACTATTCCACTCCCGAACAGCGAGCGGGAAAAACGAACACCTAAACCTTTCTGTTCGAGCTCTGATTTCTCTTATTTTATTTTGATGATCATTCCTACCTATGTAGGTTGGGCTCAACAAAATATTTTCGCATTCGGAAGAGAAAGTTGGTGACTGAAATTTCGTAAAAAGGTCTCGCCGCGACGAAAAACGTCTATGCTGTAATGACTTCCATCCCAACTCGTGTATCATATCTGCCACACTCTCTCCCCTATAACGCGATAATACAAAACGAGCTGCCCTTCTTTGCACCCTCTCGATGTCCTCCGTCAATCCCACCTGGTAAGGATCCCACACCGCGCAGCAATATTCTAACAGAGGACGAACGAGTGTAGTGTAAGCTGTCTCTTTAGTGGACTTGTTGCATCTTCTAAGTGTCCTGCCAATGAAACGCAACCTTTGGCTCGCCTTCCCGACAATATTATCTATGTGGTCCTTCCAACTGAAGTTGTTTGTAATTTTAACACCCAGGTACTTAGTTGAATTGACAGCCTTGAGAATTGTACTATTTATCGAGTAATCGAATTCCAACGGATTTCTTTTGGAACTCATGTGGATCATCTCACACTTTTCGTTATTTAGCGTCAACTGCCACCTGACACACCATACAGCAATCTTTTCTAAATCGCTTTGCAGCTGATACTGGTCTTCGGATGACCTTACTAGACGGTAAATTACAGCATCATCTGCGAACAACCTAAGAGAACTGCTCAGATTGTCACCCAGGTCATTTATATAGATCAGGAACAGTAGAGGTCCCAGGACGCTTCCCTGGGGAACACCTGATATCACTTCAGTTTTACTCGATGATTTGCCGTCTATTACTACGAACTGCGACCTTCCTGACAGGAAATCACGAATCCAGTCGCACAACTGAGACGATACCCCATAGCTCCGCAGCTTGATTAGAAGTCGCTTGTGAGGAACGGTGTCAAAAGCTTTCCGGAAATCTAGAAATACGGAATCAACTTGAGATCCCCTGTCGATAGCGGCCATTACTTCATGCGAATAAAGAGCTAGCTGCGTTGCACAAGAGCGATGTTTTCTGAAGCCATGCTGATTACGTGTCAATAGATCGTTCCCTTCGAGGTGATTCATAATGTTTGAATACAGTATATGCTCCAAAACCCTACTGCAAACCGACGTCAATGATATAGGTCTGTAGTTAAATGGATTACTCCTACTACCCTTCTTGAACACTGGTGCGACCTGCGCAATTTTCCAATCTGTAGGTACAGATCTATCGGTGAGCGAGCGGTTGTATATGAGTGCTAAGTAGGGAGCTATAGTATCAGCGTAATCTGAAAGGAACCTAATCGGTATACAATCTGGACCTGAAGACTTGCCCGTATCAAGCGATTTGAGTTGCTTCGCAACCCCTAAGGTATCTACTTCTAAGAAACTCATGCTAGCAGATGTTCGTGTTTCAAATTCTGGAATATTCCATTCGTCTTCCCTGGTGAAGGAATTTCGGAAAACTGCGTTCAATAACTCCGCTTTACCATGTTCAATACCAGTCTTAGCGTTCTTAATGTACTACACTATGTGATAAAAAGTATCTGGAGACCCCAAAAAACATACATTTTCCATATCAAGGTGCATTGTGCTGCCACCTACTCCGAGGTACTCCATGTGAGCGACCTCAGTAGTCATTAGACATCGTGAGAGAGCAGAATGGGGCGCTCAGCGGAACTCACGAACATGGTCAAGCGATTAGGTGCCACTTGCGTCATTCGTCTGTAGGCGAGATTTCTATACTCCTAAACATCCTTAGGTCCACTGGTTTCGATGCGATAGTGAACTGGAAACGTGAAGGGACTTTCGTTCGTCCTGTGGTCTAGTAACATCTGATGGTACTGCCTCCAAGCTGAGTCTTGAAACTTCCTGGCAGAGTACAACTGTGCACCAGATCGATCGAGACTCGAACTCGGGACCTTTGCCTTTCGCGGGCAAGTGCTCTATCATTTGAGCTACCCAGGCACGACCCACGACCATTCTTCACAGCTTCAGTTCTGCCAGTACCTCTTCTCCTACCTCCTAAACTTCACAGGAGCTCTTCTGCGAACCTTGCATAACTAACACTCTTGGATGAAAGGGGAGACATGGCTTAGCCACAGACTGGGGATGTTTCCAGAATGAGATTTTCACTCTGCAACGGACTGTGCGCTGATATGAAACTTCCTGGCTGATTAAAACTTTGTGCCAGACCGAGACTCGAACTCGGGACCATTTGCTTTCGCGGGCAAGTGCTCTACCATCTGAGCTACCCAAGCTTTAATTTTCAATGTCTCCGCAATATCCTTTCATCCAGGAGTACTAGTTTACTAGTTCTGTAAGGTTCGCAGAAGAGCTTCTGTGGAGTTTGGAAAGTAGGAGACGAGGTACTGGCAGAATTGAAGCTGTGAGGAGGGTGGTGCGGTGGGGAGGGGGCGAGGGGGGAGTCGTGCTTGGGTAGCTCAGATGGTAGAGCATTTTGCAGCGAAAGGCAAAGGTCCTTACATCGAGTCTCGGTCTGGCGGCACACAGTTTTAATCTGCCAGGAAGTTTCATATCAGTCCAAGCCCCGCTGCAGAGTGAAAATCTCATGCAAGTTGGGTCTTGTATTCTCGCTACAACAATTACAGGTAGTTCACCACGATATATTTCGTTTGTTGGACATTTAGTTCTTGATTACTTTTCTCCCTCATTTCATCTTAATGCTGCCAACTTCTTTTCGAACTGATTTTTAAAGCTTCCACGCGATTTTTAATGGTATTTATACAGAATGTATTTTAGTGGCTAATTTGGCAAATTATTAGTCTCTGATATACAAATAAAATGTTGTACTGGGATTAGTCAAGCAACTTCTTCAGAGGACTACATTATCGGTTTTGCCTGTCGCCTTTGTTTAGAAATCTGCATGAATGTATGTATACGCACACATCTACATCTACATCTACATCCATACTCCGCAAGCCACCTGACGGTGTGTGGCGGTGTGTGAATAAGAAATCATACTAAAAAGCTATTCAAATACAACACGAGGTTGCAAAGTGTTAAGATTTAATCTTATTTCCTTCTGAGTTTCGCGATATTGTCAAATTTTAAGCAGAGCCGTAGTTTGGTCGGTTGGTTGATTCGAAGGAATGGACCAAATGGTGAGGTCGTCGGTCGCATCGATTTAGGGAACGATGGGGAAGGAAGTCGGGTGTGTAGTTTGAAAGGAATCATCCCAGCATTTGCCTGAAGCGATTTAGGGAAATCAGTATGGCCGGACGCACGTTAGAACCGTCATGCTCCCGAGTGCGAGTCCAGTGTTCTAACCACTGCGCCACATCGCTCGGTCAGTCATAGTTTGTTGTTGTGGCTAGCTCGTAGTTTCTCGCCTATCCCTTGCACTCACGCCGCAATAGTAAAATGTCATGTAATTCTTCGTACAGAATCGGTACTGTGTCGAACACTACACGAGTATCACTTGCCCAGCCCTAGCCACACCACACACGAGCCAACGATCCAACGCCGGGTTATTGTCGCCGATCGTCCTTCATACAGTCACGTCTTGGATCCAACCAATGATCATCTGCTTCCAGAACTTAAAAAGAACACCTTCGTGGACTTCATTTCGTTATTGAGGAAGCGGTGCAAAGCAAAGGTAAGGGTGAGGCTCCGTCAGGGAAGTCAAACATTCTACAGCGACGGTATAGAATCTGGTCTATCATTGGGAGAAATGTGTTCGTCGCCTCGAAACCTTGAAAAATAAATATATAGACATGAAGAATAAAGACGCAGTATGTTAATAAGGTGTTTTATTTATAACGCTTTAAGAGTATTCACATAAACGATTTGGAGGCATTACTTTTCATCATGTCCTCATAACTGATCATCGTTCTAGGGTGCTTTGGACGTTTAAGCCTACTACAGACTACTAGAAAAGGCCTAGAAAGACGAAGACACCTCAACTGAAGGAGAAACTTCTTGGCACATTTGACAATTACCTTAAAGTCAGCGTAAGACAATTAGCTGCAATAACTAACGTTTACCACATGACTGGCTGGTCAATGCTACAAGAGAATCTGTCATATCCGTACCATGTCCTGCGGTTGCAGACGCCATCATCAGTTGATTTTACTGTACGGGTACACTTCTGCGAATGGTTCATTCAACAATCTGCCAACCCTCACTTTAGTGAAAATGTGCTACTCACAGATGAGCTTTCGTTTCAGAGTAGATGATTAAGATGTTAAAGAGTTGCAGAAACTCAGCTCTAGTAAATACGTAGGAATACAGCGTTTACAGATCGCTGCACATATAACATTTTCTTCCTCAACGTGTCAGAAAAGTTTCCTGAAAGTTTGGCGCCCTGTGTACGTTCTGTTATTATTCTCGAACTAAAGTAGGTTCAGTGGGAATAGCTATCACCTAACGGTATGATACTCTGGAGAAACATTCATCATCCGTCAGCGTTAAATCACATTAATGCAATGCTTATAATCATTAAAATCAACAAATGCAGTTAGACACTAATTATTGATGTTAACCTTCCATAATATTATTCGTGCTTTATTTCCAGATACTTGTAAATATCTTTAGTTGTGTTTGTGTCAACAAATTACTCTAATTGAGTGAGATGAGAAAGATTTATCACCAGACGAAATTCTATGAACAACAGATTTACAGTGATGTATTACACCTGTAGACACTTGTCGGATCATGGTAATATGCACTCCTGGAAATTGAAATAAGAACACCGTGAATTCATTGTCCCAGGAAGGGAAAACTTTTTTGACACATTCCTGGGGTCAGATACATCACATGATCACACTGACAGAACCACAGGCACATAGACACAGACAACAGAGCATGCACAATGTCGGCACTAGTACAGTGTATATCCACCTTTCGCAGCAATGCAGGCTGCTATTCTCCCATGGAGACGATCGTAGAGATGCTGGATGTAGTCCTGTGGAACGGCTTGCCATGCAATTTCCACCTGGCGCCTCAGTTGGACCAGCGTTCGTGCTGGACGTGCAGACCGCGTGAGACGACGCTTCATCCAGTCCCAAACATGCTCAATGGGGGACAGATCCGGAGATCTTGCTGGCCAGGGTAGTTGACTTACACCTTCTAGAGCACGTTGGGTGGCACGGGATACATGCGGACGTGCATTGTCCTGTTGGAACAGCAAGTTCCCTTGCCGGTCTAGGAATGGTAGAACGATGGGTTCGATGACGGTTTGGATGTACCGTGCACTATTCAGTGTCCCCTCGACGATCACCAGAGGTGTACGGCCAGTGTAGGAGATCGCTCCCCACACCATGATGCCGGGTGTTGGCCCTGTGTGCCTCGGTCGTACGCAGTCCTGATTGTGGCGCTCACCTGCACGGCGCCAAACTCGCATACGACCATCATTGGCACCAAGGCAGAAGCGACTCTCATCGCTGAAGACGACACGTCTCCATTCGTCCCTCCATTCACGCCTGTCGCGACACCACTGGAGGCGGGCTGCACGATGTTGGGGCGTGAGCGGAAGACGGCCTAACGGTGTGCGGGACCGTAGCCCAGCTTCATGGAGACGGTTGCGAATGGTCCTCGCCGATACCCCAGGAGCAACAGTGTCCCTAATTTGCTGGGAAGTGGCGGTGCGGTCCCCTACGGCACTGCGTGGGATCCTACGGTCTTGGCGTGCATCCGTGCGTCGCTGCGGTCCGGTCCCAGGTCGACGGGCACGTGCACCTTCCGCCGACCACTGGCGACAACATCGATGTACTGTGGAGACCTCACGCCCCACATGTTGAGCAATTCGGCGGTACGTCCACCCGGCCTCCCGCATGCCCACTATACGCCCTCACTCAAAGTCCATCAACTGCACATACGGTTCACGTCCACGCTGTCGCGGCATGCTACCAGTGTTAAAAGACTGTGATGGAGCTCCGTATGCCACCGCAAACTGGCTGACACTGACGGCGGCGGTGCACAAATGCTGCGCAGCTAACGCAATTCGACGGCCAACACCGCGGTTCCTGGTGTGTCCGCTGTGCCGTGCCTGTGATCATTGCTTGTACAGCCCTCTCGCAGTGTCCGGAGCAAGTTTGGTGAGTCTGACACACCGGTCTCAATGTGTTCTTTTTTCCATTTCCAGGAGTGTATTTTATCGCTGATGAGCAAATAATTGCGAAATTGTAAATCTTACATTGACCATTTCACAAATAAGAATCTACGTGGCTGTGTCACGTTCATATCATAGTGTTCAGTGCATTGGCACTCATGTAATGTTCCTTATTATATTGAATCATCGTCCTGATTCGAAAGTTGTAAATTTGTTTTAATTTGTGGTGAGGCCATCACTAAAGCGGGTGGGTGAGGAGCTGTGGAATGGGAAATGAGCGAGCTGAGACGATTTGATGAACCCTCGAGCATGCGCGCTGGGGTATAGAGTACAGCACGTTTTGTTTTTTGCTAGTGGCAACACTGCATTTTGTACGAGATTACTGGCGCAATAGCTACTGCTCTATTGTTGTCTCGGCTACCGACTGTTGTAGCTAATTTCACTCAGTCGTTTTCAGTGTTGGTTCAAATGGCTCTGAGCACTATGGGACTCAACTGCTGTGGTCATTAGTCCCCTAGAACTTAGAACTACTTAAACCTAACTAACCTAAAGACATCACACACATCCATGCCCGAGGCAGGATTCGAACCTGCGACCGTAGCAGTCGCACGGTTCCGGACTGCGCGCCTAGAACCGCGAGACCACCGCGGCCGGCCGTTTTCAGTGTGCCTGCGGCTCCGCGAATCTGTTCGCAGAACGCAACTTGTGTACAAAGTACACCATGCGCCTGGTACTGTAAGTAAATACATATTTGGTACGTACGTGCAAACGTGAATATATATTTATACAAGATCAGCACTTTGAAAAAATAGTTAGTTTGTTACTTATCCAGGTAAATGACGCCAGAAGAAATAGCCGAAATACTGCAGAGTTGTCGGACATGTCAGATGGGTTGGATCACGAACCGTGCAGCGATGATAGTGGCGAATCGGACGAGGAGGAGGAAGTAATTGAAGGAGGCGAGCACGGCAGTGATTCTGAGCAAGGCGTACTATCTGTTACTGAAGGTGACTATAGTGATTAGAGTGGAAATGGGACTGGGGAGTTTGTTTTATTGGCAGATAGAAAGTTATAAAGTGGAGAAAAAATGAATACTCCAACCAGAGTAAAGTTTTTAATATTTATATCAATGATCAGCTCATTACAGAGCACTCCAGGCATTTTATATGTGCTGGCGATACAGCAGTGGCTGCCCAAGGAAAGTTGTATGAAGCTATAGAAGAATGGTGACTTCATCTTTGGATACACTTTATCTTTAGTATGCCAATGAGTTGAGACAAGATCCCAGCAAGACTCAAATGTGCATATTTCACTTATGAATAGAGAAGCCCAGAGCATATCTGATACATGGCAAGGTAAAAGAGTTCAACAATGGTCAACACCTTTATATATTTGTGTTACTATTAACCACTTACCGCCTTTCAAGAAACTTTGTCATAACACCAAGCTGGAGGTCAGTGCAAGGAGCAATGTTCTTAGGCGCTCACAGTCACCACCTGGAGAGCTACTGCAGAGCATGCCTCATCCATGTGGAGTGCATCTTCACACATCAAGCAGGTTGTCACTGCAGCCAATGAATCGAATGAGGCCAAATCCAGTAGACCCAACATTGTTGGAACAGTCCCGCCCGCCCTACTGTCAGAAGAGCATTGCTTCTGAGGCGACGAGGGTAAAACAAGTCAATGATCCTATGACCCACTGCATGATCATCAAGCCCAAGCCCATCGACCAAAATCCAGCAAGAGCTTCATCATTATGACTCAACGGCGGAGGGAGCCTCATCGTCAAATGGAAGAGTAAGCTGGCATCAGATATCCCTGCAAAGGAGGAGCTAACCCAGCAAGCTATCTGCTCTACTCACTTTGGACATCAATTAGCATTCTTAGGGTGAGCATTCCTCTCAGTAAGATCAACATGCAAACACAGGACATCCTTCCAGCTGGAGACATGCAGTGCTAGTGCGGAACAACAAAACATCCGGGCTACTTAATTATATGGCCTCCACTGGAACAACTTTGCACAACACAGGGCTTTATGGAAGCAAATAACAAGGCTATCACAGTTGCTACGTTTTGTAAATGCTGACTGGATACGAAAATGAATGAACGACTTCAACTACAATACTTTTATCCTATTTTCACCCATGTATATTCGTACTTAAATACTGACTAGCAGGAGACATGAAAATCGATCACAGATTCAGGTTCATGGCCAAAGCTCCCAAGAAAGCAATGTTTGAAAGGGGCTTATAGCTCAAAGCTGATGTTGAGCATCATAGGTAGAGCTTACCTGACGTACTGTACATTGCCAAACCAAGGAAAGTAAATAGCAGATTTCTTTTCGAAGAATATTTGCTGATGAGGAAAAACTCTTACACTGCTCTTTGGGGCTATGTGAGTAGTGGAGTAAAGCCATTCCTGGGATAATTTAAGGGATAATTATGCACATGAGCTGTCACTGTCATCTTCACCCCCAACACACTGTCTTTGGGATGACCTTGACCTTTACTTTGGTGGAGGTAAGGGTGACCTTGGATGTGACAGATCATTTACATAATTATCCCATAAAATGCACAGGAATGGCTTTGCTGCACAGCTTACACATACACAACTTCTAATAATTTTCAACTGCATTTTGAGTTGAACTAAGAGGTGCTTATTTTGTCATAAGACTTACCTCTAAGGGCTTGTATCAGTAGTAAGATATTTCTTGAATAGTTTATTTTTTATCAACAGTTCCACCAAACCAGTTGATTCAAAAAATTATTTTACAACTACTGCAAAATTATCTAATCTAGTATACATCTATCGCAAATTTACCATGAAATGGGCAGTGAACGCTTACCTTTAGTGACGTTTCAACTGGAAAAAGAAGGGAATTGCATATTGTGACACAAAAAAGCTTTTAGTAGTTGCATACACAGTACCAATGTTAGTGAACCTATTAATATGAGACCTACTGCTATAATGTACACACAAACGGAGAACTTGCCTAATATCACTCAAAAAGTATCAGTACTGAAGAAGTGAGATGACTTTAGTTATATTGGTTGACTCTCATTCAGTCACCATTCCAGTGTTGATATATTTGTATTCATGATTTTTTTTAGAATGACTGCTTCTATTAGCGTTTAGGAAATGTCACAATGCAGATCTGACTATCTGTTTTATACCTGTCAGTCGCTTTCAGCTCAGCAGCGATCAGTACACCTTCCACAAAATCGCACACATGCATTGCCGGCCGTGGTGGCCGAGCAGTTCTAGGCGCTACAGTCTGGAACCGCAGGACCGCTACGGTCGCAGGTTCGAATCCTGCCTCGGGCATCGATGGGTGTTAAGTCCCATAGTGCTCAGAGCCATTTGAACACATGCATTGCATAAAACAAAAAACCTTCAAAGTTGAACATTCACTTGATAAGGAGAAAAGCCACCATATGTATTTGCTATCGATTCTGTTGATGATCAAAATTGGATGTTATATTTTGTTGTTAGACTAAAACAACGCCATACATGGAAATCTTATATGAGCATAGACTGCAGCTCTCTTCGCCACCACAGTACATTTGACAGCACCAGAAGCGTCTTAACTAGTAAAATGAATCAATGGATCCAATGGAATTATTTCTTAGAATATGACAATGTGCTTTCAAAACTGATCATTTGGCTGACTGAGTCTCACAGGTACATTTACCCATATCGAAAGTACCAGCGAAGTGTAAGAATGTCAGAGTGCTGCTGTTCACCTAGCTAGACATTCAGTTTTTTGTAAGCAGCTCCTTGAAAGCAGTGTGTTCGATAGTACTCACAGGCATAGATCAAAAACTGAATCGTAACGTTGACTTATCACTGTTATACTTGAAAATTTGGGTGAGTAGGAAGAGTCTCAACAAAAACAAGAGCAAGAGCTCGAATTTGACTTTGTAATCGAAATATACTGCGAAACAAGGAGTTACATTTACTTAAAGAACCAGACAGATTATTCTAAAAAGATGGTAGGACGTAACTGCACGGTTTAGTCACAACTGGCCACCATCTATGTTCGACATTAATATACAATAACATATCAGACAGCAAGTGGCAGCACTATTGGGGGGGAGGGGGAGGGGAGGGGTGTACAGAATGTGTTAGGCGGGAAACAGTGCAGTCATCGTATTGCGGAAACAGAGCAGTCTATCTGATGTCCAAAACAGCATGATCACTGGCTTTCAGACCAAGGGCGGAAGCATTTCCAAAAAGGCTAAATATGTAAATTGTCTCGTGCTGCCATGGCTAAAGGATTCCATGCATGGCAAAATGGCGCTATCTGGGAGCAACGTCCACGAAACTGGTGCAACATGAACCACAGACGGGGTGAACAGGAGCTACAGAGATGTGTACAGGAGAACAGACACGCGACTGTTGAGCAACTGACCGCCAAGGTGAACCAAGCTGCTGCCAACAGTGTTTCCTCAACGACCATTGAATATATTTTGCTGTTTATTGGTCCTTCCAGCAGGCACCTGCTTCATGCATCCATGCTTATTGCAGTTTATCGGCGACAAAGGCTGGAATTTGTACGTCAGAACCTCAGCTGGGTGTCTGAGTGGCAACAGGTGGCCTTTTCAAATGAGTCACGTTTTATGCTCCGTTGGACGGAAAGCAAACACCCTGTAACCATCGTTGGAAGGATCCAGGCAAGAAGTGGGAGAATTATGGTCTGAGGAATGTTTTCGTGGCATTATCTGGGTGCTCTCGTCATTCTGGAAGGCACATTGGACTAACACAAGTATGCATCTATGCTTGGGAACCATGTACACCCCCACGTGCACCTTGTTTTTCCTCAGCACGGTGGCACCTAGCAGCAGGACAACACAACGAGTCACACAGCTTGTATTGTGCATGTGTGGTTAGGAGAGCAGCAGGGTGAGTTTATGTGGTGTCACCACCAGACACCACACTTGCTATGTGGTAGCCTTTAAATCGGCCGCGGTCCAGTAGTATACGTGGGACACGCGTGTCGCCACTATCAGTGATTGCAGACCGACCGCCGCCACACGGCAGGTCTAGTCTAGAGAGACTCTATAGCACTCGCCCCAGTTGTACAGCCGACTTTGCTAGAGATGGTTCACTGACTACTTACGTTCTCATTTGCCGAGAAAATAGTTTAGCATAGCCTTCAGCTATGTCACTTGCTACGACCTAGCAAGGCGTCATTATCAGTTACTATTGACATTGTGAACTATGTACCGTCAAGAGCGACGTTCATCATTAATGGAGTAAAGTTAAGTATTCCACCAGCTACGTCCGTTTTTCTCAATTTTAATTTCCTTGTCCTGTTCCAGACCTCACGCCAGCCTGCGTGAGCTAAACAGCGTGCCTTTCGGCCTCCTCTAGTAACACGGTGTTGGCTCTCCTGCCAACCACAAAAGTTTACTCTCCTGGTCAGCAAACTCCCTGGATTTAAATGTAATCGAGAATCTGTGGGACCCCCTCAATCGGGCTGCTGGCACCATGGATCCTCAACCGAGAAACCTATCGCAGCTTGCGTCAACACTGGAGTTTACATGGCTTCACATCTCTGATGGTACCTTTTAGAACCTCGTTGATTCTCTTCCTGCACGTCTCACAACGGTCTGATTCTCACAGGTGGTCACATTTATGTTACTGATCAGTGCAGTATTTACCACCACATTCCACAGCTTCATAACTTTCTCCAAAAGGTTCCAAAGTGAACATTTTCATTCAAAAATCATTTTATTATAGGAATACATCCATTTACATTGACTTATTTGACACCACTGGAGACTATTTCTCACCATGGACTCTAGAAAAGTAAGTTGATTCAGGGATGAATTCTTAAGCTTTTGTTCCAAATGTACCATTTTATATCCAAGAAAACACTATAATAAAGAATCTACTCTAAAGTAAGTGTTTCATCTAAGTAGTAACTCATGTAACAACAATAAAACATTTGTAAAATACATATATATTTATTCATTTGTTTATCGCTTAGATAGATATCAAGTCATGTGCAGAAGTTACAGACCCTAGTTAGACAGGCATGCACATATGTCACATCGATATTTTAAGTGGGGAATTATGTGCAACTTACAGAAAAAATATTTTTCATTTGTCGAAGTTTTTGATATGATTGATAAACCACTATTTTACTCAACGATCTGCTTAGATGATTCCTAAGAAATTCGAAGAGACTAGTATCTGAAAGGCAGTCATCTATAGTGCAAAGGAGAAACTAGAGTAGTATTAAATGAGTGTAAATGGTGATTATAATTAAATTTTTTCTACTTGAGAATGATACACTAGTGATCGTAGGACAATGAAACGTCCTAGAAACACTTGTAAGGTCATACAGAAAACAAAACGAATAAACTGTTGAAAGAAACGTTTCGGTTTCTAAACGAGAGGGTAACATTTGTTAGCTGCGTACCACGTTTCGTTCCAGGTTGCAAACATTGCTCAATGTGACCATTATCTACATCCAAAACAGCACTAGAGATCGCTCTACTGTTGCCCCAGACAGCTCAGGTGAGATGGTAGTCACCTCTCCCTCTGTGCTCATCTTAAGTCTCCAAACCCTGTCCTTGAGATATAAACCCACAGCCAGAAGTCACTCAGGCTCAGATCTCGTCGCCTTGGTGGTCACACCGTTTAGAACAATCGGCCAACGATTCCATTTCATCCAAATGTATTGCGGATTAACCGAGTGACCTCATGAGCAATGTGAGGTAAAGCTCGGTCGTGCATAATGACAGCCAAGTCCAAAGCACCTCCCTCCTGCAGAGCATTTGGTATGGCAGATTACAGTAACGTATGGTGTTCACCCTGCATACTCTTGGTTCTTGCGGTCCAAGAAAAAAAAGGACCAAGTGTCGTAAACTTAAACCCTTGCATGAAACGTTAGAGCAAAGGCTGCTAGAATAACTGCGTCACGTGGCAAAAGTGGTGAGCAAGTTTGTTCCGATATCATTTTACAACTGTTTGCAGCACTTTTCGAATGGTAGGCCATAAAATGTCCAGGTGTCCTGATACAGCTCGTGAACCGCGTGAAGACTGCGCATAGCTTCCACCATTCTCAACTATGGCAACAGTAAATTCAACACCTGTGGAGCTAATGGCGGTCGGCGTCACCAAGAAGCAATTCCGAAATCGGCAGGTAAACAGAATCGTTCTTGAACACTGGCGCATTAAGACGACGACTTTTCGTATTCCCTGAATGCGTCTACACTCGCGAAGAGCATCAGCACTATTACTATTATTTTGATAGAACATCTAATAACCGCGATATCGACGGAATGTTAAACCTTGACAAAAACAACTTTATACGAGTAAGGCCCAGCTCACCTTCTACAGACGCTTTTGACTGTCTGCTTGTAATGCTACACTACCGGTCATTAAAATTGCTACACCTGAAGATAACGTGCTGCAGACGCGAAATTTAACCGACAGGAAGAAGATGCTGTGATATGCAAATGATTAGCTTTCCAGAGCACTCACACAAGGTTGGCGCCAGTGGCGACACCTACAATTTGCTGACCTGAGGAAAGTTTCCAACCGATTTCTCATACACAAACAGCAGCTGACCGGCGTTGCCTGGTGAAACGTTGTTGTGATGCCTCGTGTAAGGAGCAGAAATGCGTACTATCACGTTTCCGACTTTGATAAAGGTCGGACTGTAGCCTATCGCGATTGCGGTTTATCGTATCGCGACATTGCTGCTCGCGTCGGTCGACATCCAATAACTGTTAGCAGAATACGGAATCGGTGGGCTCAGGAGGGTAATACGGAACGCGGTGCTGGATCTCAACGGCCTCGTATCACTAGCATTCGAAATGATGGGCATCTTATCCGCATGGCTGTAACGGATCATGCAGCCACTTCTCGATCCCTGAGTCAACAGATGAGGACGTTTGCAAGACAACAACCACTGCACGAACAGTTCGACGACGTTTGCAGCGGCATGGACTATCAGCTCGGAGACCATGGCTGCGGGTACTCTTGACGCTCCATCACAGACAGGAGCGCCTGCAATGGTGTACTCAGCGACGAACCTGGGTGCACGAAAGGCAAGACTTCCATTTTTCGGCTGAATCCAGGTTCTGTTTACAGCATCATGATGGTCGCATCTGTGTTTGGCGACATCGCGGTGAACGCAAATTGGAAGCGTGTATTCGTCATCGCTATACTAGCGTATCATCTGGCGTGATGGTATGGGGTGCCATTGGTTACACGTTTCGGTCACCTCTTGGTCTCATTGACGGCACTTTGAACAGTGGACGTTACATTTCAGATGTGTTACCACCCGTGGCTATACCCTTCATTCGATCCCTGCGAAACCGTAAGTTTCAGCAGGATAATGCACGACCGCATGTTGCAGGTCCTGTATGGGCCTTTCTGGATACAGAAAATGTTCGACTGCTGCCCTGGCCAGCACATTCTCCAGATCTCTCACCAATAGTCTGGTCAATGGTGGGCGAGCAACTGGCTCGTTACAATGCGCCAGTCACTACACTTGATGAACTGTGGTATCGTGTTGAAGCTGCATGGGCAGCTGTGCCTGTAGACGCCATCCAATCTCTGTTTGACTCAGTGCCCAGGCGTATCAAGGCCGTTATTATGGCCAGAGGTGGTTGTTCTGGGTACTGATTTCTCAGGATCTATGCAGCCAAATTGCGTGCAAATGTAATCACATGTCAGTCCTAGTATAATATATTTGTCCAATGAATGCCCATTTATCATCTGCATTTCTTCTTGGTGCAGCAATTTCAACTGCCAGTACTGTATTTTTTCAACTTTACGTCGCCATAACAGTACCAGAGCTAAGTGGTAAGTCATCGACGCTAACACAGCTAACAACGCGAATCTTGCAGCGCACGATCTGAACATATTTCCCATGAAGTCTGGTGCACATATGGTATGTAGTTTTTCACCTCCATTGGCTCAAGTAGCGGCAATTTAATTCTAATCACCCTGTACATGCAAGTATGGTGTGCCCTGATAATACTGATGTTCCCAAACATATTACCAGATTGAACAAAAAGCTACCTATAACATACTGGGCTGAACTATGCGTAAAGGAAATATTGCACACGTATTTTACCAAACGTCACGAAAAACAAATATCAACTAGTTTAACAAAAAGCTTTAGACGTGGAGCTAGCTCTACTTTCCTACACACTCACGAAATTACTGGGTTTAAAGTAAAAAATGATGAAGGATCCTGCAAGGCACAATGCCAAAAAAACTACTTTAAAACATTCTTCCTGATAAAACCTCCGAGTCTTCTGAGTATACTGGATATGGATTTCCAGATGTTCATCAGCGATTTTTTAGAATGTGAGTAGCACAAGAAAACACCATGCTTTGCCAAATAGAGTTTTAATATAATTTGAATTATAGGTTTAAAATTATAATGTACTTATTTGTAAGTTTTCACTTCTTGGCAAACAACGACAAGAATACTGTGATAAAATATTGCTTCTGTTTTTTAGGTAGCTGTTTTCTCGTTGAGAATATCAGACTAACAGTATAATTGGAAGTGAAAATGAAAACGTGTAGCAATGTACATGGATGTTATGCTGTAAACAAGTTTATTGCTTAAGGATTTATATTTAACTATAGATAAACATAACTGTCTTTATTTGCTGATGTATAGTCATGTTATTTCATAACTGTAAATTGTAAGGTTTGTGAATGAATCTGTATGCATATGTTTGTATGTGGGTACTCAAGGACTGGAAAGAGCCATCAAAGAACCAAGCATTGACATGAAGACAGATAGAATTTTATTAGAGGTATACTTAATTTAACTTTTGAACGTATGTCGCAAGTTCATCACCAGATTCTTTTGTGGGTGGGAAAACTATTTTTCCATCACGCTGATAAGTATCATATCTGATGGAAAATATCTTCTTGAAGCCAAAATACTCACAAGCCTTAATAGAATATGTACTACTGCAGTCAGCCCTCATCAGAGGTATCCCTTTTTCTTTTCCAATTTTTCTGTAAAAAATAATAATATAATGAATATGTGTGAAACAAGTTTCAGATGCATATACATTTTTGTTGTTGTGGCCTATAATAAATGAATGAAGAAAGTTTAATGGCTGAGAAAATTTGATGTCTGTTCACTAATAAAAGGATGTGATCTTTCTATTTGACCTCAGCCATTTCCAAGATTTTTATCAGTTGGTCTTCCCATAAAATTATTTGATCAGGTATTTAAATATGTAATTACGAATATGTAATTATCTCTCAGTCAACTTTTACAGTGTAGCCTCTTAGAAGATTTAACCGCATGCCAGAATAGCACTGAAACCCACATATTTTGAGCATCTCATATCGTGAATCCTGTTTAGTATACAGTTTCTCAGGTAGCGCACATCTTACAGTAAACGAGAAATAGTCATGCGTTTGAAATGTTGAGAAACATAGACTTTTTCTCATCCTTGATAATCTGCACTGTTACAGAACACTACTACCACTTTGAAAATAATGCATGCGAAACCGGAGTTTACTAGAACATTGTCTATAAGACTGTCCCATTGTGTATCATATCAAACAAGAATGAATGCGTCTGAGTCACGTTATTCAAATTAAGTTACACTGTCTGCTACAAAAAAGCGCTGGCAACGTGAGGTGTACTTCGCAGAAGCTCAATGGGGTTAACAGCACCGCATTCAAGTGGAGGCTGGTAGTGTTCATATACAGCGTCTTGTTTAAATTTACGAGAAAAGTTGTTTTTGAAGGAACTGTTATATTTTTGACTTTGCTAGACTTACTTTTTCCGTTACAAATCAAATACCATTCTCTAAGAAAGTATCTCGGTGCCTTGCACAAAAAGGCAACGGGTGTAAAATTACCATTTACAACTGTTTTTGGAAATATCTGGAGAATTACAAATCGGGTTACCAAAAGACATGAATAAAAATAGTTCGTCTTAAAGGGTCTCAGGAGGCAGGAGAGGAACTAGCAACGGGAGCGTAATATGTAAGAAATTGTCCACGCAACCTGTAAATACAGTTCAAGCCATTACTACTAAGTAGGAAATATCAACCACCAGAACTGTTTATAACCTATAGGCACAGTGACAAAAAATATAAATTAAATAGCTAACATATGTACATATTCCATATCACTGATGATGCCTTGCAGAAAATAAAGGCGAAACGCGTATGGCACTAAAATTGTTTTTTATTCAGTTGACGGCCCATAAGTAAAAATTATCAACATACCGTAATATTACACGAACTGAGGAAGACAGGACTAAAAAAGATGTCAAACTGGTATTGGTACTCGTATTCAAATACAGAGATGTGTAAACATGCAGAATATGGCGCTGCGGTCGGTGACGCCTGTATAAGACAAGAAGTATCTGGTGTAGTTGTTAAATCGGTTACTGCTGCTGCAATGGCAGGTTATCAATATTTAAGTTAGTTTGAACGCAGTGTTATAGTCGGCGCGCAAACGATGGGACACAGCATCTGCGAGGTAGCGATGAAGTTGTGATTTTCTCATACGACCTTTTCACGAATGTACCGCGAATATCAGGAATCCGATAAAACATAAAATCTCCGACATCGCTGCGGCCGGAATAATATCCTCCAAGAATGGAACCAACGACGACTCAAGACAATCATTTAACGTGACGGAAGTGCAACCCTTCCTCAAATTGCTGCAGATTTCAATGCTGAGCCATCAACAAGTGTCAGCGTGCGAACCATTCAATGAAACATAATCGATATGGGTTTTCGGAGCCGAAGGCCCACTCCTGTATCCTTGATGACTGCACGGCACAAAGCTTTACGCCCCGCCTGGGTCCGTCAACACTGACATTGGACTGTTGATAACTGGGAACATGTTTCCTGGTCGGACGAGTCTCGTTGGAAATTGTTTCCAGTGGATGGACGTGTGCGAGTAGGGAGACAACCTCATGAATCCATGGACCCTGCATGTCAGTAGGGGACTGTTCACGTTGGAGGTTCTGTAAAGGTATAGGGCGTGTGCAGTAGGAGTGATATGGGACCCTGATACGTCTGTATACGACTCTGACTGATGACACGTACGAAAACATCCTGTCCTACCACCTGCACCCATTCATGTGCATTGGGCATGTCCACGGAGTTGCGCAATTTCAGCAGGACAGTGCGACATCCCGCACGTCCAGAATTGCTACAGAGTGGCTCCAGGAACACTCTTTTGAGTTTAAATACTTCCGCTGGCTACCAAACTCCCGAGACATGAAAATTATTGAGCATATCTGGGATGCCTCGCAACGTGTTGTTCAGAACAGATCTCCACCCCCTCGTATTCTTACGGGTATATGGACAGCCCTACAAGATTCATGGTATTAGTTCCCTCCAGCACTACATTAGACATTAGTTGAGTCCATGCCACGTCGTGTTGCAGCACTTTTGTGTTCTCGCGGAGGCCCTACACGATATTAGTCAGGTGTACGAGTTTCTTTGCCTCGTTAGTGTATTACGTATCCAGACGGTTCATCTATTCCGGGAATCGAGGATACTGACGATTTTTGTCATTTATCGACACTGATACGGGAAAGATAACGGTCCCAGATACCCCAAGACTCTTGAGAACGTTTTAAATCCAAATTTGAAGTCTGATAACAAATGGCATTTTTAGTTTTCCAGTTATTTCCAGAAACAGTTTTAAACGCCTCGCCCTCTATACAGGGTGAGCAAGCTCCCTTTAGTGCTGTCATCTTATGGCACCCCCAATGTTATCATAAACCACGGGCGAGATTTTCATATACTGTCGCTCGTTACGGAATTTGTTTGCAGGAAAATTAATGTAGTTAAATTTTGTTCTAAAATACGTTTCGAGTTATCCAAGGAAAACGTATAAAAATGACCCTCAAATCCACCCCTATATCCACACTCACTCCCCATCCCTCAGGAGTTCTAGTACGTTGTTTGTGGCACTCCCTCCTACCACTGTATTCAAATTATTTCCCACATTCCACCTGTTTTGTCTTCATTGACTGGCCTTATTACGCCACCCGCTTATTCGAGCACATAAAAATTTTAAAGATGAAGTATGTGTAAATTTTACCTAATGATTTTGTGAATTTTACTAACATGAAAAAAAAACAATTACATCGTTCTAATTGTCAGGCCTCTAGACTACGAAACTATTGTGCTTGTAAGGTTTGAGTTTTGATCGAATTGTCAATGTGATTAGTTTTACCGCAACGTTTACATGAGTCATATTTCGTTCAATACCCTTACCCACACGTTTAAATTAATAGTGTTAGCGAAGTAGCCAACTACGATAGCCAAATCTATAGATAAAAAATGATCGAATATTGGGAGTAGTTGGTGAAGTCGCAAATTATTGTACAGTGGTAAGAGGAAGTGCCTCAAACAACACCTCAGAAATCCTGACTGATGAGGGATAAGTGAGAGGTGGAGGTACGTTTGGAGGTCACTTTTGTACGTTTTCTTGAGTAACTAAAACCGTTGCCATCGGCGAAAACATATCCCAACGCAAAATTTAACTGCGTTAAATATCCTAGAAAAAGCTCTATTCACTTTTTTGTCTATGACTAACTGTTTGCGCGTACTGAGCAAGTGAGTATGAAAATCTCGAGAGTGGTTTACTAAAGCCAGCTATAACATTGTGGATTGCATAAAACGACAGCGGTAAGGGTAACTGAACCGCCACATATAGGGTCGGTAAAATACGAACGTCCAGTAAAATATTTAGAAGACTGATGCGGAATTGACCCTGTCAATCAACAGGGGAACTGTTCCATCATGCAATACTCTGGAAACCGTGATTTCGATCCACCAATCGTTTGTGTCACATATCTGCGCATGCGCTTCTCCTGCTTGCTCTGTCCCGTGTAACTTCCTGCGTCATGACGTTTGAGAGAGAGGAGCAGGAATGTACAGATGTGACAACAAAAAGTGGCACACACGATGAAACAGCACGTGTTGTCTGTCGAGTGTTATGCAAAGCATAATTCGAGGAAGACGTGTGCTGAACTATTTGCACAAGGAGTTACGACTTTTAGTGTTATGCAAAACCTCCAGCAAAGTCTGCAGTGCAGAACTTAGCTGCAAAATGTTGCGAAACCGGCTTGGAAGCGAATAAAAACTGTAACTGTCTGGAAAGTGTTCGAACACCAGAAAAGGTTGATCGATGGAGTGGCTGAGGCCAGTTTCATTTTGTCCACCCCATACACATCATTATACCTCTACCTACTCGTTATAACAGCTTCGAAACCTACATACAGTGGTCAAAATATATGTTACATCTTGCTTTATTGTTAATACTAGAGATAATAGGAAACAAAAACTTATTCTGACCTGTCAGGTAGAGGCATAAGAAAAGAAAAAGAAAAGAAATCACATTTCCCTCTGATAAGTACAAACAGAAAGTAAGACAAAACTTTACAAAATATTCCACTGCAAATATTATAGTTTCTTCTCACATTTATTTTGTGTAACACTTTGTATATTAAGCAAATTCAAAATAGTACAATGAAGGCTTTCATGAAAAGATGTTTCAGCTGCTGAAAATTCTTCCAGGTTGTATGGCGGTGGTCCATGGAAGTCTTCTATCCCTGACGTTTCGTCCAAGACTACGATGGTCATCTTCAGAGATGCTCCTGGTTGTGCTGAGTCTTTCTAACTGACGAGTCAGACGTCAAAGAGTAGCCTAAATACCATGAAAACCTTGTGCTCTGGATTTCACATGATGGCAGAGATAAACCTTGTCAAAGATAAAATATAAGTATCAATCATAGTATGTCAAAGATAAAAGCTTTTCATCGATTCTGTCTATATATGACACTCAGCGATATATGGACAGTGGCACTACAGAATCGATTAGAAGTTTTTATCTTTGACATACTATGATCGATAGTTATATTTTATCTTTGACAAGGTTTATCTCTGTTATCACGTGAAATGGAGTAGGCTGGTCTTTGACATCTGACTTGTTAGTCGGCAAGACCCAGCACAACCAGGAGCATCTCTGAAGATGTCCAACGTAGCCTTGGACGAAACATCAGGTATAGAAGAGTTCCATGGACCACCACCATACAACCTGGAAGAATTTTCAGCAGCTGAAATTCAAAATAGAACAATGGAAAATCCAGGATGGAAAAAGCAATATTAATGAAGGGCACAGACTGTTATTCACAATATAGCAAAAATACTGAGTCGCAGTAAGACATAACAAAAGCACTACTAAACACTAAGCTTTCGGGAAAAGGTCTTCTTTTGTACTCGCCATATAGCAGAGATATTGAGTCGTGGAAAGGCATAACAAAAAGGCCACTAAACACTACGCTTTCTGGAAAGTTCGTCTTTTGAAACAGAAGACAACATACACACACATATTCACACATGAAGGATTTATTAGACAGGGGGCGGGGGGCTGGGGTTGCTGCTTGAGAGCTGGCCCATGATTGAGTAAAACAAGGATTTGACATAAGGCTGGGGTCATGGAAAATGGGAGTAGGTAGCCGCCCCCACACCTCCTCCCACCAAGGCAATCAGCAAGTTCATTTCTCAGGTTACCCATATGGCCAGAATCGTAAAGGAAATCAACTGAACAAGCAGCATTGCCAAGATTGGTGAGAAGAGGTCGTGGATGGCAGAGCCCAGGAGGCGGCGGGAAAAAGCACTGAGTAATTGCCTAATGGCCACTCATTGTATATAACAAAATTTAGGGGGGAGGACCGCTTAATAAAGCAGAGGAGACCCAATAGATTGCCATCAATTCCACAATAAACATATTACATGTGGCAAACGAGAGATGGTGTTCCATGCCAATAGAAAATGTGATTAGCGGATTTAGAGTCATCAGTGTAAAAAACAAGAGGAAAAGAAGGGAAGATGGAAATCATGGTGGGGAGAAGTGAAGTGGTGCCCAACCAGTAAACCCATCTGATGGTGAGCAGCAGGTGGGTGATGTCCCTAATCCACAAAAATAGGAGCAGGGGAAGAGGTATAGAAATCAGCAGCTGGGACAGCTGAACCAAAAAGAGGGGGATCCCAGCATCAACTAGAAGACTACCAACAGGCTATTGTGAAAGGCACTGGTGGCTAAATGGATATCACGATGTGAACTGGGTCCAAGAGGAGCAGTGTGGAAGGGGCAACGGATCAAAAAAGTAGACCACCATAGTCCTGACGAAACAGAACTAAAGTTCAATTAAGGTGAAGAAGCGTTGAACGATCTGTACCCTAAGAGTTGTGGGCAAGGAAGTGAAAACAGCCAACTTTCAGATGGCAGATATGGGTCAACCAAGTAAGCTGGTTGTAAAAAGGAACCCCCAAGAACTGGAACTGGGGTACCATGGTCAGGTATTGGGATTCACAGTAGAGCTCCAGATCAGGATGGACAATAGTACAGTGACAAATGGATTACCCTTGGCTTAAGGGAAGAGAACATATTGAAGTGCACTGGATGGCACCCTGAACCCATCATTCCACAGAGGCTCAGAATGGGAACTAGTCCAGATACAGAAATCATCCACTTACAGAGCAGAGTCTCCTGAAGACCATAAGTTCATTAATAGAATGAGAAGAAGGACACTTAATATAGAGCCCTCTGGAATGCCGTTCTGCTGTGTCTGTGGAGAGATAAGAACAGTGCCATTTTTTGTCACATTGATCATTGAGAGCATTAAGTAAAGGGAGAGGGGCCCCAAAGACCTCACTCATGGTGTAACGAGGATGTGTTGGTATCGAGCTGTGTTGTAGGCCTTATGAAAATCAAAGAAAGCTGCAGCAAGATGGTGTAAACAGTACCTGGGAGGTATATAGAGGGGAGTCAGCGCCTTTGAAATCCCAGCAAGGAAACCTGGCTATCAGGAGGCTGGAAGGGAATGAGAGAGCCCACATCTCGTGGTCGTGCGGTAGCGTTCTCGCTTCCCACGCTCGGGTTCCCGGGTTCGATTCCCAGCGGGGTCAGGGATTTTCTCTGCCTCGTGATGGCTGGGTGTTGTGTAATGTCCTTAGGTTAGTTAGATTTAAGTAGTTCTAAGTTCTGATGACGGGACTGATGACCTAAAATGTTAAGTCCCATAGTGCTCAGAGCCATTTGAACCTTTTTTTTGTTTTTTGAATGAGAGAATCAATGAGAATTGGTCGCTGTCACAGAGGTCATCGTTTGGTGACCACTGTAAGGAAGGAAAAAGTGGAGGGGAGGAAAAGAGCACGAAAGATAATGACAGAGGAAGTGCCATATTTTGCACTAAAATGAGGAAGGGAAGCATCATTAAGAAGGTATGGGTCGATGTCTGCAAAATATTGTCAATGAAGAGCCCCAAACTAGACGAAAAAGCACTGCATGGGCATTGAAATCCTTAAGCAGAAGGAAGGGAGGGGAGAAGTATCTGAAAGAGGGCATTTAGTACACCAGATGTAGGTGGCCGGTCATGAGGCAGGTAGAGACTGCAGTGCCCAAGTGAACCCAGGTGGCAACTGCTTTCAATGTGGTAGAAAAAGGGATCTGTGTACTAACGACATTTGTATGGATCAATGTGTGAATGCCACTAGAAGCCCTCAAAAGGACGACCTGGTTACGACAAAGTATGGAACCCAGGAAGGATTGGTGAGTGAGCATCAGTAAAATTACGTACCTGGAAAGTGACACAAGCTGCTGAGTAAAACGAAAAAAGGGATTGAAACTGAAGCTGATGGTAGTTTCCATTAGAATTCCACCGAATAAGGATGGTGTGGGGATCCAAAAGGGAGCAGAACCAGCTGGAGCCAATCACGCCATTTGGTCACAATCCACCACCAACTAGGACAGGGTGACATCCATGAATAAGAGGTCAGGCTCAGGCTACGAGTTGGGAGACATTGTCTTGTGTCGTCTTCTATTTCTTCTCCTTCTCCTCCTTCATAGGTCGAGGAGGGCACGGCACTGAGGAAGAGCAGGCTTCTGCAAGATCTGAAACTGAAAGAGAGCAGGTGACCTTGGGATGCATAGATTGTGTGTCCCGTGGTCGAGTTATGGCAGCAGGCCCACAGCCTGGGAGACACGAGGGAAGGGTGCTGAGAGGAAGCCCCTTTACCAGCAGGCATCGTAGAAGGGAGAGACTTCTCCTGCTGGGGAAGGGAAACAGTACCTGCATGGCAGGGCGTGGGAACTGCGAGAGAGGGTTGGGGTTGGGACTTGAGTAAGGTGGAGCGCGGAGGGGGAAAGGATATAACAGAGGCATAGATGCCATCGACACATGGTGAAATTGGTCATATTTCTGACGAGCCTCGGCATAGGATAAATAATCAAGGGACTTGTACCCCTGTATCTTTTCTTCTTATAAACCAGGCAGTCTGGCGAACATGGTGATGGTTCTGACAATTAACACATACTAGAGGTGAAGCATAGGGGCTCCTCTCATGGAATGTGTGTCCACATTCACCACATAGAGGGCCATCGACATTGGGAAGACATGGGCCCAAAATGCAAGCACTGACAACACCTCATGGGTAGCGGGACATACCGTTTCATATCACACCAATAACACAAAACCTTGACTTTCTCTTGGAAGGTATCTCCCTCAAATGTCAGAATAATAACGCCAGTACCAGAGTGGTGATCCTTATGACCTTTCTGAACACGTTAAACAAAAAGAACGGCCCACCTTTGCAGACTGGTTCAGAGTTCCTCATCAATTTGAAGGATGAGGCCCCTATGAAAACTGACTCCATGAAACACATTCAAGGACTGGTGAGGAGTAATGAACAATGGGACGTCGCCAAGATGGTTACAAGCACGAAGGCCTGCAGACTGGCTGGCAGAAGAGGTTTTAATCAACAGTGAACCCAACTTTATCTTATTGAGAGACTCCAGTTCGCCAAATTTGTCTATGATATTTTCCACAAAAAATAATAGAGCTCGGTGTTAGTGTGGACTAGGTAGTGGGGAAAGTGTTTCACCCCAAGCTGACGAGCTTCGCCTTCCTCCCAGGGTGTAGCCAGGGAAGGGAAGACTGCAGGATCATATAAACAGCTTAAATATTCCATTAACAACTGAAGAGATAGCCATAGAAGAACGTCCAGTTTTTGAAGCTTAATACGTTTCACAGGCAAAGCATCCACCCTGATACCATCCAGTCAGATTGGGAGCTCTTGTCATGGGTGCCACCCAGCCATGACAAGAGTTTGTCACAGCGGCCATTGCTGGGCGTTCCGATGTTCCAGAATGACAAGCAATCTCTCCTAGGTATACACAGGGACGTGGGGAGGCAATGCTTCAGGCATCAGAAGTGTGATCCCTGTGTTGCCAGGGGTCTCGGTGACATAGTGAGGTGGAGGGGGTCTATGGTGAAGGAGGAAGGAGGGAAGGAAAGGGAGAGAGGTGTCCACATTATAGATGCTAGGGATACTTCACCAAATGGCTCACAAAGCTATGAGGAGAAAATGTAGACATGGAGGTCAAACCCCAAAAGGAAATCAAAGATGCCAAAAAGGAAGGTTGAAAAAGAAAAGGGAAGGGGAACAAAATCTGAATGAAGACAGGAAACTATGTGGACAGCCTGGTCGTTATAAGTAAGAACATCGAGACAGGGGGAGGAGGGGGGAGAGGGGAAGGAGCGAAAACAGGAAGGGAAGGGCACAGGGACCGAAATGCAGCCCAGGAAGGAAAGGTGGGCCCGGATAGCTTGGGGATCTGTGTGTGCTTTGCATGAATTCACAGAAAAACCGTGAGCTCCTTGCGGGGGGGGGGGGGGGAGAAGATCTTTATGAGGAACAGTATTCAGGAAGAGCTGTCTGGTGCTTGCTACTGACCTGCTGTGTTCAATGAGATCCGTGATTATCCCACGGCGCCTTACTGCTGTATCAACGGACCCCCCAAGGACTTCCACCTGGTGATGGCCAATGTCAGGGTACATGTTACGCAGCTTCTCTGACACCTACAATGCGCCAAATTTGTTATTAATGACGCATTCACGAATGATACTTTACCTGCATGAATAAACACACTATCCTTACACTATGTACTATTACAGATACTGATACGAGGTGTTGCTTTGCTTGCTTTAACCCATCTCTGCTGGGACCAGGATTGCAAGAAGATCATTTTTGCGTTTGTGTGTGTGTGTGTGTGTGTGTGTGTGTGTGTGTGTGTGTGTGTGAGTGAGAGAGAGAGAGAGAGAGAGAGAGAGAGAGAGAGAGAGAGAGAGAGAGGGAGAGGGTGGTAAGCTTCCAGCGTCTGACGCCCAAGATTCCTCTATGCCATCTCCTCCAATAACGTATACACATAGTAGCATCGTAATTCGATAGTAGTAAGTAGGCTGCCCCACAGATAAGTGATTTAATTGATTGAGGGATAGACTAACCACATACAAATTAATTATCTTCTAATTTAAAGTTTATTTATTTGTTTCATCAAACGAAAATACTATTGTTTGTATGGAAAATGTGACTTTCTGACTCCAGCTGGTGGCGAAAACATCACTTTCTTTATTATGATGAAATGCTTCTGCCACCTCTCTTAAGCAAAGGCTGTTAACACTGAATGAAGATTTGCATAAATTAACTGTCAAAGGAACATGTCCTTCGTATATGAACATGCCTTATGGCCCTGGTTCATCCATAATAAAAGACAGACGGATATTACTAACAACCGAAATGATTGCAAAAGGAAGGCAGGTCCTGCATACTCGCTTAACAAGAATCAACACACATGGGAAAAAGCTAAACATAACGAACGTGTTTGTTCAGAATTAACGAAATGCGCACGGAGTATTAAACAGCCTCAGTAACATATAACACGCACATTTCACCCAAAAGGTATGAAACATGTGTTACTTCCGGAGATCGCGACTGAATCGCCTTAAAGCGATATGGCAGAGATAAATGTTTTACCCGGGGTACAAGGAGGGCTGATATTCGGACATGCACAGGAAATTTGACAAGTTAACGAGCAGGACGTAGTAACCCGATTCACTGTAATAGACATCCACTCCAGAATCACGAAATGATTAAAGTAACTAAAATAAGACTCATCAGTACGCATATAAGTAACGTCTAAAGTTATCGTGACGTTGCTGAAATTCTCGAGTGGCCAGTCTGCTAATTTCAGACATCGAGTCGCGAATTTAGCTTTCTTCACAGCAGCAGAGTGGAAACGCCATCTGTACTGCACCTGAGTGTACTTCACCATTATGTGACCCTCAATGTTTTCTGAACCCTGCATATTTCGAATTCTGACGTCCCAGACAAAAGAGCACCAAAGCCGGCGTCAGCCAGCGAGAGACTGTGGCTACTTGTTGAAACGAGATTTGTGAGAAATCCCATCCACTCTTCTAATTAGTGCCAGAGAAGACCGCGTCAAAATATTAGTCGCTAATCGGAGCTCTAGTCTTTCCGTTAGAGTAAAGAAAAAATGCTCGCCTCTTACCCCTTCCATTCCAATTATTTGCGAAACAGTTTAACTTGACCTACAGAAAGAGCGCGCCCTCGCAACAGGCGAGACGAGGCGGTCGTGTGCGGTTCCCCATCCTCATTCGGATGTCTATTTTCTTCAGTGCATTCCAGCTAAATTTCAACGTGTCGACGCAATGTCGCCTCTGTAAATTAGGTGAAGGAAGAGTCCATTGCCTAGGGAGAAGAGCAGGTGGCCGTGAAGGGCTGTTGATAAAATATCGATATAACGATTTTTTCTCCAAGAGTAACGATATGTATCAGCGATAGTCTTCTCCCTCATGTATCGATATCGAAATGGCAACATCAAATGCCGGTATTTTTATTTTACATTATACATTTTCACAATTATCAATAAATATTTGAAATTGTAATAGTACTTGGTTTTACCTTCATTGTGTGAAGGAGTCTTCCCTCTTTTTGAACTTTCATAACGTCCAATCTTTCTCTTTGACTCTTTGATGACATTATATGTTTCAAGATTTGAAACATGGCTGAAACAGCAACTGTTGAAATTCTTCACGGTAATTGTTGACAGCCAAAACAGTTGCAGGATAAAGATTTATTAAATTTCTTGACCAAGGTTTCGGTATATATAAATATAACTTCATCAGAAGTAAAATATCCTGAACAGGAAGACACTTTCATTAGCAAAAACCTTGTGTCGAAGATGAGAAAGAAAAAACATTTTAGCGTAAGTAGCCATAAAATGACGAGAGAAAATAAAACATATCAGAACTAGTTAAAAACATCTATGTAAAATAGAAAATATGAAATCAATTTATTAAGATAAAAGGTTTGAATTAGCACAACTTTTAATAATTTTGATGCGCATATGTATGTATCATAGGATTTTAATGTGCGCGAGTGTCTGGCACATACCACAAGTGCCCTCTCTCGGCGAAACCATCTGCCCTAGGGCTTTCACACTCTCGTCACGATAGTTCATAGGCGAAGTACTGATGCTAAACTGTGTTCAAATTGACCCTGTGTCCATAATCATGTTGCAAAAATGGAGATGATGTCTTAACTGCTGACGACGCCTTTGGCACAATTGTTTTACTGATCTCCATTGCAAGATGTAATTTTAGTAAGTGACTAAAAGTTTTTGTGCCTGTAATACTCTGTTAATTTTGCGGTTACTTAAACTGTAGTGTTATTTATTTCTCAGCCGCCCTCACCCCACGTCCATCTTCTCCAGGTTGCCAATGACACTGCCTTCCTTGCCCTTACCCCCACCCTGCAGCGCTCCCAACACCTTCTCCAATCCCATCTTGACCGGTTCACCGCTTGGTGCAACCAGTGGTTGCTCAAGGTCAATCCCTCCAAAACCCAGGCGATCATTGTAGACAAAACCACCCCTTCCTTCCGCCTCCTTGATTTCTATCTCACCGTCTATGGCCATCCTATCGCCCTCACTCTCACCCTCAAGTACCTTGGCGTTACCCTCGACCGTCGCCTCTCCTGGACCCCCCATCTCCAGACAATCCAAGCCAAGGCACACTCCCGACTCCGTCTCCTCAAGCTCCTTTCGGGCTGTACGTGGTGTCTGGACCCCTCCACCATGCTCCACACCTATAAATCCCTCATCCGCCCTATCCTCTGCTACAGCCATCCGCCCTGGATCTCTGCCCCCCCTACCTTTTATAAATCCCTTCAAATCCTCGAACGCCATGCTCTCCGACTCGCCTATCGCATCCGTCTCCCCTCCCCCACGTGGATCCTATACGATCTCATTCCTTTCCCCCACCTCCTCCTTTTCCTTGAAAGGATACGGATCCTGTACACCTCCCGCAAACTCGACCCTCCTCACCCGCTTGTCTCGCCCATCGTCCCCCCCCCCCCCCCCCCCGACCGCTGCCGCGCCTGTATTCCCACGTCCCACCCGGTCTCCATCTCTCCACCCTCCTTACCCTCTCCCAAGGTGGCTTCCGGCAGCTCCCCCTCCCTGATGATGTCGTCCTCCCCTCCATCTACCCCTCCTATCAACTTTGATCCTACCCGCCCCCACTTCCTGTGGCCTCTCCACTTGGCACCCTCCCTCCCTTCTCTCTCCTTTTCCCCCGTCCCCTCTCCACCCCTCTTCCCCCGGGCTCCCCCCTTTTTTCCTCCCCTCCCCCTGTCTCCCCTGCCCATGGCATCTGCCCTCCCCTCTCCCTGTCCCACTCCCCTTCCTCCCCCCCTCCCTTGGCAGGTCCCCGGACTCACACACGGTCAGTGAACATTCGCGCGCCGGAGATCATCGCCACCAGTGTCTCGTGTGTGTGCCTTCGTTTTGTGTTTAGTGTTCTTTCGCCGTCACGCCACCACTGTTCACCTGTGCCATCGCAGTCGTCCGTGATATGCGCGCTGTGTCAACAAGTGTTAGCGTTTTTTCTCGTCCAGCGTGAAGGGCTTCACATTTATTGTTTTTTGTATCTACCTTTTTTGCCCGCCGTTATTATTGTATTGTCTGTGCCACTTATATGTCATATTATTGTACCACTCACGGCTGAAGAGCAGCGTAATATGCTGCTGCCAGCCCGCCTAGTATGAGGTGATTAAAATTACAATAAAGAAAAAAATATTGTTTCTCATGTCCGACGCCAAGTTTTTGCTAATGAAAGTGTCTTCCTGTTCAGGATATCTTAGATCTGATGAAGGTATATTTATATATATAGAAAACTTGGTGAAGAATTTTAATAAATCTTTACCCTGCAACTGTTTTGGCTGGGGGGGGGGGGGGGGGGGGGGAGGGTGCTGTGAATGGAATAACAAGATTTCCAATGGGAAACACAGCACACCCGTGGCGTTAAAATAAAAAATTAACTATTGTGCTATTTCTTCACAACGACATTCTTCAAAAACAGTTGCTGAACATGATGGAGAAAGATCTAAATTACGAGATTGGTCTTTGTGGTAGGCGCAGACGTGTGAGTGGAGGTGCTGACGTAATCGGCGCTCGGCGCTGCCAACAGAAACTGCAACGTTTACCTCACCACGAAATTTAGACAATACAGTTGCTAGGTCGGTGGTGTTGGTAGAAATGAAACAACATGTAAGTAGACATGAAGAGTCCCAGACATATCTTGTATGTGACGATACCGAGCGACGGACCCATCGGACACCTTTTATTGTGCCACTTACAAATACATGTATCATTTTTAGCAAAGTGGTTATCGACAAGCGTGAACGTGCATCGTTTTCCTTTCAATTCTTGCTCTAAGGGGATACGCCGTTCGTTAATGTGCAGAATATCTGATAATAAATCAATACTTAAATCTACAGCTCTAAAACCGGCAGTATATTTACAATTTGAAGCCGATATTTTTATGGGCCAGTAAGTCCATATTTTTTCCGTCGATATATCGATTCTTTCTCTCAATAGACAGCGAGACGATAATGATATTTTTTAAACTATCGACATACCGGGTGTATTTTTAAAAATATCAGCAGTGCTAGTGTGCACATTACGTGAAGGAAGAGTCCGCTGTCTGGAGAGACTAACGGTTGGCGCTACTCAGGATGCACACGACTCAGATTACAGTCTTCTCAGGAGAAACAAATGTTAATAAAATCTGACTTGCCGATTCCCTACCATGTTGAGAGGAACATCTACGAGGACGTAGTTCGTTTAAAGGATTATATGTTATTATTTGGTCGAATTTCCCACTTGGCTGAAGCAAGTTCCTACTCACTACCACTCGACGACTCCTAAATGTGTCGTGTAATATGTTGATGTGTAACTTAACTTTGTCGGCGCGTGAGAAATAGACACTCAGAAGGCTGAAAATGCGAATTCGAAGAGTTTATTAAAAAACTAAAAACCCCGCCTCGATTGCGGAAAAAGGACCTAGTGTTAAGTGTTAACCCAGGTTTCGGCGTAGATAACTACACCTTCTACAGAACAACAATAAAACCCACAAGTACTTAAAAAGACCTTTGTCAATGATTAAAAGAACAACATTTATAAACGAAAAAGAAAAAGGAAACACAAACAGTACGTATGTACCAAGTCAAAACCACTCACACCAGCCCGCATCTCGTGGTCGTGCGGTAGCGTTCTCGCTTCCCACGCCCGGGTTCCCGGGTTCGATTCCCGGCGGGGTCAGGGATTTTCTCTGCCTCGTGATGGCTGGGTGTTGTGTGCTGTCCTTAGGTTAGTTAGGTTTAAGTGGTTCTAGGGGATTGATGACCATAGATGTTAAGTCCCATAGTGCTCAGGGCCATTTGAACCACTCACACCAGCCTATGTTCGATGGGCCATGGCCCGCCATAAACTGCAGCTCACTTACAAGCCTGACCCGCTATCTAAGCACGTGCGCAAGACGAGGGAAGTTACTTGAATGCGCATGCGCAAACGAATACGAGAAAGTTTATAGATTGGTCGGGGCTAAATAGCCCATACATTCTCAACCGTGCATCAACGTGTACCAGAAAATGGAATGGATAGAACAAGAGACGAGCTAAATAGGAGATGAAACCTAAAATTAACCGCACACGGTTGCTTATGCTAGTAAAGAAATTTATATATGAAGCTATCTATGACAACAGGGGGAACTCTTAAATCTATACCTAAAGCCAGTAGTTAGCCGGGGGGGGGGGGGGGGGGGGGGCTGAGTGGACGTAATCTGAAGACGTCGTTGTAGTAAAGATATAGGGATAAAACGTGAGGTGTTCAACGGGCTAAAATCATCTTCATCGTAAAAGGTAAATGAGGATAAAAAGAAAGAAGATGAACAGCTTGACCAACCGCGCTCGCCAATTAGCGCACGCACGTCATAATTCCCAGGTCATAAGATTTACAAATATAAAGAACAAAGTAAAGGCGCGAAACCTTCAAAAAAATTTCTATTTCTTAGTAGGAGTTGGTCGTTGAGGATATTGTCTTTAACATGTTGCAAATGCTTGAAGAACTGCATTTCTACCAAAACATCCGGTTTTAAGCCCTCAACCTCGGCATGAAGTAACTCGATGTTATTTGGAGGGCTCGGCGCATGCGCCGTTTACACAAGGCGTTCTGCATCAGTAGCACCGTCACCGCTTCTAGTAGGAATATGCTCTTTATACATGAGGCCCACAGCTCGCCCCGTTTGCCCGATATAAAATTTTGGACAATCCCCGCATGCAATTTTATATACTGGAAGGTTCTTAAATGCGAAGAGTTCTTCCACATATGGGGCACCGTCTCCTTCAGCATGACAATGGCAAACCACATACGAGCGCTGCGTCATCTGCAGCAATCACATCCCCCGTATAGTCTCGACTTGGCCCCACCTGATTGTCACCCGTTTCGCAAACCTTACGAACGCCTTGGACGACTTCACTTTGATAGTGATGAAGCGCTGCAGCAAGCAGAGGTGAGATTGTGGCTCCGTCAACAAACATTCTACAGTGATGGCGTCAAAAAACTGGTCTCTCATTGAGAGAGATGTGTACGTCGCCTGGGTGACCACGTTGAATAATGAGTACAGGGTGAAAAGTATTTAAACCGACAAACTGGGAGGTTGTAGGGGACATTGAAACAAATATCTTTCCCTAACGTCATTTTGTCTTAAGAGGAGCATTTAAAGCGGTAGAGGAATATTTCTCTGGCGGCAAATTAATTAAAACATCAAACACTTTTCCATTTTTTTATGACCAAGAGACAACACATTAACACAACCCAATTTCGATTACAGTGGTTTTCAAAAATTCCTCCATTGACATGTAAACAAAGGTTACACCGTCGGATCATGTTCTGTTTGACACGGACAAAAACCCCAGGAGTTCCCTGAATTGTTCCTGCTGCTGCTACTATCCGGGCAACCAGATCCTCTTCTGATGCAACAGGACTTGCGTAAACAAGGTTGCGCATCCCTCCCCACACAAAAAAGTACAGAGGGAACATATCTGAGGATCGAACAGCCATGGTACAGGACCCCCTCTGCCAATCCATGTTGTAACTGAAACGGACTAACAATTGCTCTCGAAGAACTGTTCTTACATTCATCTGATTTGTCTCCATGTTGCGTGCAATTACACGAATGCTGTTTGAACGATCCCGCTCCACATGCTGCAAGACAACTTCCTCAAATTGCGGCGTTCTTACCATGCAACTGCGTCCCTGTCCAGGTAATCTGCTAAATGACCTGGTCTCACGCAGACGTTGGTACACAGCACCAAACGTCGTATGATGCGGGATACGGCAATTAGGATATTGTTGTTGATAAACCTGCTGTGCAGCTCGTCCGTTGTGCTGCACTACGTAGTACCCACCAACCATATCAGTGTACTCACTCCAGGTGTATCGCTCCATTAGTAAACAGAGACAATGCACAACTACACTGGGGGATAGCAGTTGCCTATAACTGAAGGGCGTACTACACCCTCTAACAACTGAAGGTCGTAATACGGTCTCCAACAACTGAAGAGCGTAATACAGCCTCCACCACTTTAAATAATCTTCATCGGAAAAGATGATATTAGGAAGAAATATTTGTTTTAATGTCCCCTACAACCTCCCAGAGTCTGTCGGTTTAAATACTTTTCGCCCTGTATGTAGACATGAAACATAATGATCTAGAATATCGATAAAGTCTATTTTATTCCAAAATCTATAAGAGTTTTTACATGATAAATTCGGATGCGTTATTTTTTAGCACGCCCTCTGTAATTATAAGTGAATGGTGGTAAAAAATTGGGCAATTAGAAGTAAGAGTCGGCAATGAGTATTCCGTTCAAACCCAGTTACGCATATATACACTCCTGGAAATTGAAATAAGAACACCGTGAATTCATTGTCCCAGGAAGGGGAAACTTTATTGACACATTCCTGGGGTCAGATACATCACATGATCATACTGACAGAACCACAGGCACATAGACACAGGCAACAGAGCATGCACAATGTCGGCACTAGTACAGTGTATATCCACCTTTCGCAGCAATACAGGCTGCTATTCTCCCATGGTGATGATCGTAGAGACGCTGGATGTAGTCCTGTGGAACGGCTTGCCATGCCATATCCACCTGGCGCCTCAGTTGGACCAGCGTTCGTGCTGGACGTGCAGACCGCGTGAGACGACGCTTCATCCAGTCCCAAACATGCTCAATGGGGGACAGATCCGGAGATCTTGCTGGCCAGGGTAGTTGACTTACACCTTCTAGAGCACGTTGGATGGCACGGGTTACATGCGGACGTGCATTGTCCTGTTGGAAGAGCAAGTTCCCTTGCCGGTCTTGGAATGGTAGAACGGTGGGTTCGATGACGGTTTGGATGTACCATGCACTATTCAGTGTCCCCTCGACGATCACCAGAGGTGTACGGCCAGTGTAGGAGATCGCTCCCCACACCATGATGCCGGGTGTTGGCCCTGTGTGCCTCGGTCGTATGCAGTCCTGATTGTGGCGCTCACCTGCACGGCGCCAAACACGCATACGACCATCATTGGCACCAAGGCACAAGCGACTCTCATCCCTGAAGACAACACGTCTCCATTGGTCCCTCCATTCACGCCTGTCGCGACACCACTGGAGGCGGACTGCACGATGTTGGGGCGTGAGCGGAAGACGGCCTAACGGTGTGCGGGACCGTAGCCCAGCTTCATGGAGACGGTTGCGAATGGTCCTCGCCGATACCCCAGGAGCAACAGTGTCCCTAATTTGCTGGGAAGTGGCGGTGTGGTCCCCTACGGCACTGCGTAGGATCCTACGGTCTTGGCGTGCATCCGTGCGTCGCTGCGGTCCGGTCCCAGGTCGACGGGCACGTGCACCTTCCGCCGACCACTGGCGACAACATCGATGTACTGTGGAGACCTCACGCCCCACGTATTGAGCAATTCGGCGGTACGTCCACCCAGCCTCCCGCATGCCCACTATACGCCCTCGCTCAAAGTCCGTCAACTGCACATACGGTTCACGTCCACGCTGTCGCGGCATGCTACCAGTGTTAAAGACTGCGATGGAGCTCCGTATGCCACGGCAAACTGGCTGACACTGACGGCGGCGGTGCACAAATGCTGCGCAGCTAGCGCCATTCGACGGCCAACACCGCGGTTCCTGGTGTGTCCGCTGTGCCGTGCGTGTGATCATTGCTTGTACAGCCCTCTCGCAGTGTCCGGAGCAAGTATGGTGGGTCTGACACACCGGTGTCAATGTGTTCTTTTTTCCATTTCCAGGTGTGTATTTTGTATATAAGTTATCCATTCCGGGAATCCAGAATCTCAGCGATTTTTGCCTGTTTTATATATATATATATATATATATATATATATATATATATATATATATATATATATATATATATACACAAATAAATATATATATATATATTGGCAAGATATCGCTCCCAGAAATTTCATCGCCGCATCAAAATCTCTACAGCAGTTCCTAGGACTAGCCTGTACGTACAAAAAGAACCGAGCAGGGAGCTTAAGGTTAAACAGAGTAAATGTTAATAAACCTGACAAACCGCAGAAACGGATTTCTGACTGAAAATCGGAGAAGATAGGGCCTATAAACATGTGTCCGGAAATGGATGGAGTGCGTGCAACGATAACAAATCGTCGCAGTTGGTTGGTTGGTTGGTTAAAAGAGGGAGGAAGTTGGAGGCAGGGACCAAAATGAAAGGTCATCGGTCCTGTTCCCGGTAAAATAATTATGCAACGGAAAGAAGAGAAGAGAGGAGACGTACAGCAAAATAACAGGAGAAAGGAAGAACCAGAAGAACGACAGAAGGCCAACCAACACTACTATGGACAATAGAGGAAAAGAAAACCACAGAGAGACGCTAGAAACAGGCAGGAGGGGTAAAAACAACATGGCAGATGACCGTGGCTGGCCGACCACGAGAATAAAAAGGAAAAGCAAGCCAGTCTGCGACACGTTCAGACATCCACCCTAAAAGCATCAGAGTGCCGAACACAAAGGGACAAAGGGTGTTCGCTAAAAGTGATATAGAATGATAAAACCCACAGTCACGTATAAAACGTAAAACTAAATTAGTCGATGAGGCGTTGCCAGCTAAAATTAATGGCAACGAGTCCGGTAACCGAAAAGTCCGTTGCAGGGCAGCCGAAGAAGGACAGCTCACCAACATATGGGCCACTGTCCGCGGGTGCTGCACCGACACTGAGGTGGGGCATCACGGTGCAGGAGGTAGCCTTGTGTCACCCCAGCGTGGACAATGCGGAGTCGGCAGAGAAGCACGTAGTCCCTGCGAGCGGCCCGCACGGAGGACTGCCACACGTTCGTAGTCTCCTTAATGGCTAGGAGTCTGTTTTGCGTGCTGAGGTTATGTCACTTCGTCTCCCAAAGCCGCAAAACCTTGCGGCGTAATACTGAACGCAGGTCGGTTGCAGAGAAGCCGATCTGCACAGGCGGTTTCCGCGTAGCCTGTTTGGCCAGCCTGTCGGCAGGTTCGTTGCCTGGGATTCCGACGTGGCCTGGGGTCCAGAGGAACACCGCTGAAGGACCGGGCCGTTCCAAGGCATAGAGGGGCTCCTGGATGGTCGCTACATAAGGATGACGGGGGTAGCACTGGCAGCCATTGGGCAAGGAATGCTGTTCAATATGTCCTCCATGGACAAGGCGAAGTGAGCATCAGCCAACGACCCGTCGATGTAAACCACTTCGTGCCTCGGTAAATGTCAAGAATCTACGTCTACATCTACATACATACTCCGCAATACACCACACGGTGCGTGGCGGAGGGTACCTCGTAAAAAAACTAGCATCTTCTCTCCCTGTTCCGCTCTCAAACAGAACGAGGGACTGCCTATATGCCTCTGTGCGAGCCCTTATCTCTCTTATCTTTGTGGTCTTTCCGCGACATGTAAGTTGGTGGCAGTAAAATTGTACTGCAGTCAGCCTCAAATGCTGGTTCTCCAAATTTCCTCAGTAGCGATTCACGAAAAGAACGCCTCAGTTCCTCTAGAGACTCTCACCCGAGTTCCTCAAGCATTTCCGTAACACTCGCGTGATGATCGAACCCACCACTAACAAATCTAGCAGCCCGCCTCTGAATTGCTTCTATGTCCCCCCTCAATCCGACCTGATAGGTATCCCAAACGTTCGAGCAGCACTCAAGTATAGGTCGTATTAGTATTTTATAAGCGGTCTCCTTTACAGATGAACCATATCTTCCCAAAATTCTACCAATGAACCGAAGACGACTATCCGCCTTCCCCACAACTGCCATTACATGCTTGTCCCACTTCATATCGCTCTGCAGTGTTACGCCCAAATATTTAATCGACTTGCTAATGGAGTATTCAACTATTATAGGAATCTTTTTCCTATCCATCTGCATTAATTCACACTTATCTATATTTAGAGTTATCTGCCATTCTTTAGACCAATCAGTAATCCTGTCCATGTCATCTGGTATCCTCTTACAGTCACTCAACGACGACACCTTCCCGTACACCACAGCATCATCAGCAAACAGCCGCATATTGCAAATAAGCCGTCGGTCACAAATATTAAGTCAAAATTGACCTGGTTGCGACGCTACTATGAGCGTCGTCTTCAGAATTCATAGTAGCGTCGTAACCAGGTCAATTTTGACTTAATATTTGTGACCGAGGGCTTATTTGTTACAATATACTTCTGACACGGCCACTGAACCTTAGCAGCTATGTTCCAAGTTTTTTTCTCTTACATTTACGTAGATAGAAAACAACAGCGGACCTACCACACTTCCCTGGGGCACTCCAGATGGTGCCCTCACCTCCGATGAACACTCACCATCGAGGACAACGTACTGGGTTCTATTACTTAACAAGTCTTCGAGCCACTCACATACTTGGGAACAATCTCATCGAGAGGAAGTGGCAGCGGAGAGCCGCGATGCTATCTGAGTCCTTAAGAGCCATATGAAAGGTTCAGGCGAAACCGCGGCCTAGGTGTACACCATGGAGGTGTACGTGAATGGACCTCATAGGTGGTAAAAGCAAGGACTCCAGTTCGGAAAGAAGGGATCGGACACGGAGTGCTATCGGAAGCCCTGACCTGGGGCGCCAATGTGGGAGATGAACCGCCGTGGGTGGGAAGAGGAGGCGGTGATTCGGATGCGTAGGAGCGTCTGAATAGCGTCACAGGCGTGGTGAAGGTGCTGTTGAAGGGACTGCATGTTGGGAACCGACTCAGCACACACAACGCTTTTCAGGTGCTCCCACAGGAAAAAATACAGAGGGTTTATATCCTGTGATCTAGTAGGCCATGCTACGGGGCCTCCGCGACCTAACCGATGCTCGGGGAAGATGACGATGAGGTTTCGGCGAACTGTAATGCGGAAGAGGGGTGGTGCTCCATCGTGCACTGCCAAAGGCACTTTCTCGAGCAGCCCAGGCAGAGTATGTCGCAGTAATTCCAGGTACGTTCCTCCGACGAGGCGTTCAAAAGGCTCTGAGCACTATAGGACAACATCTGAGGTCATAAGTCCCCTGGACTTAGAATACTTAAACCTAACTAACCTAAGGACATCACACACAGCCATGTCCGAGGCACGGTTTGAATCTGCGACCGTAGCAGCAGCGTGGTTGCGGACTGAAGCGCCTAGAATCGCTCGGCCACAACGGCCGGCAGCGCCATCGAGGCGTTGTGGAATAATAACCAGTCCAATTCGTATGTGGTTGGCAAGAAACACTGCCCACACATTGACGTTGAACCGAGGCTGAGGAAATACCTCAATCACCCTCCCCCCTCCCTCCCCGAGGACTGTCTATAGCCCACAGATGACGATTATGCAGCCCGCATCTCGTGGTCGTGCGGTAGCGTTCTCGCTTCCCGCGCCCGGGTTCCCGGGTTCGATTCCCGGCGGGGTCAGGGATTTTCTCTGCCTCGTGATGGCTGGGTGTTGTGTGTTGTCCTCAGGTTAGTTAGGTTTAAGTAGTTCTAAGTTCTAGGGGACTGATGACCATAGATGTTAAGTCCCATAGTGCTCAGAGCCATTTGAACGATTATGCAGATTGATAATGCCAGTTCTGGTAAAGGTCGCTTGATCGTTAAAGAGGACTAATGACAGAAATCCCATAATTGTGATCGTGTGGCGCAAAAATCGTCGACAAAATTCTTCCCACAGCGGGAAATCTGCTGCTGATAATTTTTGCACTCGTTGCAGGTGACCGGTATAGTATCAATTGTCATGCAGGATACACACGATCGTACTTTAGCCTACACCGTGTTGGCGAGCCACTTGCCTGGAGCTTGTTCTAGGGTTCGTCTCAATATCATGTAGAATCCGATCCTCCAGATCTGGTGTACGCACAGTCCACCGACTCCATGCACGATCGTCTGTCAGAAAGGCCCATGATCACACAAACGTCCAAAAAGGGCTTCACACGTTGTGTGATGTGTATGACGACAGTGAGGATCCTTGTTTTTGTATTCACGTGCTGCCGGCCGCTGTGGCCGAGCGTTTATAGGCGCTTCAGTCCGGAACCTCGCTGCTGCTACGGTCGCAGGTTCGAATCCTGACTCGGGCGTGTATGTGTGTGATATCCTTAGGTTAGTTCGGTTTTAGTGACGATGTGTGTGAAATCCTATGGAACTCAACTGCTAAGGTCATCAGTCCCTAAGCTTACGCAGTACTTAACCTAAATTATCCTAAGGATGAACACACACACCCATGCCCGAGGGAGGACTCGAACCTCCGCCGGGACCAGCCACACAATCCCTGAGTGCACCGCCCCAGACCGCTCGGCTAATCCCGCGCGGCTAGGTTTAAGTAGTTTAAGTCTGTGGGAGTGATGACCTCAGATGTTAAGTCCCATAGTGCTCAGAGCCATATTCCCGTGCTGCCTCATGATCGCTTCCATCCGCCTGGCCATCTCGGTTCGTTCCCGACATGAATACTGGACCATTCTGCTGCTTACAGTACGCTGCGTCAATAACACAGCTTCCAACCGACAAGGAACACACAGCACGTGATCAGAGGAACTTGAATTCGTCAGCCCCACTACCGTGGCAACGATTTCCGGACCGATGTTTACAAGGCCTTTTTTGCCTCCATTTCAGGTCAGGAGTCCGTCTCTTTTCGTTGTCGATTTTATTAATAGTTGGCTGGTTGGTTGACTTGCGGGAGAGGACCAAACGGCGAGGTCATCGTTCCCATCGGATTAAGGAAGATTGGGAAAGCAAGTCGGCAGTGCTCTTTCAGAGAAACTGTAAGTAGGCTGTTTAGGTTTTCTTATTGGTAACGCCACATAGCGCTCGGTATGAAAAAATCAGTGGCTGTGCCGTGTGCAGTCTGTGTTTAGTCTGCATTGTTGTCTGCCATTGTAGTGTTGGACAGCGGCAGCTGGATGCTAACAGCGCGTAGCGTTGCGCAGTTGGAGGTGAGCCGCCAGCAGTGGTAGACGTGGGGAGAGAGATGGCGGAGTTTTGAAATTTGTAAGAATTGGTGTCATGAACTGCTGTATATATATTATATTGTTAGCTCATCTCCTGTGGGTACCACTGGCGGTCCATTGTCATTGGTTAGATAGGCACTATTGCACACTTATGCTGGAGAAGTGTTATTGGTTGAAATACCTGCTACTGCTATTGGTTGGTCGTCATCAGTGACTAGATTCGAGGCGGAGCAAGATAGGGCGAATCTTTACCCAAAATACACTCCTGGAAATGGAAAAAAGAACACATTGACACCGGTGTGTCAGACCCACCATACTTGCTCCAGACACTGCGAGAGGGCTGTACAAGTAATGATCACACGCACGGCACAGCGGACACACCAGGAACCGCGGTGTTGGCCGTCGAATGGCGCTAGCTGCGCAGCATTTGTGCACCGCCGCCGTCAGTGTCAGCCAGTTTGCCGTGGCATACGGAGCTCCATCGCAGTCTTTAACACTGGTAGCATGCCGCGACAGCGTGGACGTGAACCGTATGTGCAGTTGATGGACTTTGAGTGAGGGCGTATAGTGGGCATGCGGGAGGTCGGGTGGACGTACCGCCAAATTGCTCAATACGTGGGGCGTGAGGTCTCCACAGTTCATCGATGTTGTCGCCAGTGGTCGGCGGAAGGTGCACGTGCCCGTCGACCTGGGACCGGACCGCAGCGGCGCACGGATGCACGCCAAGACCGTAGGATCCTACGCAGTGCCGTAGGGGACCGCACCGCCACTTCCCAGCAAATTAGGGACAGTTGCTCCTGGGGTATCGGCGAGGACCATTCGCAACCGTCTCCATGAAGCTGGGCTACGGTCCTGCACACCGTTAGGCCGTCTTCCGCTCACGCCCCAACATCGTGCAGCCCGCCTCCACTGGTGTCGCGACAGGCGTGAATGGAGGGACGAATGGAGACGTGTCGTCTTCAGCGATGAGAGTCGCTTCTGCCTTGGTGCCTATGATGGTCGTATGCGTGTTTGGCGCCGTGCAGGTGAGCGCCACAATCAGGACTGCATACGACCGAGGCACACAGGGCCAACACCCGGCATCATGGTGTGGGGAGCGATCTCCTACACTGGCCATACACCTCTGGTGATCGTCGAGGGGACACTGAATAGTGCATGGTACATCCAAACCGTCATCGAACCCATCGTTCTACCATTCCTAGACCGGCAAGGGAACTTGCTGTTCCAACAGGACAATGCACGTCCGCATGTATCCCGTGCCACCCAACGTGCTGTAGAAGGTGTACGTCAACTACCCTGGCCACCAAGATCTCTGGATCTGTCCTCCATTGAGCATGTTTGGGACTGGATGAAGCGTCGTCTCACGCGGTCTGCACGTCCAGCACGAACGCTGGTCCAACTGAGGCGCTAGGTGGAAATGGCATGGCAAGCCGTTCCACAGGACTACATCCAGCATCTCTACGATCGTCTCCATGGGAGAATAGCAGCCTGCATTGCTGCGAAAGGTGGATATACACTGTACTAGTGCCGACATTGTGCATGCTCTGTTGCCTGTGTCTATGTGCCTGTGGTTCTGTCAGTGTGATCATGTGATGTATCTGACCCCAGGAATGTGTCAAAAAAGTTTCCCCTTCCTGGGACAATGAATTCACGGTGTTCTTATTTCAATTTCCAGGAGTGTATTACGGTCCGCCGAGGTGACTTGCAGCGCGTTGTTTATGCCGCTACCACACCGCGGCCGTGTATTTACTTCCTTGATGGCGGGGAGCCACGGATGCCGGAAGCCTATACCCGTCCTCTCTATTGACATTAGACGCATTCTTAGTAATTTCAACCGCTCCTCGGACCTTTCTTCTATAAATGTTTGTTTCTTTAGTCAGCACACGAACGATGTCAGAGCCACAGTTCTTGTGATGTTCCGCTACTGCCGATTTTGCACTTTGATTTAGCCGCATGTGCCGTTCGTGTTCCTTAGTTCACTCATTAATAGTTCTTCCCTTTTCGCCTATATATACGTTGCCGCAGCCACATGACACTTGATAGACGCCTGCATTGTGGAGGTAATCAGGTGCATCCGTTTTCCGTCGGTAAAAGTCTTTCATTTTGTTTTCAGTAAAGAAAAATGTCTGAATACCATTTTTCTTTAAAATTCTTCTTATGCGGTCAGTGACCCCAGAAACGAACGGTAACCTGACGGAGTGAGAAGGCGGTTCCACGTAATTCTTATTAGCGGAATAAATATTCCGCCTAAAAGCCCTGTCGATTGAATAACTATCGTACTCATTTGCCTTCAATGTCCTCTTTAAGAAATTCAACTTTGATTCCAAGTTGTCGTCATCGCTCATACGGAAGGCACGTGAAGACAGAATGTTGAGTACTACTTGCTTCTGGGCTGTGTGGTGGTGCGAAGTGGCATCTAAATATCTGTTTATGTTAGTCGACTTTGTACACTCTGTGACCTAGAGTGTTATCAGATCTTCTGTATACCAACACATCTAGGAACGGGAGACCGACCTCACTCTCAATCTTCAAGGCGAATTTGATTTTGGGGTGAATTCCATTTAAGAAATCGTGGAACGCATGATGTTTTCTTTGCAGTGTGGCCATATAACAAATGTATTGTCAACATAGCAGATCCAACAAGAAGGCTTTAAAGGAGCACTGCTTAACGCTTGTTGCTCAAAATGTTGCATAAAAACGTCAGCTGGAACTGGCAAAATGGGTGAGGCCTTCAGCCTGTTCATAGAATTCACCGTTGTATTTAAAATAGCTCGAACGAAGACATAAGTCAATTAAGTCACAAACATCTGGAGCATCATTCTCTCTTATGATCTCCATTGTATCTGATACTAGGACGTTAGTAAATAACGATGTCACATCGAAGCTAACAAGAATATCACCTGCAGATATCCTCAGCGTGCGTATAATTTCTAAAAAATGTTTTGAATCTTTTATAAAAGTATTTGTTTTACCAACTAGATGTCTCAGTTTACCAGATAAATGACGTGCTAAAAAATAAGCTGTCGACATAATCTCACTGACTATACGCCTCAAAGGAACCGATTATTTATATATTTTCGGTATTCCATGTTGTACGACCATACAGCGAGACCTTCAGAGGTGGCGGTCCAGATTTATATACACACCGGTACCTCTAATACCCAGTAGCACGTCCTCTTGCATTGCTGCATACCTGTATTCATCGTGGCATTCTATCCACAAGTTCATCAAGGCACTGTTGGTCCACATTGTCCCACTCCTCAACGGCGATTTGGCGTAGATCCCTCAGAGTGGTTGGTGGCTCACTTCGTCCATAAACAGCCCTTTTCTATCTATCCCAGGCATTTTCGATAGGGTTCATGTCTGGAGAACATGCTGGCCACTCTAGTGGAGCGAAGTCGATATCCTGAAGGAAGTCGTTCACAAGACGGGGACGCAAACTGTGATTCATGAAGACCAGTGCCTCGCCAATATGCTGCCGATATAGTTACACTATGGGTCGGAGGATGGCATTCACTTATCGTACAGCCGTTACGGCTCCTTCCATGACCACCGGCGGCGTACGTCGGCCCCACATAATGCCAACCCCAAAACAGCAGGTAATATCTACTTTGCTGCACCCACTGGACTGCGTGTCCAACGCGTTCAGCCTGACTGGGTTGCCCCAAATCACGTACGTCTCCGAAGACTGTCTGGTTGCAGGCATACGCGACACTCATCAATCCTGAGCGGTCCATTCGGCATGTTGTTGGGCCCATCTGTACCGCGCTGCATGGTGTCGTGTTTGCAAATATGGACATCGCCGTGGCCGTAGGGAGTGAAGTTCCGCATCATGCAGCCGATTGCGCACAGTTTGAGTCGTAATACGACGTCCTGTGGCTGCACGAAACGCATTTTTCAACAAGGTGGCGCTGCTGTCAAGGTTCCTCCAAAATGTCATCGACAGTTCCTGTCTCTCTGCATCTTGTCGAGAGCCCTTCCTGGCACAAAATAATAATGCGGACGCCATCGAACCGCAGTATTGACCGCCTGGGCATGGTTTGAACTACAGACAACACGAGCCGTGCACCTCCTTCCTGGTGGAATGACTGGAACTGATCAGCTGTCTGAACCCTCCTTCTAATGGGTGCTGCTCATGGATGGTTATTTACATCTTTGGGAGGGTTTTGTGACTGATACAATATCCACAGTCAACGTCTATGTTCAAGAGTTCTGGGAACCGGGGTGATGCAAAACTTTTTTTGATGTGCGTATGCCGCAACGTCAAAAAGATTATTGATGTGATATCATTAGAATTTAACACTTTTCAAATTATTTTACTTGTACTGTGAAACATCGCTTCTTGCCAAATTTCATTATTCTCCGTCTAAGGGAGGTACCCTACAGGTTCTGATGAGTGTGGTTTCGATATAAAAATATATGACAAATGACCGAATCATTTGAATGAATTGATTTAGAAGCTTAAATTTTTACGCCGGTGAAGAATCATAGGCTTCGGCAGGTGAAAAATGTGAACTTGATACGCCAACCTGTTCCAAAGCAAAAAAAAGGATGTGAAATGCTGGACAGACAGGCAGCCAAATAAAGCGATCCTATAAGGGTTCCGGTTTACAGGTAGAGGCACATAACCCTAAAAAAAGCGATATCTGTTATACTGATTAAACTGAAATAACTGGCAGAAATTAGTACTAAGCGACTTTTCATCACAGTTGGAGGGATATGTCCCTCAAAGTAGCCGCTTGGTCTAAGGGGCCTTGCCAGGGTTCTTACAGGTCCCCACTTTGGAGGTTAGAGTCCTCCCACGGGCATGGTTGTGTGTGTTGCCCTTAGCATAAGTTAGTTTAAGTTAGATTAAGTAGTGTGTGAGACTAGAGACCAACGACCTTAACAGTCTGGTCCCACAGGAATTTATCACCACCGCCACCGCCACTATCCCTCAGAGTACAAATAGTGAGAGGTACGCCAGCATCCCTTTATTAATTTCTGTCTGTGTTGGCCGTTGCCGGAAACAATTTTAAAATTAGCTGCCTGGGAAAAGCAGTAAGAAGAGTAGACCCATGCCAATGTTAATCATGTAAGAATACAATGGCTCGCTTCATTCTGGGAGGCTAAAAGCTCAAAGAGGTTGAGAGTTGCAATATAACATGAAAAGTCAGGAAAGGTAGAAAGATAAGGGAGATCTGACCGATTTCTCAAGATATAAGATTCCTCTACCACCTGCAAAATTTTGTCCGTACAGATTCCGGACACACTGCAATCAGTGTTGGTTGGTCAACATCTTCAGCTCTAACATCACTACTGATCACCCGACAACACGTACAAGGATGCAGGGCAGTCACCTGGAGATCGATGAAGGTGACGAAGCGACGAATCTCTCGGAATGCCGGGTCCCGCAACTTCTCTGCCCTCCTGATGTTCTCCTCTTCGTGCCCCGCTCGGTGCAGACCATTCATGATGACTCCCAGTAGCCTTCCCGTCTCCACGTCCACCGCCTGCAGTGACAGGCCTGCCGGCACAGAGAGAGAAACACACACACTAATCTGTTGTACTGAAACTTTGTGGCGTAGGAGTAGGAATCTTGCGATGTACATACACCCAAGCGCCAAAGAAACTGGTATAGTTATCCGTATTCGAATACAGAGACATGTACACAGGCAGAATATGGAGCTGCGGTCAGCAATGCCTACATAAGATAAGAGTCTGGCGCAGTTGTTAGATGGGTTACTGCTGGTACAATGGCAGATTATCAAGATTTAAGCACTTGCCCGCGAAAGGCAAAGGTCCCGAGTTCGAGTCTCGGTCGGGCACACAGTTTTAATCTGCCAGGAAGTTTCATATCAGCGCACACTCCGCTGCAGAGTGAAAATCTCATTCTGGAAACATCCCCCAGGCTATGACTAAGCCATGTCTCCGCAATATCCTTTCTTTCAGGACTGCTAGTTCTGCTAGGTTCGCAGGAGAGCTTCTGTAAAGTTTGGAAGGTAGGAGACCAGGTACTGGCAGAAGTAAAGCTGTGAGGACGGGGCCTGAGTCATGCTCGGGTTGCTCAGTTGGTAGAGCACTTGCCCGCGAAAGGCAAAGGTCTCGAGTTCGATTCTCGGTCCGGCACACAGATTTAATCTGCCAAGAAGTTTCATATCAGCGCACACTCCGCTGCAGAGTGAAAATCTCATTTCTGGAAAGATTTAATTGAGTTTGAAAGTGGTGTTATAGTCGGCGCACGGGTGATGCACACAGCAAAAAAAAAAAAAAAAAAAAAAAAAATGTTTCAAAAGGCTCTGAGCACTATGGGACTTAACATCTTAGGTCATCAGTCCCCTAGAACTTAGAACTGCTTAAACCTAACTAGCCTATGGACATCACACAACACCCAGCCATCACGAGGCAGAGAAAATCCCTGACCCCGCTGGGAATCGAACCCGGGAACTCGGGCGTGGGAAGCGAGAACGCTACCGCACGACCACGAGATGCGGGCGATGCACACAGCATCTCCGAGGTAGCGATAAAGTTGGCATTTTCCCGTAAGACCATTTCTCGAGTGCACCGTGAATATCAGGAATCCGATAAAACAACAAATCTCTGGCTTCGCTGTGGCCGGTAAAAGATCATGCAAGAACGGGACCAACGACAACTGAAGAGAATCGTTCAACGTGACAGGTGTACAACCCTTGCTGCAGATTTCTGTGCTGGATCATCAGCAAGTGTCAGTGTGCGAACCATTCAACGAAACATCATCGATATGGGCTTTCGGAGCCGAAGGCCCACTCGTGTACCCTTGATGACTGCAATATACATAGCTTTATTCCTCGCCTGGGCCCATCAACGCCAACATCGGACTATTGATAAATGGAAACGTGTTGCCTCACCGGACGAGTCTCGTTTCAAATTGTATTGATCGAATGGACGTGCACGGGAATGGACATAACCTCTTTAATCCACGGACCCTGCGTGTCAGCAGGGGAATGTTCAAGCTGATGGAGGCTCTGTAATGGTATGGGGCGTGTGTCGTTGGAGTAATATGGGACATACGTCTAGATATGATTCTGACTCGACATGTATGTAACCGTCCTGGATCACCACCTGCACTCTTCATGTCCATTGTGCATTCCGACTGACTTGGGGAATTCCAGCCGCACAATGTGACACTCCACACGTCCAGAATTGCTACAGAGTGGTTCGAGGAATATTCTTCTGAGTTTAAACACTTCCGCTGGCTACCTAACTCCCATTATTGAGCGTATCTGGGATGCCTTGCAACATGTTGTTGAGAAGAGATCCCCACCCCTTCGTACTCTCACGGATTTATAGACAGCCCTGCAGGATTCAAGGTATCACTCCCTACTATGCGTTTTCGTGGACTTCGCTGTCTATCTGGTTTGGTTTCCCACCCTTGTTGCGATTACGTCGTGGTTCTTCTTCCTTCTACGTGTGCCAGCACCGATGTACATCGATATTTGCACCGTGTACCATCTTTGGTTTTGTACATATCGTTTCTGGCTATGGGGTCTGCAGTGAGTCGGTCGGTTGCTGCGGACTAGGGAAGTTATCCCCGCGCGGTGCAGTCGGCTGGATCCGCTGGCGGTCCCTGCGTAGTGTCGGAGCGTGTGTGGGACTGTGCGATCGCTACGGGCTTCGTGGTTCACAGATCCAGAACGTCAAAGTTTAGTAGTGGTTTCAAGTATCTGAGCCACGTCCATTCACTTTGTGTGTTCGTTTCGGTGGTTCGCTGTTGGGGACGTTTTCCTGTGAGCAACACAGAGTGTTTCTATTGCTGAAATTTAGCCGCCATGTGGTGCAATTAACTATATTGGTTGACTACAATTCAAGTGCACCAGCGGGATTTTCTGCCTTGTGACCGCCGTTAGTGTTTTGGTTACCTGCCCGGGCCACTGACGTAAATTCAGGCAGTGTTCCTTTTGGGCGAAGTTAACTATATTACCGTATTTCAAATTCAAGTGTACCAGTGGCATTTTCTGCCTTGTGGCCGTTAGTGTTCCGGTTACCTGCCCTGGCCACTAACCTAATTTCAGGCAGCGTCCTTTCCTCAGCTGTTGTCGCCGTCCAACACGGTGTGTAGCTTCGACAGCTTAACACATATTTCATTGTGGATAAACACGTTCGTAATATTTTGTGTTTGAGTTCTCATGTACCAATTCGTGGCAAGCAAGTCGTTTTGTCGGTCGGTCCGTGACTGTCCCTTGGTTGGGCTACCGATGGATCAAGTGTCTCACCCAAGTGAACGAGGGCAGACCGACCTTCCTGGAGACTTCTCAGTGACGTCCTTCTCACTGGTGTTTAATTGTTTGTAATCTATCATAGCCAATGATTTAAAAATTCTTGATTTCACTGGATTTTATGTATTTTTAATGTTGGGAAATTAATTGTGGGCCTTCAGCCCTGGAATATTATTCTTAAAATTACCTTTCACGCTTAAACATTGCGGCCTTCTGCCTTTGGAAGGTTATGCTAATTTATTTTAAAATCATCAAAATTTTACTGTGGGCCATCAGCCGTTTCTATTGCTTCTTGTTTGTTTTTCTATCCACTTTTGCCTTGAGGCTTTCAACCTAGCTGTAATAAAAATATATTTTAATTATTTTATTTGCTATTTTAATTTCATTATAGCTTGTTGATTTTTAAAATTTCTTGTTTGGAAGCCTTAATTCGGGAAAGAAGTGTTTTTTTGAAAGTGATTCTAAAGGTTCGGCTATGTGCTGTTTTGGTTTAAAGGTGTTATTAAATTACAGTAAATTACAATTTTGAGTGAATCTGACCGACACCCTATTTGGCCTTTTCCACAATCCACCTGTTCTGCCCATCGGGTTTAGCGGGTGTCTCAATCAGCTCCCTGCAGCGCTACTTCAGACATCAGTCGAGTCCACGCCACGTCGTGTTGCGACACTTTTGAGGGCTCACGGGGGCCCTACACGATATTAGGCAGGGATACCAGTTTCCTTCGCTCTTCAGTGTATATGAAGCAAGATTCACAATGAAATCAGCCTCGATCACTAACTACACTGCGTAACACGGAGGGTCAATGTTTTGGACACACTGTAATTGTCTCCCACTGCTACTAGAATTTGAAACTTGGCTCAAAAGTGCCTAGTGGTGCATGAGCGCGTCTCCGTGCGACGTCATCCTCGTGTTAGTCGGCACTCAAAACAGTAAGGTGGGTTAATGATGTCACATTGGCACCAAATTTCTTAAAAAGTTCTACCCAACTCCATCGTGGACGTGTCACAGGATGCGAAGGTCGTTAACCCTCTACCCTCACCCACTTTCACCCACCCTTTTGTCGCTTCTGTAACTGGGATCAGAATCGCAATGCCTAGCGTTGAAATCAGGCGGTTTTCTGACGGTCAGACAAACCGCCGCTCAGAACCTACACGGAAAAGCCTCAGGGGGTGGCAAAAGGGGTGTCAAAGAACCCCTTCCCTAGCGGCGATCATTTTCAGACATTTTGCAGTACGATATGCAACAGTTCTCGTCATCTTACATCTACATCTACATGGATACTCTCTATTATTCCAATATCTTACAGCGCGCGGAATAAACGAACATCTATATCTTTCCCGTGTGTAATGGTACTTGAATTTCGTAACCATTACGGCACCTCACCTGATCCTCTCGATACCAGTAATATTCTACTGTTTTTCTGTAAAGTAGTTGACATATTTCTGAGACAACATTCAGATTTAATTTCATTAATGTAGAAGTACTTTGATTCATCGATATTTTTATATTGCAATGATATTATTCTTTTGTCACTATGATCTTTGACGTACTTGTAACTCTGAGTTTTTGGGCGTGTAAGCAGTTACTTAGCGAGTCGGACCTTGAGAAAGTCAAGTCTTGGACGTTATGTTGGAAATACGCATATTGTAGCCAGTTTATAAAATGTGAACTTTAACAGTGAGGAAGATGTTTTCAAGTATGTTTTGTATTGTGAAGTGATGTTTTGTATGTCACGTGATATTGCAGCAAAAATAATAAAAAAGAAGTGTAACTTAAATTCGGAGTGCTGATTACTTTTTTACATCACCATTGTTCTAACTTGCAAACGTTTGATCTTCAAGAATTGTTTATGAAACACATCTATAAAACTTTTGAATATCGTAGAATAAAACCTAGGCCCCTTTGCATCCGAGCTTGGAATCATCACCACCTACATTTTCGACGATTGAGCCATGAGTTGACAACGAGACCAGGGTGGCAAACACGAAAAGATGAGTGCATAGTTTATCCATTGTTTCATGAAATGACTTTATTAACTGTGCTCTAATGACACCTGCCACATAATAACTTTGTTGTTGCCCGAAAATGCAGTATTTAGCAGCGTGAGCAACACTACAATCATAATTAATTTGTGACCTTTGTTGTGGGAGGGTTGTTAGACGTGCGAGCTCTGATTTCCCTTATTTTATTATGACGATCGTTTCTCCCCGTGTACCTCGGCGTCAGCAAAATATTTTCGCATTCGGAGGAGAAAGTTGGTGATTGAAATTTCGTGGGAAGATTCCGCCGCAACGGAAAACGCCCTTGTTTTAATGGCGTCCATCCCGAATCCTGCATCACGTCAGTAACACTCTCCCTCCATTTCGCGATAATACAAAACCTGCTGCCCTTCTTTGACCTTTCTCGATGTTCTCCGTCAGTCCTATCTGGCAAGGATCCCACACCGCGCAACAGTATTCTAAAAGGGAACGGACAAGCATATTGTAGGCGGTCTCCTTGTAGATCTGTTACATTTTCTAAGTGTCCTCCGAACGAAACGCATTCTTTGGTCAACCTCCCCCACCACATTTTCTACGTGTTCCTTCCAATTTAACTTATTCGCAGTTGTAATTCCTAGATATTTAGTTGAATTTGCGGTCTCTAGAATTCACTGATTATCGTGTAACCGAAGTTTAACGGATTCCTTTCGGCATTCATGTGGATGACCTAACACTTTTCGTTGTTTATGATCAGTTGGCAACTTTGGCACCATACAGGTATCTTTCCTTAATCATTTTGCAATTTGTTTTGATCTTCTGATTCCTTTTCTAGTCGATAAACGACAGCACCATCTGGCAGCTGCTCACATTGTCTCCCAAAATCGTTGTTATATAGATAAGGAACTGCAGGGTCTATAACACTAATTTGGGGAACGCCAGAAGTCACTTCTGTTTTACTCGATGATTTTCCGTCTGTTACTACGAACTGTGACCTCCCTGAAACGAAATCACGAATCCAGTCACATAACTGAGACGATATTCGATAAGCGCGAAATTTCACTACAAGCTGCTTGTGTGGTACAGTGTCAAAGGCCTTCTGGAAATATGGAAATACAGAATCAATTTGAAATCCCTTGTAAATAGCACTCAACACTTCATGTGAATAGCCCGCATCTCGTGGTCGTGCGGTAGCGTTTTCGCTTCCCACGCCCGGGTTCCCGGGTTCGATTCCCGGCGGGGTCAGGGATTTTCTCTGCCTCGTGATGGCTGGGTGTTGTGTGACGTCCTTAGGTTAGTTAGGTTTAAGTAGTTCTAAGTTCTAGGGGACTGATGACCTCAGATGTTAAGTCCCATAGTGCTCGGAGCCGCTTGAGCCGTTTTTTTGGGACAACCCGATGTTCACACGTGTGTGTATATAACCGTCAGAGGCTCCCTCTGAGGCGCTGAGACGCCCTACCCCTCTCCCCCGTTGCCCCCAGTTCAGCTACACCTATTATGCCACCCACGCACATTTGTTCAGCACCTCAAATATGTATCAGTCCCCATAGGGAGACTTCGATTCCAGTCACTCAGCTGCATAGCGCTCCACTGCTGCTGTAAGTATCCTCTCGTTGTCGCCATAAACCGAAGGCAATGGATCCGTGTGACTTGAGCAGCGAACTGTCCCATCAGGTCAGTGAGTTTGAAAGAGGGCGCGTTCTGGCATGAGAGAATGTGATGCATTGTCAATTTCACGCATGTGCATAGTATGTTGGTAGCACTTCGTCGCCTTGGCTGTTATGCTGTGTAGCAGACTTTAAAGCTGTGCGGATCAGCATAACGAAATTGCGAGGAGTCTCGCTCGTTTTGTCCACGACTGTATATGTCCTGCGAACATAACTTCCTATCTACGGTCGTTCAATTTGTTCTGTACATGTGCGTATTTGTAGAGTGAGAGGAGAGTTAATACAAGTAGCGGTACCGTGGGGCAGGGCTTCCAGCATGAACTCCTCCTGCTCCGGGCAGGACTGCCGCCCGCCGGCCATGAGGCCCACGGCTGCGTTGAGGTGCTCGTCCCTCAGGAAGAACCGCCGCAGGAAGTCCACCAGCTGAGGCCCGTCCCTCTCTGTCAGCGGCCGTATGGCGTAGCGCAGTGACGACATGGCTGGCCTGGTTACACTCTGCACAGAGGTCGTTTCGTTACTTACACTACACTCCCTCTATTCGACACACACACACACACACACACACACACACACACACACACACACACACAAACACAGGCACATACAGACACAAACAGAGAGAAAGAGAGACAGACAGAGAGAGAGCGAGGCAGGAAGAGAGACAGAGCACACATAGCGAGAGAGACAGAGACAGAGAGGGGGACGGAAAAAGAGAGAGAGAGAGAGGGGGGGGGAGAGGGCCAGAGCATGCAGAGAGGGAGAGGCAGAGAGGGAGACAGGGAGAAACGAGGGAGACAGAGTGGGAGAGAGACATGGAGAGAGAGAGAGAGAGAGAGAGAGAGAGAGAGAGAGAGAGAGAGAGAGAGAGAGAGAGAGGATGGGAGACTGAGAGAGAGAGAGAGAGAGAGAGAGAGAGAGAGAGACCAGACAGAGAGAGCGAGAGATACAGAGACAGACAGAGAGAAAGAGAGAGAGAGAGAGAGAGCAGACAGAGAGAGAAAGAGAGGCAGAGAGGGAGACATGGAGAAAAGAGGGAGAGTGCGAGAGAGACACAGAGACAGAGAGAGAGAGAGTGAGAGAGAGAGAGATAGAGAGGCAGGGAGAGAGAGACAGGCAGACAGAGAGAGCGAGAGAGACAGAGAGACAGACTGAGATAGAAAGAGAGAGAGAGAGAGAGAGACAAGGAGAGAGAGGGAGAGAGGGAGAGAAAGAGGCAGGGAGAGAGAGACAGACAGAGCAGACAGAGAGGGCGAGAGAGACAGAGACAGAGACAGAGAGAGAGAGAGAGAGAGAGAGAGAGAGAGAGGGAGGGAGAGAGAGCCATGGAGAGAGAGACAGACAGAGCAGACAGACAAAGCAAGAGAGACAGAGAGGGAGACAGAGGAGAGAGAGGGGGGGGAGGGAAGACAGAGCAGACAAAGAGAGAGAGAGAGAGAGGCAGAGAGGGAGACAGGGAGAAAAGAGGGAGACAGAGTGGGAGAGAGACAGAGAGAGAGAGAGAGAGAGAGAGAGAGAGAGAGAGAGAGACAAGGAGACAGACAGACAGAGAGAAAGAGAGACTGTAGGAGGATACGAGATGACTTGGACAGTATTTTTGATTGGTGTAAAGAATGGCAGCTAACTCTATATGTAGATAAATGTAAATTAATGCAGATGAATAGGAAAAAGAATCCCGTAATGTTTGAATACTCCATTAGTAGTATAGCACTTGACACAATCACGTCGATTAAATATTTGGGCGTAACATTGCAGAGCGATTTGAAGTGCGACACGCATGTAATGGCAGTTGTGGGGAAGGTGGTTCATCTGTAGAGGAGACCGCTTATAAAACACTGATACGACGTATTCTTGAGTACTGGTCTAGCGTTTGGAATGCCTATCAGTTCGGATTGAGGGAGGACGTAGAAGCAATTCAGAGGTGGGTTGCTAGATTTGTTACTGGTAGGTTTGATCATCACGCGAGTGTTACAGAAATGCTTCAGGAACTAGGGTGGGAGTCTCTAGAGGAAAGGAGGTGTTCTTTTCGTGAATTTCTACTGAGGAAATTTAGAGAACCAGTATTTGAGGCTGAGGGCAGTACAATTTTACTGCCCCCAACTTATATTTCGCGGACAGACCACAAAGATAAGATAAGAGAGATTAGGGCTCATACAGACCTCGTTCTGTTTGGGAGTGGAACAGGGAGAGAAGATGCTAGTTGCGGTACGGAGTATGGATTGCGGAGTATGGATGTAGATGTAGAAAGAGAGAGAGAGAGAGAGAGAGAGAGAGAGTACCAAAATTTCGGTAATATATTTATCTAGGTAACACAAGTAAATGATTAACGTTGGAAGATCAGAGATTAATGTAACTGCGAGATAAGCCATTGCAAATGTTACATGCTGGTACACTAATAACCGGTGTAACATCCAGAATGTTGAATACAAACATGCATGCATTGTGTTCTACAGGTGCTGACTGTCAATGTTGGGGACACAGTTCCATGCTTGTTGCGCTCAGTCAGTACAGGAAGTGTTAATGCTGCTTGTGGATGATGCTGCAGTTGTCATTCAATGGTGTCCCATATGTGCTCGACTGGAGACACATGTGGTGATTGAGCAGGCCAAGGCAACATCCCGACACACTTTAGGGCATGCTGGGTAAGTGGGCAAGCATTATACTGTTGGAAAACACTCCCTGGAATGCTGTTCATGAATGATAGCGAACACGGTAGAATCACCAGACTGACATACAAATTTGCAGGCAGGGTGCGTGCAATAATCGGGAGCGTGTTCCTGCTCTCATACATAATTGCACCCCACACTATAACTCCACGTGTAGGTCCAACGCATGCAGGCACATTGGTTGCAGGCTCTCAACAGGTCTCCTAATCGACACACGGCCATCACTGGCACCTAGGCAGAACCAGCTTTCATCAGAAAATACAACTGACCTCCAGCCTTCCCTCCAGCGAGATCTCGATTAACACCACTGAAATCGAAAATGGCGGTGGTTTTGGATGAGTCGAATGCACGGTACAGGGAGTCTGGGTTGACGTAACCGCTTTGTAACAGTTCGTTGTGTCACTGTGGTGGCAACTGGTGCTAAAATTGCTGCTGCATATTCAGTACGGTGTGCCAGAGCCATACGTTGAATATGATGGTCTTCCCTCTCAGCAGTGTCAAGTGGCCATCCAGAGCCCGGTCTTCTTGCAATCCTACATTCCCGTGACCACCGCCGCCAGCAATCATGTACGATGGCTCTATTCCTGCCAAGTTTCTCTGCAATGTCACAGGAAGAAAATCCAGCTTCTCATAGTCTCATTACACGATCTCGTTCAAACACAGTGATATGTTTATAATGGCGTCTTTGTTGCTGTAAAGGCATTCTTGACTAACATCAACTGAACAATTCCAATTTCAAAGGTAGCTAACGATCACGACCGTTGTAGCGTTTATTTGAGGGAAATCTGATTTGCATCCTCCCACTGGTGCTGTTAGCGCCTCTCTGGGTCCTCTAACGACCCTACCACAACAAAGCTCAAAAATTAATTATGATTGTAGTGTTGCTCACGCTGCTGCATATTGCATTTTCGGGCAACAACAAAGTTATATTATGTGGCAGGTGTCATTAGAGCACAGTTAATAAAGTCATTTCATGAAACAATGGATAAACTAGGCACTCATCGTTTCGTGTTTGCCACGCTGGTTTCGTTGTCAACTCATGGATCATTCGTCGAAAATCTAGGTGGTGATGATTCCAAGCTCGGATGCAAAGAGGCCTAGGTGATATTCTGCGATATTCAAAAGTTTTATAGATGCGTTCCATAAACCATTCTTGAAGATTAAACTTTTGTAAGTTAGAACAATGTTGATGTAAAAAAGCAATCAGCACTCCAAATTTAAGTTACACTTCTTTTTTATTACTTTTGTTGCACCATCACTTCACAATATAAAACATACTTGAAAATATCTTCTTCGCTGTTAAAGTTCACATTTCATAATCTGACTACAATTTGCGTCTTTTCAACATGACGACCAAGTCTTGACTTTCTAATAACCGCTTACGCGCCCAAAAATCAGAGTTACAAGTACGTCAAAGATCGTAGTGACAAAAGAAAGAATACACATAAGATTAATATCATTGCAATATAAACATACCGATGTATCAAAGTACCTCTACATTAATGAAATTAAATCTGAATGTTGTCTCAGAAATATGTTAACTATTTTACAGAAACAGTACAATACTGCCGGTATCGAGAGGTTGAAGTGAGGTGCCGTAATGGTTACGTAATTCAACTACCATTACAGTCCGCAACTCGTGGTCTCGAGGTAGCGTTCTCGCTTCCCGAGCATGGGGTCCTGGGTTCGATTCCCGGCGGGATCAGGGACTTTCACCTGCCCCGAGATGACTGGCTGTTGTGTCGTCTTGATCATCATCATTCATCCCCATTACGGTCGGAGGTAACGGCTCACCACCTCCATTAGGACCTTGCCTAGTATGGCGGCGTGGGTCTCCCGTATCGTTCCCCTACACTCTGTCAAGAAGCATGGGACTTCATTTCCATTTCCATTACGCGACTGGCGCTAAATTTGAACTGACATAACCATTCAGATGTGGTAACATGCTTACCAACTTTCGTTTATGTCGCACAACTCCTTCTTGATGTTGCAACTTTTTTCTGCAAGTGTCGATGTTACTATTTACTAAAGTATGAGCGTAGGCTTCAGTTTGGAAGCCTTCCTGTGTTCGCCATTTCCCCTACAGCACGTTTTGACGGTCCAACCGCAACCCCAAACTCTACTGGTCTCCACACACTTGCCCCGCCACGTGCGTACATAGCGACCACGTTATTCTGTGCTCCTTGTAAGAACAGCGAGTATTTCTGTTGGCAGGTGGCTGTGTGATGAATGGCCACATATGGGTGGCCACATATGAGCTCGTCAGTTCCTCAGCCACATTTACTTCTTGGTTTAGAGCATTTCCACTGCAGAAGTTCTTCACTTACTTGCTGTGAGGCCATTGTGATGGTTATCATGCAGAGGAGGTTAATGGCAAACTCTCATGTGCTTACCACATCGGTCAGATTACCGAAGTTAAGTGCTGCCGGGCTGGGCTAACACCTGGATGGGGTACCATCTGGTCTGCCGAGAGCTGTCGGCAAGAGGAGTGCACTCAGCCCTCGTGAGGCAAACCAAGGAGCTACTTGACTGAAAAGTAGCGGCTCCGGTCTCGGAAACTGACATACGGCCAGGGGATCGGTATGGTGTCCACATGCCCCTCCATATCCGCATCCATTGAGGATGACACGGCGAGCGGTCGGTGCCGTTGGGCCTTCTTGGCCTGTTCGGGAGGAGTTTAGTTTTAGCAGGACGAAATCAGTCAACTTATTTTCTTATGATTCGATGCAGACAGTGCTCGCAGAAGTTCGACTGTCTCAGCGTTTAGCTGTTCCATTCGTTTCAAATTTGCAAAAGGAGTGGTAGCGGTACCTTGTGTGTGCCATAGGGGTTCCTAGTAAATATGCGCTGTCTGTGTGGTACCTTACATTAGGCTGGTTTGGTGCCTAATCGTCTGAACTGGTACTGTTTTGTAAATACATTTGCGTTCTTAAATGATTAAAGGAAAAGGGGTCGAGAAAGGTGCCTTAAATTATGGGTGTATTTTAAGGCGCTGTTGTATATATGTTAACGTCGTCGTTTTCCTCTCTTAGAGCTCCAGAACCTAATTGGATTATACTGTATTCTACCTGCTCAGAATGAGTGGGGACTGCCTCAGGCTTCCAATGGCGAATGTAAATAACAGCTTCTGAGCTGGTATTCAGGCTGAACCCTTTGTGTTCTTCACTGCTAAATCCCAGATTGTAAATTAAACTATTTGGCTTTAGTCGTATTTTTAAAACAATTTCTGCTAAGTGGTCTAATCTGATTTTGGGCGCATTTAAATAATACCTTCATACCGTTTCTTACTGGCTCCTTTTTCATATTTTGACTTTGGGGATGTTCGAGTGCAGTAATTTTATTACTTAAATAAAAGTGTTCAGGTTAGCAATGTGTGGTTAGTGTAAATGTATGGTACTGAAATAATTTTTTTAAAATTTTGCTGCTGAGCCCGGTCTCAGTAGTTTACCACTTCCGGATCCCGTTTCAGATTGAAGTGTTCGTTTTTAGCATCCACTGTTTGATAGTGGAGTTGTAGAGATATAAAGTGAAAAGCGTCTGCCAAGCATACTAGTGTGAACTGCACAGCAGGCACATAGCTGTAGATGTGGAATGTACATTTAAATGGAAAAAATTTCAGATTTATCTACAATGTTCGAGCAGTTATGAATATTCTAGAATTAACGATTGTTTTCGAATTTTCTAAAATATTCTCGAATTTTCTAGAATAGCCCAGAGTGTTTATAAAATAAATAAATAAATAAATAAAATAAATGAAATATTAATTATTTCTTATGTATTATAGTGATTGGTTGTAATTAATATTTGCTTATCTGGAACGTGGACGTTTAATTATTTGGCATCAGACGCTTGGCAATGGCTTTTTCGTAAATGCAATGTTATTCGTAGTTGACCGTGAAATAAGACTCAAACAATCGGACTTCGTATTTAAATCGTTTCCAAAGACTGCTGCGGTAGGTCCGGACTCAAAATCTAAATCTCAATATTAGAATAATTTGCCAGCCATGTCAATACGTCGTACAGAGGTGACTGTCTACTAAACATAAAAAAGTTTACACAGTTAGTTAAATCAGACATATTCAGCGAATAAGCCTACAGTTACATAATTCAACTTAGTTTCATAAATATAAATTCTTTGCAGAATCTAGTGCCTAGTAAGATAGCAACTCGCAGTGTTCTTACATAACATCGAATATGGCGGTGCGCCAGTTAATAAAATATACGTGCTTCCGGCACCAGTTGTTGTACATGACCTCCTTCTTGTTAATGAAACATAAGAGTGTCGCAATTGTATTTTGTTTTATCAGCGGCATAGCGTGCAGTTCTGTGCCATAGGCTTTATTTATTTGTCAGAGATTAATTATTTAACTAAGACTTCGCGTTTACGAGGAAACTCACGCACGGCATGCATATGTGCCTTTATATGTCCTAGATTACCCCAGAGAGTACTGTGATTTTTTTGAATGATCTTGTATGTTTCAGGAAGCTCCAGAGTCTTTTAACGTCCTCGAATATTTATTAACGTTTTGGAATATTCTGGGTGTTCTATAAAGAGATAAATGAGTTAGTGACAGACAACTTTCTTGAAATTAGATTTAGGTGGAATACTTGAGTGGATTTAACAAACGTTAGAGCATTCGAGAGTATTTTCCAGCTTGAAGCACCATAATTTTTTAGATTTTTTGGAAGTACATTTTCCTGGTGTTTTCGAATGATCAAGTGAATTGGGATGTTCTCAGAAAACAAATGAAAATAAAGACCACGCGATGTGGGCCTTTTCAGCTATTAGTATACAAATCAAAAGGTAACAGTGAACATACAAACAAGATTAACATGTTGTAACTAGAGTTCACAGATTTGTACACTTTTTATAAAGATATCAGGGGCGCCATTGACTAAAATCTATTTACTCATAAAATTAACTACTGCAGTCCAAGTCAATTGGTCGTTATCGAGTGGAATCACCAAAAACAGAATGCACCTACAGAATTGCAGATACATAATGTCACGCATATGGCAGTTATATCATAAAGTGACGGATTTGCAGACGACCCATTGGTGCTATCTCAGGACAATGAAACCTTGCATAAACAAATACAAATTCTTAAAGTAACGGCAGAAGAGTAGAGCTTCTAACATCATCTGAAAAGGCTAAATACGTGCCTAGGTGCTACTCAGCACCCAGAATTCTGCTTACTCTAGTTTATTCACCGAGAGCTGGGACGACCAGCCGTTGCAGTGAAAGCAGCACTGTTTCAAATCTTTCGTGCACGTTGTGGAGTTACCCGCCTGGCTGAAGTCACAGCGAAGCACGCGTTGCTCGTCGTAATCCCTTTATTGTGAATTTGGCTACAATGTAATGAAAGAAAGCGTAAAACACTGGCAGGTGGCATAGCAAATTCAAACACAAGCGGTTTAACAACAATGCTACTTTGTAATTATGTTAAAGGAACGATGAAAATAATTTCATTCTGTCGAACTCTATTTTCTTCCAGGTTCTATAATGCAGTCTAATTTCTACCCTTTACTCAACTTTTTCCACCACGTGGAGGACGCATGTGTTCCTCTTTCCTGCACTCAATGTTCCTACTTCTTATTCCACTAGTTCTTTAACTTTCGACATTCTGCATGTACTGTTTTTTCGCTGCCTTTGGGGCTTTGATTTTGGCCCAAAGTAACTCATTGACGTTTAATTTGCAGTTGTACGAAGGAATTCGAAGAAGTGTTTTCTTTACATTTTTAGTCCCTTCATCAGCTGCATACTCTTTGTGCGCCACTATGTTTTCTTTAACGATTTCTAGTAGTTCTTTCTTCAACATATTGTCTTCAGGATATATATTGTGACATTTTTAGCGATTATGTTACATCTTGCTCATTGAAATTTGCTTTCGGAGCTTTTTCTTTTCGACGAGAATGGTACTGATCATTGTCAAGAACAATAACTGCGTTTTCCTGAAACCGAGAAAGAATATCTTTAAGTCACTTCTCGAACGTATTAGCGTACATCTCCTCATGACAACCTCCAATTTTCTTGGATTAGAACATCCGCAAACAGTCTTCGACGGAACCTACTTTGCTCCCATCTTTATCTAGTGGGCCGGTGGATAATGCGGACAGAAACGCTTATTAACAGGATTTTATGGCGCCGTCTACCCAGACGTTATTTCGGGTATGACCTGCATTCAACCATGTGTCATCCAAATAGTAAATGTGTCTCCCACCATCTCCCAACAATTTAATGGTTCGTTAGATAACGCCACTTCCATAAAATGATGTCATCCCCGTCTCTTTGCATGCTATCGCGCCCACGCTGAACATATTTAAAATTCATTTCTTTTAATAATCAATAAAATGTGGTTCTCCGAAAGTTGCCCAAATATGGATCTTCGATCACGGCAGCAAGCACTTTGTCAATTGCTGGCAATTCGTTATGAAAAGAAAAATTCGTGTACTTTCCTTCGTATCGCAATTCTATATAAGTCATTAACACTTTCTGAAAGCTTGTGGCGTGATTTTTCTTCATTGGGAGCGTGTAGCCTTGTAATCATTTATCACACGATATACTGAGAAACGACCAACACTTGTAGATGCGGGTGTTTTCAAAACAAAAACAGTCATTGACTGCTCTGGATACAACAGCTCCATTTTATACACATTAATAACCATTTGTTTCTCTACAGAACTTAATGATTTCTTCTTCGATCGCTTCTACAGTCGGTTCAAAACTGACATGTCGACCTCGCTCACTGTATCCGTGGAGGATGACGTCACGAGTTTATTCGTACGCGATACTAATTGAGCAAAAAGAAAAGCTATTAGGTAGGCACAGAAACAGTGAACTCTGTTTGTGAACACGCACACTGGTACTTAGGCTAAAAATCAAAAACGTTTTTCAAACGTGATGAATTTTACAATCAGATTCTAAAATAGCACGCACTAACGACTTATAGTCGCAACGGACGTGGCCACATTGAGTGAGCACTCCCTGTGTTGTTCACTCCCCGCCGGCGACGCTGTGGTCGCGCACCTTCATATGTTACGGTCTGTCTCTCATTTTGGGGAATGAAGTACAGGTGCAGGAAAATCAGTTTCTCAGTTCAAATTTTTTATCAAAACCATTCACGAAAATATCGTGGAAAGAATACGTTACGAAATATTATCACAAAATGTAAACAGTTATCAGGTTTACAATATATATCAGCAAAAAAATGCATAAAAATACACGAGACATAAAGGTCACCAAAACACAGCGCTGTAATGGGGCTGAATAACTCATTTTAAGAGCGCGAGACAGCGCAGACATACCGATACCATTGTTGGAAGTGTCTGCTGTTTGATGTGTCAGCGCGAAGCTGCCAGATTCACGTCGACGCGACGTTGTTTTCGCGCCATTACGGCAACCATTTCGTAGCCTCTGAACCCGGGAGCGTTTTAATTTTGAATTATTCGCTTTTGCCGATTTGGTATTAAAGTTGGAGCAATTTTTTGGATAATAATTAAAGTATAACAAAACAACAATCATAAAACAGATAAACACCGGCACCACATACTAAGTCTGTAGTAATAAGGTAATGTCGCCTGGGAGGAGAAGGCTCGAAGAACTTTTATTCCGAGGCTCCTTTTCCCCAGTGGCATCCTGCTGTTTAAAGTTTACTGCACACAAGGAGTCATATATTCCTCGTCTTATTGTGTGCAGACAGAAGTATATTCTCGTCTCTTTTCAAAGCTTTAATCAATGAATTTCATATATCAGAAATGTATTAAGTTATATAAGGAATAATGCATTCAAGTAGCAATGAATTATGTTCTATTTCAACTAACAAGTTACAAACATAAGTTTATTTCTCATGTGAAGCTAAAATTCAGTTATTCCATGTATAAAGTGCTCAATCAGCATTTAATCTGTATAATCTGTGTAAACATACATTAGCGCAAACCGTTTCAGATGAGAATATATCGAAGTTGTACCGAGACTACACCAAGAAGAAATGCAGATGATAAATGGGTACTCATAGGACAAATATATTATACTAGAACTGACATGTCATTACATTTTCACACAATTTGGGTGTATAGATAATGAGAAATCAGTACCGAGAACAGCCGCCTCTGGCCGTAATCACGCCTGGGCATTGAGTCAAACAGAGCTTGGATGGCGTCTACAGGTACAGCTGCCCATGCAGCTTCAACACGATACCACAGTCCAGCAAGAGTAGTGACTGGCGTATTGTGACGAGCCAGTTGCTCGGTCACCATTGACCACTCGTTTTCAATTGATGAGAGGTCTGGATAATGTGCTGGCCAGGACAGCAGTCGAACATTTTCTGTATCCAGAAAGGCTCGTACAGGACCTGCAACAAGCGGCCGTGCATTGTTGTTGTTGTGGTCTTCAGTCCTGAGACTGGTTTGATGCAGCTTTCCATGCTACACTATCCCGTGCAAGTTTCTTCATCTCCCAGTACCTACTGCAACTTACATCCTTTTGAATCTGCTTAGTGTATTCATCTCTTGGTCTCCCTATACGATTTTTACCTTCCACGCTGCCCTCCAATACTAAATTGGTGATCCCTCGATGCCTCAGAACATGTCCTATCAACCGATCCCTCCTTCCAGTCAAGTTGTGCCACAAACTTCTCTTCTCCCCAATCCTATTCAACACCTCCTCTTTAGTTATGTGATCTACCCATCTAATCTTCAGCATTCTTCCGTAGCACCACATTTCGAAGGCTTCTATCCTCTTCTTGTCTAAACTACTTATTGTCCATGTTTCACTTCCATACATGGCCACACTCCATACAAATACTTTCAGAAATGACTTACTGAGACTTAAATCCGTATTCGATGTTAACAAATTTCTCTTATTCAGAAACGCTTTCCTTGCCATTGCCTGTCTACATTTTATATCCTCTCTACTTCAACCTTCATCAGTTATTTTGCTCCCCAAATAGCAAACCTCCTTTACTACTTCAAGTGTCTCATTTCCTAACCTAATACCCTCAGCACCATCCGAATTAATTCGACTACTTCCATTATCCTCGTTTTGCTTTTGTTGATGTTCATCTTATATCCTCCTTTGTATACACTATCCATTCCGTTCAACTGCTCTTCTAAGTCTTTTGCTGTCTCTGACAGAATTACAGTGTCATCAGTGAATCTCAAACTTTTTATAACTTCTCCATGGATTTTAATACCTACTCCGAATTTTTCTTTTGTTTCCTTCACTGCTTGCCCAATATAAAGATTGAATAACATCGGGGAGAGGCTACAACCCTGTCTCACTCGCTTCCCAACCACTGCTTCCCTTTCATGTCCCTCTATCCTGTTGAAATGTAGGGTTTCGCAGGGATCGAATGAAGGGTAGAGCCACGGGTCGCAAAGCATCTGAACTGTAACGTCCACTGTTCAAAGTACCGTCAATGCGAACAAGAGGTGACCGAGACGTGTAACCAATGGCATCCCATACCATCACGCCGGGTGATACACCAGTATGGCCATGACGAATACACGCTTCCAATGTGCGTTCACCGCGATGTGGCCAAACACGGATGCGACCATCATGATGCTGTAAACAGAACCTGGATTCATCCGAAAAAATGACATTTTGCCATTCGTGCACCCAGGTTCGTCGTCGAGTACACCATCGCAGGCGCTCCTGTCTGTGATGCTGTGTCAAGGATAACCGCAGCCACGGTCTCCGAGCTGATAGGCCATGCTGCTGCAAACGTCGTCGAACTGTTCGTGCAGATGGTTGTTGTTTTGCAAACGTCCCCATCTGTTAACTCAGTGATCGAGACGTGGCTGCACGACCCGTTACAGCCATGCGGATAAGATGCCTGTCATCTCGACTGCTAGTGATACGAGGCCGTAGGGATCCAGCACGGCGTACCGTATTACCCTCCTGAACACACCGATTCCATATTCTGCTAACAGTCATTGGATCTCGACCAACGCGAGCAGCAATGTCGCGATACGGTAAACCGTAATCGCGATATGCTACAATCCGACCTTTATCAACGTCGGAAACGTGATTGTACGCATTTCTGCTCCTTACACGAGGCATCACAACAACGTTTCACCAGGCAACGCCGGTCAACTGCTGTTTGTGTATGAGAAATCGGTTGGAAACTTTCTGGCGCCAACCTTGTGTAAATGCTCTGAAAAGCTAATCATTTGCATGTCACAGCATCTTCTTCCTGTTGTTAAATTTCGCGTCTGTAGCACGTCATCTTCGTGGTGTAGCTATTTTAATGGGCGGCAGTGTAAATAGAAATAGGCCATTACTAAACAATATGCTACTTAGACTATATTACTCATCCAAATACAGCGTATCACTTCCCTATACATTTTACAGATTATTCTTAACCACGATAATTGTGTTACATTTTCTTTATTTTTTATTTTTCTTTGACATTTGCATTGTATAAATTATATTCTCATCAACTATGTAGTAACAAATTATATGCAACCATTTTAACAATTCTTAAGCATTCAATTCGCTGTAACCTCATAGAAATCTTTATATATTATGTTCTTTATATTATTAAAAAAAGCATTAACAGCTGTATACCAATAAGACTGTAACAATGAGAAGTCTTTGCTATTATCTTCAGAAGCATCCGACCATCTTACATTTCAAGGCGGTAGGTTACTCTGTACTGTTAATGAAATAAATAAATAAATATAGTAAGAATTATATCAACATGTCGTCCGGACAAGAGGAAAACTATCATAGCTGCCTCTATTGGCCGGATGAGGCGTTAAGCAAATTGCAAACTTAGTCGTTGGGCATGGAGATTACTGACAACATAGGAGCAGACCAAAACAAAACTATTATAAAATGCCACCCAGAGCAGTGGCGTATCATGGGGCGGATGCCCTGGAGTAAAATTGTTAGGGGTGCAAAAAATTGTAAGACTATTATAAAAAGGTATGTATGTATATACCAAAACCCAGTACATTGTCATCGACAAAGAGAGTCCATCAGAGACAAGGGTAACGTCATAAGTGCCCAGAGAAGCGCGATAAGCCTACTGCTACTTTCTACAAACGTAAGAGACATAAGAAGCTGTTTTAGTAGGACTACGTAACTACGTTCTTTGCAAAACTTATTAGCTTAACATGCATGTATCGTTTTTAAATTTTCACGTATGTAAACTAGAGTGTTCGGTAACTAGGGACGAATATTAAAATGCTATAGAACATACAACATTTATTGAAAACGTAATGTTCTTTTTAAAAACACGTTAAGTAACTTCTCCCATTTAAGTACGAAACATTTTATTTTCCGTATAACCACCCAAGGCCGCCTGCCTAGCTAAGTGGAAAAAAAAGTGATAACGTGCTTGCCTGCCTTGCAGCAGGGCGCGGGTTCGGTTCCCATCCGGCTTGGAGATTTTTCTCCGATCGTGGGCTGGGTTTTGTGTTGTCCTGTTCATTATTTCATCCTCATCATCGGCACGCAAGTCGCCCAATGTGGCGTCGACTGAAATAAGACTTGCACTTTGCGGCTGAACCTGAATGGGGCCTTCCGGCCAACAGTGCCATACGATCATTTCATTTCATTGAAGTTCTCTATGACGCGTTCACAAACAAGGGCTGCCGTTAATATACCTTTTAATTTCATCTTTCCGTGGGTGTACTGTTTGTGGTTCGTTCACGTACATTTTTGATTTCACAAATACCCAAAAAAAGTCACGAGGCAAAACAGCGCATGATTTGCAGACCATTTCTCGTAGCCACGAAAAGAGATAATTTTTTGAGGAAACTTTTCATTTAGCAGAGCATTTGTTTCACGGGATGTTTGACATGTCGCACCATCTTGTTGGATTTTCGTTATCACAAATTTGCAGTTCTACTTATTGGCGTACGAACTGAGGAGGAAGTGCTCCTCATCTGAGAAAATTATTCTTTGTATGAAGTTCTAGGTCTCCGTTTGTCGAGCCATGATCTGCAGGCTTCAACTCTTGTATAAATTGAATCTTGTACGCATGCATTTTCGAAACATTGGAAAGAATTTCATGCAGTAAAGTTGGTGATAAACTCAATTGTTGAGCTCGTCGGCGAACCGCGTAAGGTCACACTGTCACGCACGAGGGCAGTGTTTTCTTGTGTTCAAACAACACAACGCGGTCGCCCTGTTTTTTAACGTTTGAAACAGAAGCCGTGTTCTGAAACTTTCGGATAAATTTTTGAACTGAAGATTCGATTGCAGCAGCCTTACGTCCGAAACTCTCACGCAATTCACAAAGGTTGCGGTGGGACTTTAACTGTTTTTATAATAACTTTTTATCACATGGTTACGTTGCTTAGTTGTCATTTGCTCCGTGACAAAAATAAACATCAAACAAAAATGCTGACCACGCAAAAGCTACACTATGTGAACAAAAGTATCCGGGTACCCCCAAAAATATACGTTTTTCATATTAAGTACATTGTGCCGCCACCTATTGCCAGGTACTCCATATCAGCGACATCAGTAGTCATTAGACATCGTGAGACATCAGAATGGGGGGCTCTGCGGAATTCACGGACTTCGTGGTCAGGTGATTGGGTGTCACCTGTGCCATACTTTTGTACACGAGATTTCCACGTTCCTAAACATCTCTATGTGCACTGCTCCCGATGTAATAGCGAAGTGGAAACGTGAAGGGACACGTACAGCACAAAAGAGTACAGGCCGACCTCGGCTGTTGACTGACAGAAACGGCTGACAGTTGGAGAGAGTCGTATTGTGTAATAGGCAGTTGAGAAAACTTGGATTTCATGGTCGAGCGGCTGCTCATAATCCACACATTACGCCGATAAATGCCAAAGGACTCCTCGCCGTGTGTAAGGACCGTAAACATCGGACGATTGAACTGTGGAAAAACGTTGTGTGGCGGCGACGAATCGTGGAACAAAATGTGGCGATCCGATGGCAGGATGTGGGTATGGCGAACGCCCGGTGAACGTCACCTGTCAGCGCGTGTAGTGCCAACAGTAAAATTCGGAGGCGGTGGTGTTTTTCATGCAGGCGGCTAGCACCCCTTGTGGGTTAGCATGGCACTATCACAGCACAGGCCTATATTGATGTTTTGAGCACCTTCTTGCTTGCCACTGTTGAAGAGCAACTCGTGGATGAAGATTGCATCTTTCATCACGATCGAGCACCTGTCCTTAATGCACGGCCGGTGGCGGAGTGGTTACACGGCAGCAACATCCCTGTAATGGATTGACCTTCACATAATCCTAACCTGAATGCTATAGAACACGTATGGGATGATTTGGAACGCCGAACTCGTGCCAGGCCTCACCGACCGACATCGGTAACTCGCATATGAGAAAATCGCACAAAATTGAAATTACTTCTCGGACACCCGTCATTATTGTACCTAGTCTTTTGGAAGACCAACATCTGTATGTATGACACAAAAGTTGTTATGGACCGACAAATGCGTTTTGTTCTATTGTTTTTTATATTAAATGCGACTGCCTAATAAAGGCTCTGCGATGCTTCCTACACTTCTGGAAATGGAAAAAAGAACACATTGACACCGGTGTGTCAGACAGACCATACTTGCTCCGGACACTGCGAGAGGGCTGTACAAGCAATGATCACACACACGGCACAGCGGACACACCAGGAACCGCGTTGTTGGCCGTCGAATGGCGCTAGCTGCGCAGCATTTGTGCACCGCCGCCGTCAGTGTCAGCCAGTTTGCCGTGGCATACGGAGCTCCATCGCAGTCTTTAACACTGGTAGCATGCCGCGACAGCGTGGACGTGAACCGTATGTGCAGTTGACGGACTTTGAGCGAGGGCGTATAGTGGGCATGCGGGAGGCCGGGTGGACGTACCGCCGAATTGCTCAACACGTGGGGCGGAGGTCTCCACAGTACATCGATGTTGTCGCCAGTGGTCGGCGGAAGGTGCACGTGCCCGTCGACCTGGGACCGGACCGCAGCGACGCACGGATGCACGCCAAGACCGTAGGATCCTACGCAGTGCCGTAGGGGACCGCACCGCCACTTCCCAGCAAATTAGGGACACTGTTGCTCCTGGGGTATCGGCGAGGACCATTCGCAACCGTCTCCATGAAGCTGGGCTACGGTCCCGCACACCGTTAGGCCGTCTTCTGCTCACGCCCCAACATCGTGCAGCCCGCCTCCAGTGGTATCGCGACAGGCGTGAATGGAGGGACGAATGGAGACGTGTCGTCTTCAGCGATGAGAGTCGCTTCTGCCTTGGTGCCAATGATGGTCGTATGCGTGTTTGGCGCCGTGCAGGTGAGCCCAACAATCAGGACTGCATAGAACCGAGGCACACAGGGCCAACACCCGGCATCATGGTGTGGGGAGCGATCTCCTACACTGGCAGTACACCTCTGGTGATCGTCGAGGGGACACTGAATAGTGCACCGTACATCCAAACCGTCATCGAACCCATCGTTCTACCATTCCTAGACCGGCAAGGCAACTTGCTGTTCCAACAGGACAACGCACGTCCGCATGTATCCCGTGCCACCCAACGTGCTCTAGAAGGTGTAAGTCAACTACCCTGGCCAGCACGATCTCCGGATCTGTCCCCCATTGAGCATGTTTGGGACTGGATGAAGCGTCGTCTCACGCGGTCTGCACGTCCAGCACGAACGCTGGTCCAACTGAGGCGCCAGGTGGAAATGGCATGGCAAGCCGTTCCACAGGACTATATCCAGCATCTCTACGATCGTCTCCATGGGAGAATAGCAGCCTGCATTGCTGCGAAAGGTAGATATACACTGCACTAGTGCCGACATTGTGCATGCTCTGTTACCTGTGTCTCTGTGCCTGTGGTTCTGTCAGTGTGATCATGTGATGTATCTGACCCCAGGAATGTGTCAATAAAGTTTCCCCTTCCTGGGACAATGAATTCATGGTGTTCTTATTTCAATTTCCAGGAGTGTATTTTACTTCGATATGCCCATTGGCCGTGGACCTGCACTTGAACATGAAATGCTAATCTAATGTTGAAATACGTAACGGGTACACGCGACACAACTGTCCGTATTTTTGTAATACTTGTACATTTATTGTTGTCATTGATTGTATCAATGTCAAGTTTAGACGCATCCACATTTAAAACGCGACACGCCCATTGGTTATGGACGTTCGCTTTTACGTGAGATGCGACGCTAACTGTCGCTATCGAAAGCTTCCTGGTGCTGTTAGCTGTGTTGACTTCCTGTTTCGTTTTGACTTGGTAAGAGGCACGTATGGAGTGTGGCATTCATTCTGCTAACATTTATAAGGCACGTGTTGCCACTTAGATGTTTATTATTAAGACCAGGCCCTGTCAGTGCAGGTATGTTTGTAATGAAATAATACGAGGCATCTTTCTTAAGTAAGTACCGTTTTGAAGTTAAAAAAAGACGTGGTAAGGTATCTCAATAATTTTATTTTTACCTGAAAACCTGTACCTTAATCTACTTTTCTACATATTTTCCGTCAATATTGAGGCACTTGTCATAACGTTGTACCAATTTTTGAATACCCTCCTCATAGAAGTCTGCCGCCTGACTTGTTGACCACTGCATCACCACTGTTTTGACTTCGTCTTCGTCTTGAAGACGCTGACCGCCCAGGTGTTTCTTCAAGTGCAAAACAGAGGGCAGTCACTGGGTGCAAGATCGGGGCTGTACGGGGGATGATCTAGAGTTGATGAGATATTTTGTCTGATTCGTCACATGCGGACGGGCATTGTCGTGTAGCAAAACGATGCCCTTGCTCAACTTCCATGGACTGTTGCTTTGATTCTGGTGTGACTTAGGCCATCCAGGTTTCATTTCCCGTAACAATTTGGCATAAGAAATCATCACCGTCGTTGTGGTACCGCTCAAGGTAAGTCAATGCACTGTCTAAACGTTTGGTTTTGTGCACATCCATCAACATTTTCGGTACTCAACGAGCCCACAATTTTCGGTAATTCAAGTGCTCGGTCACAATGCCATACAAAACACTACGAGAAACATTAGGAAAGTCATCATGTAAGGAGAAAATCGTAAAGCGTCTGTTTTCTCTCACCTTATTGTCCACTTCCTACGCCAAACTTTCATTAACGCCCGAAGGACGCCAACTCCGTTGTTCGTCATGTGCATTTATGCTGCCATCTTTAAATGCTCTTACCCACTTTCTTACCATGCCATCACTCATAATGTTTTCTCCGTAAACTGCATAGATCTCACGACGAATATCGATCGCTTTTAGGCCTTTATCACTAAGAAATCTTGTAACAGCCCGTACTTCACAGCCGGCGGGACTCATGAATATCGGAGGCATCTTAAACACTCAGTAAACAACGTAAACAAGGAAGAATCAGACTGTAATGGCGTCAGTACGTAGATTAAGGTACAGGCTTTCGTGTAAAAATAAAATGATTGAGATATCTTAGCACGTCTTTTCTTAAATTTCAGAACGGTACTTACTTAAAAAAATACGGCTCGTATCTGTTATATTCGAACTTTTTTTGTAATAACCGTTTTTTATTCACCGTTTACTGATTAATATATACTGCTTTTCGTAGCCTCAGTAGGCCAGGGTTTGAAACTAGTCGCCTAAAATAAATTTTATTTATTTTTTATTTTACACGTCTAGTTCCGTAGGACCAAAGTCAGGAGCAAATGTCCAAGGTCACGGAAGGTGTCGGTACATAAAATTAAAACATAGAGGTAATAACAGATAAAATAAAATGTTTATGAACCCAAAGAAAGACAAGCCATACGTTTAAGTGAACGCAGCCAACAATATAACATAGGAATCAGCTTAAATTTTCAAGGAACTCCTCGACGCCGCGATTCCGGACTGAAGCGCCTAGAACCGCCCGGCCACAGCGGCCGGCTCAGTCGTATAGGGCCGAACTCGTATAGTCACTGCAGGCGATTTCGTGCTGTTAGCAAAGGCGTCAGTCAGTCATGTGCTGCCATAACCCATACGTTCGGCGTACGTCCCACATTGATTTCCGGGGCTATTTCGCGGAGCGCTGCTTGTCTGTTAGCACTGACAGCTCTACGCAAACACCGCTGCTCTCGGTTTTCAGGTGAATACCGTCGGTGACTGAGTTGGCCCGAGTTGACAGGTAATACCTGAACTTTGTTGTTCTCGGCACACCCTTGACTCTGTGGATCTATGAATATTGAATCCCCTAACGATTTTTGGAATGGAATGTTCCATGTGTGTAGCCCCAGCTACGATTCCGTGTTCAGAGTCTATTAATTCCCGTCGCGTGGGCGTAATCACTTCGGAAATTTTTTCAAATGAATCACCCGAGAACAAATGACAGTTATGCCAATGCACCGCCCTGTTATACCTTGTGTAAGATATATTACCACCGTCTGCGTATGTGTATATTGCTATCCCACGACTTCTCACCTGCGCGTATTCTGCAAGTCCCGTTCTGTGCCTCGTTCCTGACATGCCTTTTACGTAGGCGAGGTCAGCAGTTGTGGCCTGGATTATCTCGCTGCATTTAGTACCACTACATCGACTATCAAGTTTACAAATTAGTCAGCTATTACTGTTTATTAATTTATATGCATTTTTACAGTTATTTAATATTTTTTAGAACATCCATAATGAATTAAGATTGAAATGTGGTCCCCCATCCCGCGTCCGGCCATCCTGATTTAGGTTTACGGTGATTTTCCTCAATCGCTCCAGGCAAATGTCGGGATGGTTCATTTGAAAGGGCACGACCGACTTTCTTCTCCGTCCTTTCCTAATCCGATGAGACCGATGACCTCGCTGTCTGGTCTCCTCCCCCAAACAACCCAACCCTCTGGTCCCCATTGCAGGAAAAGATAAAAAATAGAACAGGGACAGCTCTCTAAACAATTATGTAAACTGCTGGTAGAACCGGGTCTGTAAGTACATCAGAATTTGCGTGTTCATATAATAAAGAAACCTGAAGGTGTTTCCTCTCTACATTAAAAGCAGAGAAGCTTTACCTGAATATCCTCCAACATCTTCCCAGAAAATCACTCTCAAAGCAGACTGATTTCAAAGTTTTCACTAATATTAGTTAGTGGCCAGAAAATGCAAACTAAATTTAGAATAAGAGATTATTAACGAGGGACAACTGAACTAGAGTATAGAGGTGCATTTTTTCATCATCGGCAGATCATTTTCTAAGAGCTGCTTTTATAAGAAGTGGCGAGAAAGTTTTAAGGACATGTTTATTATATTCTCCTGTACATTGTGCAATACAGGGTGGTCCATTGATAGTAACCGGGCCAAATATCTCACGAAATAAGCATCAAACGAAAAAACTAGAAAGAACGAAACTCGTCTAGCTTGAAGGGAGAAACTAGATGGCACTATGGTTGGCCCGCCAGATGGCGCTGCCATAGATCAAACGGATATCAACGGCGTTTTTAAAAATAAGAACCCCCAATTTTCACTACATATTCGTGTAGTACGTAAAGAAATATGAATGTTTTAGTTGGACCACTTTTTTTTCGCTTTGTGATAGATGGAGCTGTAATAGTCGCAAACTTGTAAGTACGTGGTATCACGTAACATTCCGCCAGTGCGGACTGTATTTGCTTCGTGATACATAACTCGTGTTAAAATGGACCATTTACCAATTGCGGAAAAGGTCGATATCGTGTTGATGTATGGCTATTGTGATCAAAATGCCCAACGGGAGTGTGCTATGTATGCTGCTCGGTATCCTGGACAACATCATCCAAGTGTCTGGACCGTTCGCCAGTTAGTTACATTATTTAACGAAAAAGGAAGTGTTCAGCCACATGTGAAACGTCAACCACGACCTGCAACAAATAATGATACCCAAGTAGGTGTTGTAGTTTGTGTCGCGGCTAATCCGCACTTCAGTAGCACACAAATTGCGCGAGAATCGGGAATCTCAAAAACGTCGGTGTTGAGAATGCTAAATCAACATCGATTGCACCCGTACCATATTTCTATGCACCAGGAAATTGCATGGCGACGATTTTGAATGTCGTGTACAGTTCTGCCACTGAGCACAAGAGAAATTACGGGACGATTACAGATTTTTTTCACGCGTTCTATTTATCAACGAAGCGTCATTCACCAACAGCGATACGTAAACCGGCATAATATGCACTATAGGGCAACGGAAAATCCACCATGGCTGCGATAAGTGGAACATCAGGAACCGTGCAGCTTAATGTATGGTGCGGCATTGTGGGAGGAAGGGTAATTGGCTCCCATTTTATCGATCGCAATCTAAATGGTGCAATGTATGCTCATTTCCTAATAAAGTTCTACCGATGTTACTAAAAGATGTTTCACTGCATGGCAGAATGGCGATGCACTTCCAACATGATGGATGTCCGGCACATAGCTCGCGTGGGGTTGAAGCGGTATTGAATAGCATATTTCGAGACAGGTGGATTGGTCATCGAAGCATGATAACCATGGCCCGCACGTTCACCGGATCTGACGTCCCCGAATTTCTTTCTATGGGGAAAGTTGAATAATATTTGCTACCGTGATCCACCGACGACGCCTGACTACATGCGTCAGTGCATTGTCAATGCATGTGCGAACATTATGGAAGGCGAACTACTCGCTGTTGAGAGGAATGTCCTTACACGTACTGCCAAATGCATTGAGGTTGACGGACATCATTTTGAGCATTTATTGCATTAATGTCGTATTTACAGGTAATCAGGCAGTAACAGCATGCGTTCTCAGAAATGATTAGTTCACAGAGGTACATGTATCAGCCGGGAAGTGTGGCCTAGCGGTTCTAGGCGCTTCAGCCGAGGTTCGAATCCTGCCTCGGGCATGGATGTGTGTGATGTCCTTAGGTTAGTTAGGTTTAAGTAGTTCTACGTTCTAGGGGACTGATGACCTCAGATGTTAACTCCCATAGTGCTCAAAGCCATTTGAACCATTTTTACACGTATCACATTGGAAAAAGTGAAATATAATGTTCAAATGTACCTTCTTCTTCTTCTGTAGTGGTCAATCCAAGGATTGGTTTGCAACAGCTACAATGGCAGCTTGTCTCCATTCTGTGCGTCTTTCAGCTTTTCTCTTCATTTCTTTATAGGTGTCACATCCCACACCTTTCACGATTTGATCCATGTACCTGAGCCGTGGTCTTCTTCTCGGTCTTTTTCCCTCGACATATCCCTCTATGATTGTGTTCAGGGGTCCTTTATGTCTTAATAGATGGCCTGTAAATTGCACTCTTCTTTTAACAATGAAACTCCAGAAGCTTCTCTTCTCAGCTGCTCTTTCCAGAACCGCTTCGATTGTGACTTTGTCTATACATTTTATTTTGAGCATGCGTCTATAGCACCACATTTCAAAAGAATTTAGCTTCTGGTCTTCCTCTTTCCCCAGAGTCCATGTTTCACACCGATAGCATGCCACACTCCACACATATGATTTCAAAAATCTTTTCCTGATTTCAAGGCTGATGCTCTTAGATGTTAATATGCTTTTCTTCTTGTTAAAAGCAGCCTTTGCTTGAGCAATTCTACTTCTCACCTCTGCCTTGCTTCTTCCATCCCTGGTAATATTACTGCCCCGATAAGTAAATTTATCAACTTGTTCAAGCAGTTCATTGCCTACATGGACTTTCACTTGATCTTCTTTGTCGCATGCCATTACTTTTGTTTTTACTTTATTAATTCTCATATTATATTCTTCACCCATAACTTTATCCATTCAGTAGGACTACAAGATCTTCTTCACTTTCAGCCAGGACAGCTATACCATCGGCATATCTTATCATATCTATTCGTTGGCCATGAATTACTACACCTGTCTGTGAATTTTCCCTTACTTTTTTCAGCGCTTCTTCAATGTATACGTTAAAGATAACAAGGGATAGAGCGCAACCTTGTCAGACACCTTTCCGTATCTGCACCTCTTCTTGTTTTGTCCATCCACGGATAACTGCTGTCTCGTTTTTGTACAGGTTCCGTATCATTTTTTCTATCTTTATCGTCTATTCCTACTTTTTTGAGTACCTCAAACATCTTATCCCATTTAACATTATCAAAGGCTTTCTCTACATCTACGAAAGTTATGTATGTTTTCAGGATGTTATCTAGTCGTTTCTCTATTATTAGTTTTAGAGCAAATATTGCTTCTCTGATTCTTCTATCTTTCCGAAATCCAAACTGGTCTTCGGAGAGTGTAGCTTCGACTTTTTGTTCTATGCGTTTTAGGATAATTGAGGTTAATATTTTAGAGGCGTGAGTAACTAGGCTGAGCGTCCTATAAATTTCACATCTTGTAGCATTTGCCTTCTTTGGAATGGGGATCATAATGTTTTTCTCAAAGTCTGTAGGAATTTTACCCTGCTCGTACATGTTGAAAACAAGACTATACAACTCCTGATTCAGTTTTGCTCCTCCAGATTTCAGAACTTCGGCTGGGATATTGTCTATACCAGACGATTTGTTGTTTTTCAATTTTTTCAGAGCTAGTTCAAACTCTTCCTTTAATACAGGTTCACCTATGTTGTGTGCATCTACTTCTGTTTCTTCTTCCATGATGTTTTCAGACAGGTCTGGTCCGCTGTACAGTTTTCCTATATGTTGTTTCCATCTTATTGCAACTTCATCATCGTCATCCAACATATTGCCATTTTCATCCATCACAGTCCTACACTTGTTTCTTCTGTCTCCAAAGCAATGTCTCACACATTTATAGGCCTTGTCGATATTTCCCTTGCTCATGTTGTCCTCAACTGAAATACAGAGATCATCAAGGTATTTTTCTCTTGCTTGTTTTGCCTCTCTATTGATTCTATTTTTCAGACTCTTGTATTTCTCTTGGTCTTCCTTCTTCACAGAATTTTTTAATTTCTTTTTTTCTTCGAAATGTACCTAGGTTCTGTAAATGGTTCAAATGGCTCTGAGCAGTATGGGACTTAACTTCTGAGGTCATCAGTCCCCTATGACTTAGAAGTACTTGAACCTAACTAACCTAGGGACATCACACACATCCATGCCCGAGGCAGGATTCGAACCTGCGACCGCAGCGGTCGCGCGGTTCCAGACTGTAGCGTCTACAACCGCTCGGCTACTCAGGCCGGCTACGTTCTGTATTTTAATTTTAAAAAAAGACACACCTCTTAGCAAGTGTTCGTCTAAAATCGTGAGCTATATATCTGTGACTATTACAGCGCCATCTATCACAAAGCGAAAAAGTGTTCCAACTAAAACATTCATATTTCTTTACGTACTACACGAATATGTAATTAAAGTTGGGGTTCCTATTTTAATAAAACGCAGTTTATATCCGTTTGACCTATGGCAGCGCCATCTAGCGGGCCAAACATGGCGCCATCTGGCTTCCCCCTTCGAGCTAGACAAGTTTCGTTCTTTGTAGTTTTTTCGCTTGACGCCTATTTCGGGAGATATTTGGCCTGGTCACGATCAATGGATCACCCTCTATATTGCTTTCCTTACATGCTTAAAAAAAAAAAAAACATAATAAACGGCCAAGTTGTACTCGTCAGTCTGACAGCACAAAGTAGTTGAAGCGAAATGAACATTCCAACATCAAAGAGGCATGTGTGTATGTGTTTAGTTTTGGTGGAATTTCAGAATACCTCTGTCCGTGATGCAGAACGCCTCCATGATCGAAGGTGCACCTTTGCATTGGCTGAAGTCTACCGGAATCTTTCTGAACCGTGGGATATAGAATATGCAGCTCCAGCCAACCTCAGAAAATGAAACGAAAGTGCGGCGGCGTAAAATGTTTGGAAGCTTGACCTGACGCGTAGTGTGAAAATAAAGAAACTGCTATCCGATTTGCGGAACAAATTAATGAAGCAACGCAGCTACAACTACACAAAGTGAGGCATTTTCGCCACTCATTGTCACGTTAGGGTCACGCAGATTGCACGGCAGTCGCGAAGAGTGAGGAAAGGAACAGAGCCAATGCGGACAAGTACACTCTTGGAAATGGAAAAAAGAACACATTAACACCGGTGTGTCAGACCCACCATACTTGCTCCGGACACTGCGAGAGGGCTGTACAAGCAATGATCACACGCACGGCACAGCGAACACACCAGGAACCGCGGTGTTGGCCGTCGAATGGCGCTAGCTTCGCAGCATTTGTGCACCGCCGCCGTCAGTGTCAGCCAGTTTGCCGTGGCATACGGAGCTCCATCGCAGTCTTTAACACTGGTGGCATGCCGCGACAGCGTGGACGTGAACCGTATGTGCAGTTGACGGACTTTGAGCGAGGGCGTATAGTGGGCAAGCGGGAGGCCGGGTGGACGTACCGCCGAATTGCTCAACACGTGGGGCGTGAGGTCCCCACAGTACATCGATGTTGTCGCCAGTGGTCGGCGGAAGGTGCACGTGCCCGTCGACCTGGGACCGGACCGCAGCGACGCACGGATGCACGCCAAGACCGTAGGATCCTACGCAGTGCCGTAGGGGACCGCACCGCCACTTCCCAGCAAATTAGGGACACTGTTGCTCCTGGGGTATCGGCGAGGACCATTCGCAACCGTCTCCATGAAGCTGGGCTACGGTCCCGCACACCGTTAGGCCGTCTTCCGCTCACGCCCCAACATCGTGCAGCCCGCCTCCAGTGGTGTCGCGACAGGCGTGAATGGAGGGACGAATGGAGACGTGTCGTCTTCAGCGATGAGAGTCGCTTCTGCCTTGGTGCCAATGATGGTCGTATGAGTGTTTGGCGCCGTGCAGGTGAGCGCCACAATCAGGACTGCATACGACCGCGGCACACAGGGCCAACACCCGGCATCATGGTGTGGGGAGCGATCTCCTACACTGGCCGTACACCACTGGTGATCGTCGAGGGGACACTGGATAGTGCACGGTACATCCAAACCGTCATCGAACCCATCGTTCTACCATTCCTAGACCGGCAAGGGAACTTGCTGTTCCAACAGGACAATGCACGTCCGCATGTATCCCGTGCCACCCAACGTTCTCTAGAAGGTGTAAGTCAACTACCCTGGCCAGCAAGATCTCCGGATCTGTCCCCCATTGAGCATGTTTGGGACTGGATGAAGCGTCGTCTCACGCGGTCTGCACGTCCAGCACGAACGCTGGTCCAACTGAGGCGCCAGGTGGAAATGGCATGGCAAGCCGTTCCAAAGGACTACATCCAGCATCTCTACGATCGTCTCCATGGGAGAATAGCAGCCTGCATTGCTGCGAAAGGTGGGTATACACTGTACTAGTGCCGACATTGTGCATGCTCTGTTGCCTGTGTCTATGTGCCTGTGGTTCTGTCAGTGTGATCATGTGATGTATCTGACCCCAGGAATGTGTCAATAAAGTTTCCCCTTCCTGGGACAATGAATTCACGGTGTTCTTATTTCATTTTCCAGGAGTGTATAATGAAGTGAATGGCAGCTGGTGGTCTACAAACGGTCTGCCGCAGCAGGCACCAACAGAACGTTGAAACTTCCTGTCAGATTAAAATTGTGTGCCGGACCGAGACTCGAACTCGGGACCTTTGCCTTTCGCGGGCAAGTGTTCTACCAACTGAGCTACCCAAGCACAACTCACGCACTGTCCTCACAGCTTTACTTCTGCCAGAGTCTCGTCTCCTACCTTGCAAACTTCGCAGAAGCTCTCCTGCATACCTTGCAGACCTAGCACTCCTAGAAGAAAGGATATTGCGGAGAAATGGCTTAGCCACAGCCTAGGGGATGTTTCCAGAATGAAATTTTCACTCTGCAGCGGAACGTTGTTTTGATCCGTTTGCGTCATGCACTTTTTATTTGCATTGTGCTTTTTCATAATAATCAAAAGAATATCTGCAGCTTATAGCGAAAGCTAGCAGCGAAGTGTTCAAGCGATCCCACAACGCGAACTCAGTACTGCAGATGACGGAATTCGTACGAAACAGTTCGGTACGGCATTGCGCCGCTGTTTCCCTCGCGGTCATATTAGGTGTGCGAATAAAGGCTAACCGAGTAAAATCGGTCCTTTCGCCGTTTGTGAACCACTTTGTTATTCCGATCCAAGCACACACACTATTTCAGAGTACAGATTTCTACTTGGATGGATAACTGCGCAGTTAAACTGCAGGCGTGGAGGCCCCTTTAATCACCTATAAGACACTCCTACATTTGCTTGCACAGAATTAGCCCACGGACGGTGAAGCATGCTCGAACAAAAGGTTAGGCGCTTGTCAACCTTGTAGGTACTTGATATGAGTACTCACCGATGTCGTACGAAGCGGCGAGCGAGAGGAGCAACACGGATATGTTGTTGCCTCGGCTGTGTGCTGCGCGCACGGCTCAGCTGGACACAGGCGCGGTAATGACCCTCACAGAGTTCAGCGGCCTCTGCCACGTGACTGCCCTATTCGACCTTCGACGTCGCTTTTAAGGGCTCTACACATTCACACACACACATTATTCTACACAGAGTACGCGAAAGAACTTGCCCCCCTTCTAACAGCCGCGTACTGCAAGTCTCTAGAGGAACGGAAGCTTTTGACAATGTTAACTGGAATACTCTCTTTCAAATTCTAAAGGTGGCAGGGGTAAAATACAGGGAGCGAAAGGCTATTTACAATTTGTACAGAAACCAGCTGGCAGTTATAAGAGTCGAGCGACATGAAAGGGAAGCAGTGGTTGGGAAGGGAGTGAGACAGGGTTGTAGCCTCTCCCCGATGTTATTCAATCTGTATATTGAGCAAGCAGTAAACGAAACAAAAGAAAAATTCGGAGTAGGTATTAAAATCCATGGAGAAGAAATAAAAACTTTGAGGTTCGCCGATGACATTGTAATTCTGTCAGAGACAGCAAAGGACTTGGAAGAGCAGTTTAACGGAATGGACAGTGTCTTGAAAGGAGTATGTAAGATGAACATCAACAAAAGCAAAACGAGAATAATGGAATGTGGTCGAATTAAGTCGGTTGATGCTGAGGGAATTGGAGTAGGACGTGAGACACTTAAAGTAGTAAAGGAGTTTTGCTATTTGGGGAGCAAAATAACTGATGAAGGTCGAAGTAGAGACGATATAAAATGTAGACTGGCAATGGCAAGGAAAGCATTTCTGAAGAAGAGAAATTTGTTAACATCGAGTATAGATTTAAGTGTCAGGAAGTCGTTTCTGAAAGTATTTGTATGGAGTGTAGCCATGTATGGAAGTGAAACATGGACGATAAATAGTTTAGACTAGAAGAGAATAGAAGCTTTCGAAATGTAGTGCTACAGAAGAATACTGGAGATTAGATGGGTAGATCACATAAATAATGAGGAGGTGTTGATTAGGATTGGGGAGAAGAGAAGTTTGTGGCACAACTTGACTAGAAGAAGGGATCGGTTGGTAGGACATGTTCTGAGGCATCAAGGGATCACCAATTTAGTATTGGAGGGCAGCGTGGAGGGTAAAAATCATAGAGGGAGACCAAGAGATGAATACACTAAGCAGATTCAGAAGGATGTAGGTTGCAGTAGGTACTGGGAGATGAAGAAGCTTGCACAGGATAGAGTAGCATGGAGAGCTGCATCAAACCTGTCTCAGGACTGAAGACCGCAACAACAACAATGGTTTGTCCTGGCATATAGATTGAATGAAAGTCCGTTGCCCTTTCGTATCTGTATTTTTAGGCTTTATTTCCGATACGTCCAAAAACCGATATATCGACATTTAATGGACATTAAGAGCTAAAAAGTGCGAGAATTATCGCACAATCAGCTCAACAGTTCCTGCGTCCAAGTTGCTGACCGGAATAATATACAGAAGAATGGAAAAGAAAATTGAGGATGTGTTAGATGACCATAAGTTTGGCTTTAGAAAGGGTATAGGTAGCAGAAATCCAATTCTGATTTCGCAGTTGATAACGTAAGCAAGACTAAAGAAAATTCAAGACACATTCACAAGATTCGTCGACCTGGGGAAAAGCGTTCGGCAGTGTCAAATGGTGCAACATGTTCGAAATTCTGAGGAAAACGGGGGTAAGCTGTAGGGAGAGACGTGTAATATACAACATATACAAGAGCCAAAAGGCAATAAGAGTGAAAGACCAAGAACAAATCACTCGGAATAAAAAGAGCGTAAGAAAGGCACGTAGTATTTCACCCCTACTGTTCAGTCTATACATGGAAGAAACAATGACGGAAATAAAAAAACAGTCTCAAGTGTGGATTTAAAAGTCGACGTGAAAGGATATCACTGGTAAAGTTCGCTGATCACATCGCTGCATTCAGTGGAAGTGAAGAATTACAGAATCTGCTGAATGGAACGAACAATCTAATTAGTACAGAGCATGGGTTGAGAGTAAATCGAAGAAAGGCGAAAGTAACGAAAAGTTGCAGAAAGTGTCTCTGTTTTCATTTCTGTTACGTTTCATTACTTTCGTCTTTCTTCGATTTACTCTCAACTCATGCTCTGTGCTCATTAGGCTGTTCGTTCCATTCAGAAGATCAGGACAGATGGTCACGAAGCAGACGAAGTTAAGGAGTTCTGTTACTGAGCAAGGAGGAAATCAAAGGCAGACTAGCACTGGCGAATGGCGTTCCTGTCCAGGAGAAGTCTACCAATATCAAATTTAGGCCGTAATTTGAGAAAAGAAATTTCTGAGAATGTGCGTTTGGAGCGCAGCATTACATGGTAATGAAATATGGACTGTGGAAAAACCGGAACATAAGAAAATCGGAGCATTTGAGATGTGATTCTACAGATGAATGTTGAAAATTAACTGGAGTCCCTTATCGTAGGGCCTTCTAGCTTAACACGGTTCTGCTCTCGGCTTCTGTTCTCGTTTCTCCCCTCGGAACTGCGTCTGTCTCACGGTGGGAAGGTATAACACGCATTTAGGCATTCTTGTGTTATTCTGTGGTATTCCATTTGCTCACTCGTTACTCGTATTACTTTGGTTAATTTAATGTCACGATTTATTCGGAGCTATGTGACTGCTGGATTTGCTTATCATGTCAGAGTTTTCGTGGAAGGTGTTGCATTTGCCTGACACCTTACAAGCCAAAACGTCAGCTTTCGACACCTGCTAGTGTCACCTGCTGGTGAGTGTGCGTGACCAGTTTGTTGTAGAACAGCGCATGCAAATCAAGATGCCGTCGTCCTCAAACAGACAAGCAGAATCATCGACTGGTGTATGAAGCCACACTCCTGGACAAGATCCACGATCTAGCTGCCACCTCCGCTACAGACATCTGTAGAGAGGCAGCAGCATTTAAACAGCGATTTAAAGCAACAGAATCCTTTAGTGTCTCCGGCCAGCTCACTAGCGATTTAATTCGAGGTGAAGTTCCCTGACATCGATGGAAGATTACGAAGAACCTAAAATAGAGTGGACCGTTGAAGGAAGACTTCAAATCAACACTTGGCAGAGCCGAAATAGGAACCAGCAACAGGATGCGATGGAAACTGGGGAACCTGGAAAGCACTCAGCAGACTTCGTATGGGCACTGCAAGATTGAGAGTTACTCTGTAGACTCTAGCCTCTGCGAATAAGGAGTACTACAACCCTCGCTTCATAAGTACGCTTGTCCTCTGTGGCCTTGCAAATGCACTATAGACGACCTTATGGCAGCAAAGCCAAATGCAGTTAAAGTCGCTCGTTTCCTGGCAAGAAATGCTTCGCTTTTACTTAAAATCACGATAAGTATGTCCTATTTTTATATTTGATGTACTGTAATCTTCATACGTTTTTACATCTACAATTCGATCTTGTGTTCCTTCGTTATGTGTGAACGTTCTACATGCTATAATATGTGATTTGGTGATGCTTGTGACATGAATAAATAAGGAACTTGGTGGACACTGTAATTCAAAAGTCACAAAGTCTCCATATTCCTAGAGTACCTAAAACAGCCTTTTCTTCCCTACTTTTTACACGGACATTAGCTATATAAACTATCTTCAGTGTGACAATTAATCTGAATATAAGTATTTGTAAACGAGATTGAACATAAAGAATGGTTATCAATAACACTCAGAATGGCATCACTAAATTTATATGAAAGTTTTGTAAGCGAAAACAGTTCCCCATTTCATCTGACGAAGTTCTTTATGTCTTACCTTGCAATGCATAACTCAGCTCCGTTCGGTGTGCACACTGCGGAAATAACGAAGCACTTGACTGCACAACAAACTACTGCGCAGCCAATTGTCTTATCATTTGCTTCAGCCCGCCCGGTTAGCCCAGCGGTCTAACCCACGGCTTTCTGGAGTGGGAAGGAACGCCTGGTCCCCGGCACCGATCCGCCCGGCGGGCTTATGTCAAGGTCCAATGAGCCGGCCAGTCAGTCTGTGGATGGTTTTTAGGCGGTTTTCCATCTGCCTTAGCGAATGCGGGCCGTTACCCTTCTTCCGCCTCAGCTACACTAGCTCGGCGATTGCTGCGCAAACAAGTTCTCCACATACGTGTACACCTCCAGTACTCTACCACGCAAACATTAGGGGCTACACTCTGGTATGAGACGTTCCCTGGGAGGGGGGGGGGGGGGGGGGGGGGGGGTTCGGTGTGCTGCGGCGGAGGGGTGAAGTGGACTGCGGTAGTCGTCGTGGGGTTGTGGACCACTGCGGCCGCAATGGGGATCGAGCCTCTCCATCAGTTCTTGGTCCACAGTTAGCATACAATACAATATGGTGCAATCATTTGCTTCAGCTGCCTTCCCGGTGAGAATTTTGTTACTTTTCCAAAATGCATCTAGCTGAGCACGCAACAGTCTATGTACTGACGGTGGAGAAGAATTTTACTTTAGAGTGAGGAGACACTTCGCTGGAATATTTGCAGATAAATATAAGGGTATTCTGAAGTTATATTGAAGTCCTTTTGATAACATAGAAGCGACCCATACTCTCATGAACTGTGGTTTTTTCTTACCTTTGTCATACACTATAAAAATAACTGATACAAATAATATTACATAAAATTTACTCTTTGCTTTTCTAATAAAATAATTTTAACTAGAGGTGGAAGGTGAAGACTAATATTTAGGATTCTGAAGCCATGACCGATAAGTTACTCTGGATACAAAAATGGCTCTGAGCACTATGGGACTTAACTTCTAAGGTCATCAGTCCCCTAGAACTTGGAACTGCTTAAGCCTAACTAACCTAAGGACATCACACACGTCCATGCCCGAGGCAGGATTCGAACCTGCGACCGTAGCGGTCGCGCAGTTCCAGACTGTAGGGCCTAGAACCGCTCGGCCCCCCCGGCCGGCTTCTCTGGATACCAAGCTGTATCTAACATCTTGCGACGTCATTACTTCTACCGCATCGTGCCATCCTGTTGCACAATACAAAAACGCCTTTTCCCGTTCCGTGATAAACAGACTACTTAAACTGTCATTACAGGCTAAGGACGTTGACGAGAAACTTGGCTGATTACGAAATAGAGCATGGAGTGGCAGTTGTCATAGCATGTTGCTGATGAAATGTACAGTGTTCACCAAGTCTAAAATGAATGAATGGCACAAAACGAGATACAGGTACTACGTAATAAAAAGTTGTTTCTTTTCTTTTCAATGGTCAGGTCGCATACAACGTAACATTAAAAAAAAATATACAGTACAGATCGCATATCGAACTCAACCGACGCTTTTATGCCTTTTGAAACACGTCATTATATACTCTAAAAATGTGTACCAAAACACTGGCATGCATAAAATTCACTGCTCTGACTCTAAGGCGAACTACATCGGGTAAACCGGAAGAGATTTTAATACGGAGTGTGAGGGACATAGGAAATTAAAACAAAAAACCATAAGAAGTAAATGCACATTCGCAGCTCACCATATACAAGGTAGACAGTATCGAAAATAAATTTTGTAATGCCGCGCGGTTTGAGGCGCCCTCCCACGGATTGCGCATCCCCTCTCGCCCCCCGGGCATCGGCGCTTGTGTGTGTTGTCCTTAGCGTAAAGTAGTTTACGTTGCTTTAAGTTCAAATGGCTCTGAGCACTATGGGACTTAACATCTGCGGTCATCAGTCCCCTAGAACTTACAACTACTTAAACATAACTAACCGAAGGACATCACACACATCCATGCCCGAGGCAGGATTCGAACCTGCGACCGTAGCAGTCGCGCGGTTCCAGACTGAGCGCCTAGAACCGCGAGACCACCGCGGCCGGCCTGGTTTAAGTAGTGTGTAAGTCTTGGGACCGATGACCTCAGCAGTTTGGTCCCTTAGGAATTCACACACACACACACACACACAATTTTTGAACTTCGTAATACCTCATATAATGACGAAGAGCTACTTGTTGGACATTTATGGCGAGACTGAAAATTACACTCACCTGAAAAAAAAATCAAGGAAAAGAAGTTTAGTGAGCAATTTATATAAAGGAGCAACACCAGTTTCTTGGGTCTCTGCCGCCCAGTTAATGACTTCTTTTAAATACATTCCGCAAATTCAGAACTGTAGTTAGCTGTTTGTAAACATATTCTGTAAACAATCGACGATGCGTCCCAGGCACGACAGACCTCTCAGCGGGTGTCAGTGGTTCAGATTTTACTAGTTAGATGTCGTAAATTTACGTGACATGGACGCCTCGATCAGCGCAACTATTTTAGAATTTTATTAATTCCAAATAATAACTTTCAGACTTTATTTGAAAAACGTGCCATTGCAGTTCTGAAACCCCTCATAATATAACTCTTTTAAGCTAAAGCACTTTTGCGGTTTTAATGGATCGGATTGTACAGTTCTCGAAATTGCGACACGCTCATTTTACTGATGACAACATGGAGCCCGAAAATTTTTAAAGCTGCTTGACTGTTACTTTTTCTCGTTTACTGGCGGATATGGGGTTATTTACCGATTTTCATTTTTTTATTTGTAGTTCACTGTTGCCGGTTGAGTTTACACATTGTTATTTTTTTAAATTTGGAGACAGTGAGTGGAGCTGTACACGCTAGAAAATGGAGTTCCAAGTGGAGAAATCGGAAGTTCCGACATATTCTTCTGTCTGAGTTCAGTAGAGCGATGACAGCAGCGGCGGAAGCCAAAAACATTCGCTCCATGTATGGGGATAACGCCAGTGGACAGAACACGGCAACAAAATGGTTGAGTCGGTTTGAGGAGTATCGTTTTGGCGTAAGTGACTCTACACGTTAGGAAAGACCTTTGGGCTTTGATGAAGAACGTTTAAACGCATTAATCCATACTGATCCACGTCGGTGAATATTCTAGAACTGGCAACTGTGAAGAACTATGACCATTCTAAAATCGTACGACATTTACGAGCAGTGGGTAAGGTTCAAAAATCTGGTGAATGGTTTCTGCATGTTGTAAGCCAAAATCATAGAAATCAGTGAATGGCCATATGTGCGTCTCCCTATCTCGCCATCAATTGTCTTGTGAGACACACTGACGATTGCTGTTCTGTATCGTCACCGGTGACGAAAAATTGCATCTATATGCTAACATAAGAAAAAGACAGGAATAGTTGAGGCCAGGCAAAGCAGAAACATCCATTACAATGACCTGCGCGCATCCACTAAAAATAATGTTATGCGTCTGGTGGAACAGTGGCGGTGTGATATACTATGCATTGCTTCCCTGAGAGACAACCATCACCGATGACATTTATTGCCAACAACTGAGACGTCTTGCAGAAGCATTCCAAGAATGCGAATGATGCTACTTATAGAGTGACAAAAACATTTTGTAGGAGTTTGGTTGCGAATTCATTGCGCACTCACGTTGTTCATATGATCTTGGACCCTCAGATTTTCACCTTTTCTGCTCTCTACCGAACAGCCTTAAAGAAACTTCCTTTCCGGATGAAAATGCGCTCCAAACGTGGCTCTCCCAGTTCTTCACCTCAAAATCACGGGATTTCTGCCATCGGACAATCGAAGAGTTACCGCAGCGTTGGTAGACTGGTGTAAATAGCGAAGAAAAATATATTATTCACGACGTTCTGTTTACTAAAGTATTGGAAAAACGCTGCGAACTTACGTCTCTCGCAGAATGCAAGAAATGGAAGCACACCAGAACCAACAGATTAAAGACGTGGTCCAAATACAACAGCAGTGCCAAGTCAATATTGGTAAATTGGGAACTAGGCAAGTGAAATTGGAGGGGGCTGTGGAACATATAGTCACAAGTGAGATCAAACAGCTGCAGGGGGGAGTCCAACAGCTAGAAACTAAAACTGAAGAGATTGCTAGGAAAATAAATAGTGCTACCGTAACAGTAGGAGAGGGCAAGTTCGTTACGTTAGTAAATGCTGATAATAGGTATACCCAGACCAACTTGGGGCAAAAATATAAACCCAAAGGGGTATTGCATCCAATGATATTTACTAAATGGTTACAAGGAGTTTTCTCAGCACACGAGATGTAGATAAAATTCAGTTCGCAATAGACAGAATGGAAGGTGAAGCTTTCACCTGTTGAGTTAGGAAGAAAGAAGAAGTTACCAGCTACAATCAATTTGAGGAAGAGTTTTTAAAGAAATACTCGTCCAAAAGTCACCAATGTGCAATACTTGAAGATTTACTGCATCGCAAGTACCTTAACACATAGAGAGGTACCTTGAGAGAATTTGCTAAGCATGTATGGGATTTGAATGAAACATTGGAGCAGCCATTGAATGACGACATAATGATATTAGCAATTAAAAGGAGGTTAAGTTGTAGGATGCAAGAAAACTTATCTGGAAGCCTGATTGAAGATAAAGATACTTTAATAGAAGTATTGGAGCAATTAGAAACTGTTCATGCACAGGAAGATGACCAAATGCATGGTCAGGATCAAGGTGGAAATAATTACTGTCAAAGTCAGCTTAATGGCCCACCGAATTACAGAGATAGAGGTGGGGGTAATGGACATAGGAACCATGGCAGTGGTCGACAGTTTCACCACAAACATAGGAGAGATGATGATGACAGGAATTGTGAGAGAAGAGATGATAGACAAAGGGATCATGAGGTACGAATTGAAGAAAGTTAGGTGTACGGGGCCAGCAACTCTTTTGCTGGTATACCAAGTGGCGACTGGTACACTCCAGCTAGGTGAGACTTTATTTCTTATTTCAAGTTCCACTCCTCTTCCATCTTTCTCTAGCCTTAGGTTAAGATAGTTAGTGTGTAGTAGTTAGGATTGATAGTGGTCATCCAAGTAATTCAGTCAGGACCCTTGTAGCAGATTTATAGTTGACTTAAAATAAGGATAAGTAGTTACTGTTGATGTAGAGTGTGTGATGTCAGAGAATCAATAAGTAAAAAAATCAGCTTAGTCTCAGTACACAGCAAAATTATTAGTGCCAGAAGTAATAAAATGAGAACCAGATCAGAAAGCTAATGTTTATAAAATGTGTTGGGAAGCTTATTGGTCAAACAAGAGTTTGTGTAATCTTATAGAGTTGATTTGTGAGGCATGAAAAGGTCAAACTGTTGTAAGAAAATTGATGTAATGTATCAGCTTGTAATTAGGATTACATATAAAGAAACAAATACACGAGGAGATAGTTGTTCGAATAAATGATATGAAATATGATGAACGGAGAGGCCAAGGAGCCTGGAGTAGTATTTTTATGTGGTTATTGCAGCGAATATGGAGGGTTGATGTAGGTTGAATATATATATCAGTTGAAGTTGCTATTAAGTTGAGGGAGTAATGTGTAATGAAGTGTATTAAAAATGAGATGTTTGAAGTATATGGAGGATTGATGTAGGTTGAAGATAGATATACATTTATTCGCAGTTGAAGTTACTGTTAAGTTGAGGGAGTTATGTGTAGTGAAATGTATGGAGTATGAGATGTTTGAAGTATGTCATTTAGCACATGAGCAATATCTGTTTGCAAGTTATTTGTAGGTATACAGATTTATTTGAAGTATGCTGAATAAAACAGAAAGTGTTACTCATGAATAATGAGTAATTAATGTATCCAATTAGCTATCAAAGTCAAGTATGGTTGTACTTAAATCAGTCTTTAGAAGCATAATTCTGGCACTGTGTAATGAATAATAAATATGCATATAGCAGATTTCGATTAATGTCAGTATAATAGGAAATATTATATTTTTCATCCGAGCATTGGCGATGGCAGCAAATGTTTGGGAAAAAGAAATGGTCAGTAATTTAAAATTTTCATTGGGTGATCACATTAGTTATGGCGATGCAAGTAGAAATGTAAGACATATTTAGTGGTATAATGGAGCATTTAGTATTATTGAATCTGTAGATGTATGAGGAGTTGTAAAATAATTGCATGAGTCAAGGTATAAATGCTATCTACATCTACATCCATACTCCGCAAGCCACCTGACGGTGTGTGGCGGAGGGTACCCTGAGTACCTCTATCGGTTCTTCCTTCTATTCCAGTCCCTTATTGTTCATGGAAAGGATTGTCGCTATTCTTCTGTGTGGGCTCTAATCTCTCTGATTTTATCCTCATGATCTCTTTGCGAGATATACGTAGGAGGGAGCAAACAAAAGCGCATACTGAGTTACTGAGCGTCTCTCCTGTGGAGTCTTCCACTGGAGTTTATCTATCATCTCCGTAACACTTTCGCGATTACTAAATGATCCTGTAACGAAGCGCGCTGCTCTCCATTGGATCTTCTCTATCTCTTCTATCAACCCTATCTGGTATGGGTCCCACACTGCTGAGCAGTATTTAAGCAGTGGGCGAACAAGCTTACTGTAACCTACTTCCTTTGTTTTCAGATTGCATTTCCTTAGGATTCTTCCAATAAATCTCAGTCTGGCATCTGCTTAACCGACGATCAACTTTATATGATCATTTCATTTTAAATCACTCCTAATGCGTACTCCCAGATAATTTATGGAATTAACTGCTTCCAGTTGCTGACCAGCTATTTTGTAGCTAAATGATAAGGGATCTATCTTTCTGTGTATTCGCAGCACATAACACTTGTCTACATTGAGATTCAATTGCCATTCCGTGCACCATGCATCAATTCGCTGCAGATCCTCCTGCATTTCAGTACAATTTTCCGTTGTTACAACCTCTCCATACACCACAGCATCATCTGCAAAAAGCCTCAGTGAACTTCCGATGTCATCCACCAGGTCATTTATGTATATTGTGAATAGCAACGGTCCTACGACACTCCCCTGCGGCACACCTGAAATCACTCTTACTTCGGAAGATTTCTCTCCATTGAGAATGACATGCTGCGTTCTGTTATCTAGGAAGTCCTCAATCCAATCACGCAATTGGTCTGATAGTCCATATGCTCTTACTTTGTTCATTAAACGACTGTGGGAAACTGTATCTTACGCCTTGCAGAAGTCGAGAAATACAGCATCTACTTGTGGACCCGTGTCTATGGCCTCTGAGTCTCATGGACGAATAGCGCGAGCTGGGTTTCACACGACCGTCTCATTCGAAACCCATGCTGATTCCTACAGATTAGATTTATAGTCTCCAGAAAAGTCATTATACTCGAACATAATACGTGTTCCAAAATTCTACAACTGATCAACGTTGGAGATATAGGTCTATAGTTCCGCACTTCTGTTCAACGTCCCTTCTTGAAAATGGGGATGACCTGTGCCCTTTTCCAATCCTTAGGAACGCTACGCTCTTCTAGAGACCTACAGTACACCGCTGCAAGAAGTTCCTTCGCGTACTCTGTAAAATCGAACTGCTATCCCATCAGGTCCAGCGGCCTTTCTTCTTTTGAGCGATTTTAATTGTTTCTCTATCCCTCTGTCGTCTATTTCGATATCTACCATTTCGTTATCTGTGCGACAATCTAGAGATGGAACTACAGTGCTGTCTTCCTCAGTGAAGCAGCTTTGGAAGAAGACATTTAGTATTTCGTCCTTTAGTCTGTCATCCTCTGTTTCAGTACCATTTTGGTCACAGAGTGTCTGGACATTTTGTTTTGATCTACCTACCGCTTTGACATAAGACCAAAATTTCTTAGGATTTTCTGCCAAGTCAGTACATAGAACTTTACTTTCAAATTCATTGAACACCTCTCGCATAGCCCTCCTCACACTACATTTCGCTTCACGTAATTTTTGTTTGCCTGCAAGCTTTGGCTATGTTTATGTTTGCTGTGAAGTACCCTTTGCTTCCGCAGCAGTTTTCTAACTCGGTTCTTGTACCACAGTGGATCTTTTCCATCTCTTACGATCTTGCTTGGCACATACTCATCTAACGCATATTGTACGATGGTTTTTGTCCACTGATCCTCAACACTATCTGTCCTTGAGACAAAACTTTTGTGTTGAGCCGTCAGGTACTCTGTAATCTGCTTATTGTCACTTTTGCTAAACAGAAAAATCTTCCTATCTTTTTTAATATTTCTATTTACGGCTGAAATCATCGATGCAGTAACCGCTTTATGATCACTGATTCCCTGTCCTGCATTAACTGTTTCAAATAGTTCGGGTCTGTTTGTCACCAGAAGGTCTAATATGTTATCGCCAAGAGTCGGTTCTCTGTTTAACTGCTCAAGGTAGTTTTCAGATAAAGCACTTAAAAAAATTTCACTAGATTCTTTGTCCCTGCCACCCATTATGAACGTTTGAGTCTCCCAGTCTATATCCGGCAAATTAAAATCTCCACCCAGAACTATAACATGGTGGGGAAATCTACTCGAAATATTTTCCAAATTATTCTTCAGGTGCTCAGCCACAACAGCTGCTAAGCCCGGGGGCCTATATAGACATCCAATTACCATGTCTGAGCCTGCTTTAACCGTTACCTTCACCCAAATCATTTCACATTTCGGATCTCCGTCAATTTCCTTCTATACTTTTGCACTTCTTATCGGTATAAACACGCCTCCCCCTCACTGTCCAGCCTGTCTGTGCGGTCTACGTTCCAATCTGAGTTTACGATTTCATTACTGTTTACGTCTGGTTTCAGCCAACTTTCTGTCCCTTGTACTATATGGGCGTTGTGACCGTTTATTAATGAGAGCAGTTCTGGGACCTTTCTGTAGATGCTCCTGCAGTTTACTATTAGAACATTAATATTGTTATTCCCTGTTGCATTTTGCCTACTCCTACCTTGCCACGTCTCAGGAGGCGTCTTGTCGGGCCTAGGGAGGGAATTCTCTAACCTAAAAAACCCCCATGTGCACTCCACACATACTCCGCTACGCTTGTAGCCACTTCTGGCGTGTAGTGCACGCCTGACCTATTCAGTGGGACAATATATTTTGTTTTGATATTCAATTTTGCTAGTGTTAAAGACTCAAATGAATAAGTTGTGAATTTCTTCCTTAACCTTAATGTGTGATGACGAAGTGAGTTATAAGTTAGAGTGATAGAAGTCTGGACAGCAGGAGCCTTGCTGAAAGGACAGCATACCAAAGGGCTAGCTGACATTCAACTAGTTTGTTTTTTTGTCTTTGCTGTAGCAAGTTATAAAAAATATGTAGTTAAAGGACCATACAAACCATTGAAAGTGAAGATTTTTGGTAATTGAATGTAAGATAAGGTTATAAAAATTATTTACCATGCCATATTAATTAAGATAGATTGATGTTGTATAATGGTTCTGTAGGAGCAGTTTGCTACCAGAGCCAATAGGTTATTGTTTGTGATATTATGTAACTTTTCAGTATGTGCACCAGAACTTATGTTCCTCATTTTCATTTATATGCTATGGGATAACCTTTGTGGTATTTGTTAAGTCCCATAGCCCTCAGAGCCATTTTTCTTGCGGTATTTCGGGGTGCACTCAGCCTCATGATGCCAATTGGCCAATTGAGGAGCTACTCCACCGATTAGTAGCGGCTATGGTCGCAGAAAGCCATCGTAAAGACCTGGAAAGTGGTGTGCTGACCACACGCCCTTCCTATCTGCATCCCTTCCTAAGGATGACACAGCATTCGGATGGTCCCGATGGGCCACTTGTGGTATGAAGACAGAGTGCTTTAATCTTTCTAGACCAACCATTTCCAGTTTCTGAATGAAGGCTATTAAGCTTGCCAGACAGTCATGCCCATGAAATATACACTCCTGGAAATGGAAAAAAGAACACATTGACACCGGTGTGTCAGACCCACCATACTTGCTCTGGACACTGCGAGAGGGCTGTACAAGCAATGATCACACGCACGGCACAGCGGACACACCAGGAACCGCGGTGTTGGCCGTCGAATGGCGCTAGCTGCGCAGCATTTGTGCACCGCCGCCGTCAGTGTCAGCCAGTTTGCCGTGACATACAGAGCTCCATCGCAGTCTTTAACACTGGTAGCATGCCGCGACAGCATGGACGTGAACCGTATGTGCAGTTGACGGACTTTGAGCGAGGGTGTATAGTGGGCATGCGGGAGGCCGGGTGGACGTACCGCCGAATTGCTCAACACGTGGGGCGTGAGGTCTCCACAGTACATCGATGTTGTCGCCAGTGGTCGGCGGAAGGTGCACGTGCCCGTCGACCTGGGACCGGACCGCAGCGACGCACGGATGCACGCCAAGCCCGTAGGATACTACGCAGAGCCGTAGGGGACCGCACCGCCACTTCCCATCAAATTAGGGACACTGTTGCTCCTGGGGTATCGGCGACGACCATTCGCAACCGTCTCCATGAAGCTGGGTTACGGTCCCGCACACCGTTAGGCTGTCTTTCACTCACGCCCCAACATCGTGCAGCCCGCCTCCACTGGTGTCGCGACAGGTGTGAATGGAGGGACGAATGGAGATGTGTCGTCTTCAGCGATGAGAGTCGCTTCTGCCTTGGTGCCAATGACGGTCGTATGCGTGTTTGGCTCCGTGTAGGTGAGCGCCACAATCAGGACTGCATACGACCGAGGCACACAGGGCCAACATCCGGCATCATGGTATGGGGAGCGATCTCCTACACTGGCCATACACCTCTGAATAGTGCACGGTACATCCAAACCGTCATCGAACCCACCGTTCTACCATTCCAAGACCGGCAAGGGAACTTGCTGTTCCAACAGGACAATGCACGTCCGCATGTATCCCATGCCACCCAAGGTGCTCTAGAAGGTGTAAGTCAACTACCCTGGCCAGCAAGATCTCCGAATCTGTCCCCCATTGAGCATGTTTGGGACTGGATGAAGCGTCGTCTCACGCGGTCTCCACGTCCAGCACGAACGCTGGTCCAACTGAGGCGCCAGGTGGAAATGGCATGGCAAGCCATTCCACAGGACTACATCCAGCATCTCTACGATCGTCTCCATGGGAGAATAGCAGCCTGCATTGCTGCAAAAGGTGGATATACACTGTACTAGTGCCAACATTGTGCATGCTCTGTTGCCTGTGTCTATGTGCCTGTGGTTCTGTCAGTGTGATCATGTGATGTATCTGACCCCAGGAATGTGTCAATGAAGTTTCCCCTTCCTGGGACAATGAATTCACGGTGTTCTTATTTCAATTTCCAGGAGTGTATGTCTTTGCCGTTCACTGAAAAAAACCTGGTGACTTCCTGGTAACAGGGAGTCACACTCTTGCCTCCACTTATCATGTGCACGAGGCGCCCTCTTCTTATCGTCCCAGCTTCTAACATGAGAATTCTTGTAGTTTTATGACTGCTCCACCATCTGCACAAAAGCTCAGAATACAGCAGTCTCACTTAAATGGCTCTCTCCACTCACCTTCCGCCAACTGGCCACCTTCGCGATGGTCTCCCGCCTGCTTCACATAAAATGCTTTGCAATCCGGTGATCTCCACCTCCAACCCTAAGCGAGAAGAGTGGAAGTGCCACGGGCCGAAGTCCCTCTGCAGGTACAATTCACAGAGTTCGCACAACCAGGTCGCTGGACACAACATTTATGGCCCACAATCCATCTTTCTTCCTGTTCTGCATTGCCTTCATAACGGGCCCTAGGGTACAAGTTCTCTACAGACTACACATGCAGTTTTATGAACATTTTGCCGACAATTTCCCCATGTAAAAACTCGTTAACCACATATACCAAATGTAGCACTAGGGAACAAGCAGAACATGATCTAAAATATGAATATTAATCTGATGAACAGTGTCATTACATTGAGAGAGTGGCGTGCCACATCTGAAGTTCAGTCATTTCACTTCCAGTTTTATGTCTGTATACTCAACACTCACGAGCCAATGATTGTAATTTTTTTGTGATGAATTTGAAAACAAAAATGAAAAAAATAGTACCAAAATGTGAATGTAAGTGTTGCCTAGGATTCAGGTACTGTGCCAAAAGTTATCAGTTTATTTATGTCTATGAATCCTGAACCTGCACATTTGAGACTGAGAGTTATGTATTTTTAAATTAATTACTTGCTAACGCCTATCCAATGAAAGTTGGACACTTTGTGATAATTATTGGCTTGCTGTAGCACTTGAATCACCCCAAAGTAAAAGCGCGCTTCTCAGTAAAATCAAAGAATGGTTAGTCACAGTGAACAGGTATGCAGAACACATTGATCTGCTACCCGTAGATGAAGTATGGGATATGATGCAAAGAATTTCACATGCATCTCCAACCAGCAGATAGCACGAACTGACTGCATGTGTTTCAGGTATGGCAAATTGCTCAAGGTGACATTTGGAGTATTGAGATTTTTCAGTTTCTCCCAGCGTATTTCTTGCTCGAACAGTCCACGGGTGTACTGCCAGTCCAAAGTTTGCAAGGGGCACAATATTTCGGCGATCAGAGAAGTCGCCATCGTCAGTTCGTCAGCGCACCTGACGATGGTGACATGTCTGATCGCTGAAATATTGTGCCCACTGGACACTTTGGGCCGGCAGTACACCCGTGGACTGTTCGAGCAATTTGTAGTGTTGTTTGCTTTCTTGCCACAATGTAAACATAAGTGTATTTGAGCCTGTGGGGGCACAAATCATAGTGATGATGGGTATCAGGAATGGAATAAAATTTTAAAAACTGAGTACCCATTATGTGATTAGCATCTCCTCCAATAATGATAAATATCCGACTGGTGCTTCATCCTAACACACTCTCCACTTTGTTGAGTGTCCGAATATAAACCATTTTTTAATTTCTCCTTGTTTGGATGATGTTGATTCTGCAACTGCTGTTCATTCAATGAAAAGCCGCTCCAGTTGCTTAATTAGAACTTTATCAAGTCCACACACGACCAGTTTCAGGCTTTGTATTCTGCTGGTACGTACGTTCACAGCGTTTATCCATAAGTGTAATAAACACAACATATACACGTAACAGACAGTTTGGTCGTGAATAATACACTATGTAAATAAAAGGATCCTGACACCCCCAAAAACACACCTTTTTCATATTAGGTGCGTTGTGCTGTCACCTACTGCCAGGTACTCCATATCACTGACCTCAGTAGCCATTAGACATCGTGACAGAGCAGAATAGGGCGCTCCGCGGAACTCATGGACTTCGAGCATGGTCCAGTGATTGTGTGTCACTTGCGTCATACGTCTGTAGGCGAGATTTCCACACTCCTAAAAATCCCTAGGTCCACTGTTTCCAATGTGGTAGTCAAGGGGAAACGTGAAGAGACACTTACCGCACAAAAGCGTACAGGACGACCTCGTCTGTTGAATGACAGGGACTGCAGACAGTTGAAGAGGGTTGTAATGTGTAATAGGCAGACATCTATCCAGACTATCACACAGGAATTCCAAACTGCTTCAATATCCACTGTAAGTACTATGACAGTAAGGCGGGAGGTCAGAAAACTTGGATTTCATGGTTGAGCAGTAAGCCACACATCACGCTGGTAAATGCCAAACGACACCTTGCTTGGTGTAAGGGTGTAAGGAGCGTAAACATTGGCTGATTTAACAGTGTGTGGAGTGATGAATCACGATGCGCAATCCGATTGCAGGGTGTGAGTATGTCGAATGCACGTTGAGCGTCATTTGCCAGCGTGTGTAGTTCAACAGTAAAATTCAGAGGCGGTGGTCTTATGGCGTGCTCATGTTTCTCACGGAGGGGGTTGCACCCATAGTTGATTTGTATGGTAATATCACAGCACACGCCTACATTGGTGTTTTAAGTACCTTCTTGCTTCCCACTATTGAAGAGCAATTGGGGGTGGCGACTGCATCTTTCAACCCGATCGAGCACCTGTTCATAATGCACGGCCTGTGGTGGAGTTGTTACACGACAATAACATCCCTGTAATGGACTGGTCTGGACAGAGCCCTGACCTGAATCCTATAGATCACATTTGGGATTTTCTCGAACGCCGACTTCGTGCCAGGCCTCACCGACATCGATACCTCTCCTCAGTGCAGCACTCCACGAAGAATGGGCTGTTATTCCCCAAGAAACCTTCCAACACCTGTCTGAATGTATGCATGCGAGAGTGGAAGCTGTCATCAAAGCTAAGGGTGGGCCAACACCATATTGAATTCCAGTATTATCGATTGAGGGCGCCATGTACTTGTAAAGCATTTTCAGCCAGGTGTTCGAATACTTTTGATCACATTGTGTATATTTTTCTTTACTATTTACAGCAAATGACAACTCTGTTGTAACTTTTTGATTGTGAGATGGCAGAAATCCCGTGGTTTTTGAAGTGAAGAATAGGGGATCCATGTTCAGAGCGCATTTTCATCCGGAAAGGAAGTTCCTTTAAGGCTGTTCAATAGAAAGAAGAAAAGGTGAAAATCTGAGTGTGCAAAGTCGTATGAATAAGGTGAGTGCGGAATGAATTCCCAACCAAACTTTTACACAATGTTTTTTGTCAGTCTAGAAGTAGCATCATTTGCATTCTTTGATTGCAAGACGTCTCAGTTGTTGGCAATAAATGTCATTGGTGATGGTTGTCTCTCGTGGAAGCAGTGCATAGTACACCACACCGCCGCTTTTCCACCAGATGCATAACAGTGTCTTTAGTGGATGAGCGCAGCTCGTTGGAAAAGATGTTACTGCTCAACTATTCCTTCCTTTTTCTTATGTTAGACTATAGACACCCTTTTTCTTCACCAATAATGATAAAGGGTAGGAAATTTTGGAAATTTGTGGTAGGTTCCATGGAACCTAACTGCTGAGGTCATCGGTCCCTATGCTTACACACTACTTAATCTAACTTAAGCTAAGTTAAGATAAGGACAACACACACATCCATGGTCGAGGGAGGACTCGACCTTTGAGAGGGGGATCCGTGCGAACCGTGGCAAGGCGCCTAAGACCACGCGGCTATCCCTCGCAAGGGAGGAGACAATTGAAGACGAGCTAGGAGAGATGCACATACGGCCATTCACTGACTTTTCTGATGGATACAGTACCCATTCACCAGATTGTTTAACCTTCCCCACTGTGTGTAAATGTCGCACAATATTAGAATGGTCATAGTTAATCACATTTGCCAGTTCTGCAGTACACCAACGTGAATCATTGTCGATTAATGCGTTTAAACGATCTTCGTCAAAACACAAGGTCTTTCCTAACGCCCTCCTCTGTGGCCGAGCAGTTCTAGGTGCTTCAGTCTGGAACCACGCTGCTGCTACGGTCGCAGGTTCGAATCCTGCCTTGGTCATGGATGTGTGTGATGTCCTTAGGTTAATTAGTTTTACGTAGTTCTAAGTCTTGCGGACTGACGACGTCAGAGACATATGATGACGTCAGAGACATATGAACCATTTGTGAACTTTCCTAACCTGGAGAGTCACTTCTGTCTAAACGATCCTCCAAACGACAAAACCATTTTCCTGCCATGCTCTGTCCAGTGGCTTGATTCCCATACATGACGCGAATATTTCTGGCTGCCTCCGCTGCTGTCATCCCTCTACTGAATGCGGAAACCGTACCGCCAGATCAGTGAGTTTGGAAGAGGGCGCAGTATTGGCATGGGAGAATGTGATTCCATCTGGGAATTCGGCAGTGCAACAGGCGTGTGCTGAATCGTTCATAGAAGGCTGTAGAACACGACGAGATGGGTCAGGTCGCACCATCCAGACCACTCCCCAGGGAAGATCCGCACCTCATCCGAAAAGCATTGCGGGACAATCTGCTTCCTCATCGACTCTGACGCTAGAGTAGAACAGTGTAACACATCTGACATTGTCCGTCGCCGTGTATTACAGCATGGGTTACGTGAGCTTCGTCCACTTCTCCACCTATCTTTGACGAATGTGCAGAAACATGCTAGACGGAACAACGTCACTAGGCCAGGAATAGCATCAGATAGTGTTTTCGGACGAATCCAAGTTCTATTTGTTTGAAGCCGATGGCTGCATTTTGGCTCGCTGCAGACAGAGGCAGCTGCATCACAGTGACTGCATTTGCACAAGACGTACAGCACCAACTCAAGGTGTTATGGTGCGAGTTCTATTGGGTACAACCGCAAATCACAGGTGGTGCATGTTGAGTATGATCCATGTGAGTGACATCCTGGGACCCATAGCTGTACCCGTTCTGCACGACACCCCAAAAGCCATTTTTCAGTAAGACAATGTACGACCACATGTTATGCACGAACGTTTTGTCCTAGCCCCCACCCCCAGATCACCAGACTTATCGCCAATCGAAAATGGATGGGATAAGGATGGGATATGGTGGAACGACAGGTGTAGCTCTGTGACCCAATGCCAGCCACCACACATGGACTTTGGAACCAGGTGAATGCAGCATGGATGGCTATACCATACGATGCCATTGGCGCCCCACACGCGTCGATGCCGTCACACATAGAGCAAGTTATCAGGGCCCATGGCGGACCCTGTCCTTACTAGGCAATAGGATTATTGCGGAACCGAGGTGACTGAAATGTTAATCATGTCTTTAGAAAGTACTGACGTACATGTCCTGCGAATATGAACTTTCTATCTCTAGTCGTTCAAGGGGTTCGTTTCTTTCTGAACATAAGAGTGTGCTCCACAATCCTACGGCAAATCGAGATTGGTGTTACTAGTGTAACTTCCGAGTACTTATGTACGAACCCTTCCTCGAGCGAGAAGTGTGGAGCTACAAGTATTGCATCAGTATACTCTGAAAGGAATCTAATTTGTATACAGTCCGGACCGGAAAATTTGCCTTTATTAAGTGATTTAGGCTGCTTTGTTACACCAAGGATAACTACGTTTAAATTACTCATCTTTGGAGTAATTCTCGATTCGAATTCTGAAATATTTACTTCGTCTTCTTTGGTGACGAAATTTTGTGAAACTGTATTTAATAAATTCTCGTTATGGCACTGTCATTAGTAACATTATCATCGCTGTCGAGCTGTGATCCCTCAGAGTGGTTAGTGGGGCACGTCATCCATAAACAGCCCTTTTCAATCTATCTAGTCATGTTCGATAGGGTTCATGTCTGGAGAACATGCTGGCCCCTGTAGTCGAACGATTCGTTATCCTGAAGGAAGTCATTCACAAGATGTGCATTATTGGGGCGCGAATTGTCGTCCATGAAGACGAGTGCCTAGCCAATATGCTGCCGATATGGTTGAACTGTCGATCAGAGGGTGGCATTCACGTATCGTACAGTCGCTATGGCGCCTTCTGTAACCACCAACGGCATACGTCGGCCTTACATAATGCCACCCCTAAACATAAGGGAATCTCCACCTTGTTGCACTCACTGGACAGTGTGTCTAAGGGCATCAGCCTTCAAACACGCCCATGATCGCTGTCTGGTTGAAGGCATATGCGACACTCATCGGTATAGAGAACGTGGTGCCAATCCTGAGCGGTCCATTCGGCATGTTGCTGGGCCCATCTGTACCGCTGTGCATGGTGTCGTGGTTGCAAAGACGGATCTCGCCATGGGCGACAGGAGTGAAGTTGCGATTCATGCAGCCTATTGCGCACAGTTTGAGTTGTAACACCTCGTCATGGTTGAACTACAGAAAACACGAGCCGTGTACCTCCTTCCTGGAACTGATCAGCTGTCGGACGCCTCCGTCTAATAGGTGATGCTCAAGCACGGTTGTTTACATCTTTGGGCGGGTTTAGTGACATCTCTGAACCGTCAAAGAGACTGTGTCTGTGATAGATATCCACAGTCAACATCTTCAGGAGTTTAGGGAACTGGGGTGATTCAAAACTTTTTTTTATGTTAGTATTTGAAATGTGACTCAAGTTTTCTTCGAACTATCCAGCAACTGTATCGTCCGAGTCGTGGGGTAGGTAAAAGAAACCAATTATTAATTTACTCCCATTGTCAAGTATAACTCGTATTGATATTTCAATTTCGCTACATGACAGACTACTTTTGACAGCAACGAACACACTGCCACCAAGTGTATTTTTAATCTATCCTTACTGAACACCATTAGGTCCTCTGTAAAGATCTCGGCTGAGCTTACCTATGGCTTTAGCCGACTTCCAGTATTTTCCTTAAGCGCTCGGAGCCCTGGCTCTTTCCCATTACAGCTACGAAATTTATTACTGTAATACCTGTGGTTCCTGTGTCTACCCTTGCCTTGGTTGACCTGCACCCTTTGGGACTGGAACCCTTTCCACTTTTCCCCCTGACACGCTCCAACGCAAAAAAACCGCCCAGTTCTCTCCACACAACCTCAGCTACCCATGTAGCTACTTCCTGTGTCTAGTTGGCACCTGACTATAAGGCGAGACCCGATACTTCTCGTACTTAAAAACAAACGATAATCTTCAGTAAATGTCTGTAGTCACAAGAAAATTTGATCTATGTACAGTTGCTGTAGTTTTAGGAAACCATCAAGATGAAAATCGTGATGTCTTATTTTTGTTATTACTATAATTTATCACACTGGTACGTTCTCTTTTGGACAAACCACATTAAAAACTATATAAACGATATTATTGATATCGTATACAACAGTGCACGTTACCGTCCGCTTGGGGCGCCACTACCGCAGTGTGTGAGAGAAATGAGCAGAGCAGTTCAGCTGTCGCAACAGTGTGTGCTAGACTGTGTTTCAGCTGCTTAGACCCTCGTTAGTTGACAAGTGAATGACGCAACCACAGATAAACCAACGTGCGCCTTACACAGACTACGAATATTTATGGAGTGGGCGTGCAGATATGCAGAGTAGACTGTTTATCGGCTACGTATAATCACTCCAAATGCCACCTGACTACCTGTATATTGCGGCGTAAGTTTTGCCCGTAAGCCGACTTTCAACGTCTTTACGTCGCTATAGATCAGGTCCAAAAATACTGTGAATTTCACACACTCATTTCATGGGTATCTTAGAAATTTGCATTCGATATCTGGAGTGAACATGGCTTAAACATTCGAAGAGATGAATGCAAGGGAATTTCGCTTGTTTACGAAAAATGTTACAGCTTCGATGTCAATAACTTTTTTTGACGTGGGAGAATAAGGGAGAACCACCATTGCTTCTTAGGTTTTGACTCCATTTTGTCATTTTCTGAGTCCTGTTTTTATAAATTACTAACAGATAAACCCGGCGATGTTAAATTTTTTTTCTTTTTTTTTTATACACACCTGGAAATTGAAATAAGAACACCGTGAATTCATTGTCCCAGGAAGGGGAAACTTTATTGACACATTCCTGGGGTCAGATACATCACATGATCACACTGACAGAACCACAGGCACATAGACACAGGCAACAGAGCATGCACAATGTCGGCACTAGTACAGTGTATATCCACCTTTCGCAGCAATGCAGGCTGCTATTCTCCCATGGAGACGATCGTAGAGATGCTGGATGTGGTCCTGTGGAACGGCTTGCCATGCCATTTCCACCTAGCGCCTCAGTTGGACCAGCGTTCGTGCTGGACGTGCAGACCGCGTGAGACGACGCTTCTTCCAGTCCCAAACATGCTCAATGGGGGACAGATCCGGAGATCTTGCTGGCCAGGGTAGTTGACTTACACCTTCTAGAGCACGTTGGGTGGCACGGGATACATGCGGACGTGCATTGTCCTGTTGGAACAGCAAGTTCCCTTGCCGGTCTAGGAATGGTAGAACGATGGGTTCGATGACGGTTTGGATGTACCGTGCACTATTCAATGTCCCCTCGACGATCACCAGAGGTGTATGGCCAGTGTAGGAGATCGCTCCCCACACCATGATGCTGGGTGTTGGCCCTGTGTGCCTCGGTCGTATGCAGTCCTGATTGTGGCGCTCACCTGCACGGCGCCAAACACGCATACGACCATCATTGGCACCAAGGGAGAAGCGACTCTCATCGCTGAAGACGACACGTCTCCATTCGTCCCCCCATTCACGCTTGTCGCGACACCAGTGGAGGCGGGCTGCACGATGTTGGGGCGTGAGCGGAAGACGGCCTAACGGTGTGCGGGACCGTAGCCCAGCTTCATGGAGACGGTTGCGAATGGTCCTCGCCGATACCCCAGGAGCAACAGTGTCCCTAATTTGCTGGGAAGTGGCGGTGCGGTCCCCTACGGCACTGCGTAGGATCCTACGGTCTTGGCGTGCATCCGTGCGTCGCTGCGGTCCGGTCCCAGGTCGACGGGCACGTGCACCTTCCGCCGACCACTGGCGACAACATCGATGTACTGTGGAGACCTCACGCCCCACGTGTTGAGCAATTCGGCGGTACGTCCACCCGGCCTCCCGCATGCCCACTATACGCCCTCGCTCAAAGTCCGTCAACTGCACATACGGTTCACGTCCACGCTGTCGCGGCATGCTACCAGTGTTAAAGACTGCGATGGAGCTCCGTATGCCACGGCAAACTGGCTGACACTGACGGCGGCGGTGAACAAACGCCGCGCAGCTAGCGCCATTCGACGGCCAACACCGCGGTTCCTGGTGTGTCCGCTGTGCCGTGTGTGTGATCATTGCTTGTACAGCCCTCTCGCAGTGTCCGGAGCAAGTATGGTGGGTCTGACACACCGCTGTCAGTATGTTCTTTTTTCCATTTCCAGGAGTGTATATTTAGCGACGAACTAACGGGCGTCCGGGAAGTAAGGATGAATTTGAATTTTGCGCCATTTTGTCATATGGCAGTTGGCATGGCAGCGTGGGTTTTCCATGTTTGTTAAGTGCGATCCTTCCCATTTGTAGACTGATAGCTTTTGTGTGGTGAGCATTGTTATTTGATGTTTATTTTCGTCATGCAGTAGATGATAAGTGAGCAATGTATCCAACTGATAAAAAGTTACTACAAAAACAATGAAGTCCCACGGAAACAGTTAGTGAAGTGCTAGTGATACTCGGACCTAATGCTGCTCCAACCAAATCGTTAGTTCGGAAGTTGATCCGGAAGTGTGGGAGAACGGTTTCTATTTCAAACGTCAAGAAAACAGGACTATCACGTTCTGTTCGAACACAACAAAACCTTGCTGCCGTGCCTGACAATGTGACCGTAAGCCCCAGAAAATCGAATCCTCGACGAGCTCAACAACTGAATTCATCATCAAATTCACTGTATGAAATTCTTTCAAAAGATCTGAACATGCATGCGTGCAAGATTCAACTTACACGAGTTGAAGCCTGCAGCTCATGGAAAGAGACATCGATTTGCTCAATGGGTCTGGGCTCCACAAGCGTAGAACGAAAACTTTACTTCGCTCCTAAACAAGACGCGGTCATAACTGGCACAAGAGGCAGTTCCAGCTTTCATCAGAAAACACAGCAGACTTCCACCCTGCCCTCCAATGACCACTCGCTTGGAATAAATGTAAAACCAGGCGAATTTCACTGTTTCAGAGACACAAGCTAAAACTTATTCGTGAAGAAATACTCTCGTGCATGTGTACAGCTGGAGCTGCTCCATTGAAAGTAAGAGAATGTGAATATATTTTAACGCATGAGAGGCATAAATTTCTATTCTCAATTTTTATTATGATGAGCAGTGTCTTCAACGCATAATAATTTTATATGGAGTCGAATTATTTGCACATTCTTATACTTCGCTCAAATTTATAGTACACAAATATTGTTGAAAATCTAAATACTTTTGTTTCATCAGGTAATGCAGATTACTGTCATTTGTCCCTCAGATGTGGCAGCAATTGTGGAATTAGTTTCTTCTGTATTCCGAAACAGTTCTATTCCTTTTGCCGTTTTGTTATTTCGCCTGTGCGCTTTTCCTTTCGGTTACGGTTGTGGTGGCTTATTTGTTACACTTAAGAGGAGGTTTACTATCTTTGGCCCGAAAAAAGAATGTTCTTTGAGAATTTTTTTCTCGGTATGTGTTATAGACGTCAATGTTAAATTTGGTCAAAATGTTTATTCATATATTCTCTACAAACTGAAATTTTTTCGACCGGAAATGTCGAAGAGCAAAGGCAGAAGTGCTGTCGGAACGAAACAAAATTTCGATGTAGACATGCACGCGCGGTCAGTCGGCTCGTCTCAAATCAAAATTGAGTTAACGTAAGCGAATTATATAACTAGGAGTTGTACCTCGTTTAAGTTATTTGGACCATAGAAACCAAATGGCGGCCATTGAAAAAAAAATGGGTTTTTCATCGATTTTTCGACTTCGTCGCCCAAGTAAAAATATTTATAGTTGATGGATCGGAATAAAAGTGGTATAACTCCTAGACGATTTAGTTAGCTTCGCCGGAAACAAAGAATGATGCCAATCGGTTCAGTAGATTTGAAGTTACCATATGGCGCGATAAAAAAAAATCATTTTGAGAAAAACGCAAAAATGCAATTTTAAGCAATGTACGTTCAATCTGCTATTCGGGGTCCATAAACTAGTCCTTCCTGTACCTGATAGAGGGCGTTCTGTTCGATTTGGGCCATTCTGCGCTGCTCCAGAGCCGCTCGTACGGCCGGTGACAAGCGGTTTTCGGCAGCTTGAATCCGGAGGTCGTCCGAATGCTTGCCGAACTGCTTCGAATAGAGTCCCAGGGTGACGTCCATCGTTGTCATGGTCTTCAGTATTGCTGAATACCCCTCGTTGAAGCTGCTCACTGCCAGGAAAGTTGCAATCTCCATAGTCTTCGCACGAGAATGCAAATGCTTGGGGGCTCACTTCCAAATAACTTACAAACACACACGTTCAAACTTTCATTTAAATTTTGTGTGTTTCCTCCCAAGCACCAGTACAATAACTCGTCCTATTTTGTGTGTTTCCTCCCAAGCACCAGTACAATAACTCGTCCTCCGAAAGCGCCTCGTACATCGGATGAATCACTATTTGAACTTTGTTGGAGAGCGGCTGGTCGTGTTGCTATTCATCCAGATGTCCGGTAGCCTCTGCAATGCGCCACCTGCACCAACTGGTTTCCCCAGCCGGACAATTTTGGTGTTGCGGGTGGTCATCCGTCGAGCACTTGTGGAAATACGTTGCCCAAATTGCCTTCTTCACCTGTCTCAGCGAATTGGAATGCCGTCGGATTGGCAAGCCGTAGTAAGTCGTAATTTCCTTGATTACTTTATCAGTTTTAGTCATGGGCAAGCACATAGAATAAGTTTCCGCTGCTACAAAGTAGAAATTTCCGAAAAAAACATGCGTGAAAAAGGCCGATTTTAGGCAGGTGCATTTTTTGTGCAACCACGAATAACAAACATTTTCGTTCCGTAATCGGAAAAACCGTTTCAGCGGTGGATTCTAAACACTTTTATGGATCCAAAAATGCAATTTTAAAAAATTGATAGTAAACCTTCCGCTAATGTAAGTATTGCACATCATAAGTTTCGTACAATCTGTATTCACGTGAGTGCAGTAAAGAAAACTTCACATTGTTGTGTAGACATACGACGTCTTTCTGCAAAAAGTCAGGTCTTATGCTTTTTTAGCCATTTTATTGCTCTTAAAATAAAGACACATACTTCATTAAATGTCTGTAAGTTACAAAACAATCCAAAATAAATTGTTCTGCAATGATTTTACCTTATCATAGCACCCAGAGAATTTAGGAGACTAAAAAACTAATGTGGTGTCATCTTTTGTTTGTTGACGATTTTTAAGGCACTAAATATGTTCCCTGTTGTGAAAAACTGTGTTACAAATAAATATAAATGATACTACATGCACTCATCGATATCATATTCTGAAGTGTGGCTTCCGCCCGCTTGGAGCGCTGTTGTCGAAGTGCTTAACAAAAGCGGGTAGGAGTATAGTGACTATACGTGTTAGACTGTGGTAGAAGTATGACACAGATTTAAATTTAACCACGACGCATCTCAGGCGTCGCAGACATCTGGTACTAGACCAGAGAAGCAACTTGTTCTCTTTCATAGACATTGTATATGAAATTACTTTCGGTTGAAACCAAGCGCGTAAAAATTAGCGGAGTTGTTTGCACTTCTACATAGAGAGGTCCAGAAAAATCTGGACACTCTATGATAGTCAATATTAATGGGACAAAATGACTTACCTTTACAGTCCTTGCAAGGAGGGCGGGGCGGGGGGGTAGGTTATTTTGTGTGTTCAAAGTGACCCCGTACTAGCAGCCAACAACGCCAATGCCGCTGAATTGTTGACCCAAATGCGGCTATCAGTGTTGCACGTGTGATTGCTGCATTGGACACATCAATGGTTTCTAGTAGCACGTCCAGTGTACCTAGTTTCTCTTGATAAACTTCATTTTTCAAGATCTCCAATAGGAAGAAACCAAAATATGTAAGGTGGATACCGTGGGAGGTATTCAGCAACTCCTCTCGACCTATTCATCCTTCCAGGTAGATTTTCATCCAAGTAGGCTCTGGCATCAATATGTTAGTGAAGTAGAGTGCCATCTTGTTCTAGGTAAGATCTTTCATTTCCAAACACCTCTCTGACGGCTGATGAAATAGATGTTTGTAACATATGAAGATGGATGGGCCAATCAAACTGCGTGATGACAGACCACACCAGAATTAACACCTGGTAGATTAAGACGTTTGTCTATGTGAACGTGAGGGTTTTCAGAAATCCTCGTCCTCCATGTTTTCCCCATCTCTGAGGATTCGACAATGTTTACATTTTGGGTGGGTAACGTATTCACATAGATTTTTACAATAATCCTTGCAAATCATTTGCTATTCCTTACATGAAGTATAACGAACAGTAATTAATATGTGTATAGATGTTTAGAACGTCCTTTTCATATAACTGAAAAACTGAAATGTAATAATGTAATGTTACACAGCTATAGAAATGAAGGTTCGGAACTTGTATGGTAGTTTGAAAATATTAAATGTAATGAGGTAAGAACTCGGTACCCATGTCTTCAAATATGGGTATTATGCAATAACAGCCTTTGCATATTCATTTGTTTTTGCCTGTATATAGGCACTTTAAAAGTAATGTTTATTTTTTAACCATAAGTACGTAGTTTAAGAAATGCGACATTTTTGTTATAGAGAGGAAGAAAAAGTATTGTTTCTTGTTACAGTGAAACAAATTTGTTGGTTGTTGAGTTGTCCTCGGAGCTTTATTCCTTGAAGGTTATGTTTCCTGTGCAGGTTCCCTCACGACGACAAATCCAACACAAAAATTTGAATTCTCACTTGTCCTGCCATACTTATATAAGAAATGGATTCAGGTATTATTCAATTTGTATATGTATGTTTATAACAACGAAATTTAAATACAAAAATGGCTATGAGCACTATGGGTCTTAACAACTGAGGTCATCAGTCCCCTAGAACTTAGAACTACTTACACCTAACTAACCTAATGACATTACACACATCCATGCCCGAGGCAGGATTCGAACCTGCGACCGTACCAGTCGCGCGGTTACGGACTAAAGCGCGTAGAACCGCACGGCCGCCACGGCTGGAATTTAAATACATCACAATAAATATTTCTCTCCACTCTGAAAACTGCAAAAATATATCAGGGATCGAAAAATTGTGAGACAAACTGCTTCAGTATAGTTTCCGACTAGGGGAAGAAAAGTAATAGTATACAACTGGTTTCATCTTTCTAACTACTTTAATTAACATATACTGGCAATACACAACTGAGCGCCATGTCCTGGTTCCCAGTTTTCTCTGTGACAATATGACCTACCTTTTTCTTTGTTTGGTCAGTGCAGTTCATAGATTAGACTTACTTTTATTCGAATTGATCCGTAGGGAGGAGGTCCTCCAGGATGTAGAACATGCCAGAAAAACAAGAATACATAAGAAATATTTACAACTAAAACAAATAATCTAATGTACCTTCCACAGGTCCCAAGTGGAATGATCATCATTTTTTTTAATGAATACTAAATGGAAAGATCATTTTAAACACTCATTTACTAAGATCGCATTAATGTACTGAGTTTAAACTTGAAAAAAAGTTTTATTTATTTATAAGGTAATAAACATATAATATAACTACTTCAATACTTATTTACAATAAACACACTGCTGCACTGAAATGGTGCAGAAGTTAGATTGTACTTTATACATATATACACAAAACCAGTTGGTTCTACTGTGAAATACATCAATGGACTAGAAGGGACCGCCATCTAAGCTGTACTAAAACATTAATTTCAGTTGTTTTCTTTCGACTCATGAAAGTTGTTTGATCAAGAATGCCATCTTGTGTCGTTTATTGATGTACTACTCATTCTGGTCGCAGTAGTAACCCCATTGTTGAAAAGTGTTTCGTTGTGTGTACAAAATACAAATTTCTTAGAAGGAAGCAAATTAATACTGATAAAATGATAGCTTTCTGCGATAATATGCTTTGATTGAAACAATCGGAAGCGGAAGATTTTTCTGGTAATCCAAACAGACTGCTTTCTTAATTACGGATTTTCTGGCCTTCAAGTGTTCAGAACGTTTAATCTCATACACTTATCTGCTTTCCTCTTGCGTTGTTCATTTTATGTCGTTAGATGTTGTTTCTGCTTATTCAAGCTTGGTATCTGACTTGTATCTTTCTAATTGTTCATCTGTAAATCAAGATTAGAAGCGTCGCTGTGAATTTGACACCCTGAATGTGTGCCAATTCTCGGCTACCTAAGACTTACGCTATAGTTCGTCACAAAGAGCGTCGATATTGTTTGTGTGATACAGGATTTGGAGGATCTTTCTCTTTTTATAAAAGGTGTAACTTTAGATCTGGTAGTTACAACCATCTGCTGCCGTAAATGAAATAATGTGGTTTGCGGTCTCTCAGTGGCTGTATATCAGGAACAAATTTTCAAAACGTATGTTTTTCAGAAGAACAAAAAAAAATGTTGCTGTTGCGTTGTTGTGGTCTTCAGCCCAGAGACTGGTTTGATGCAGCTCGCCATGCGACTCTATCCTGTGCAAGCTTCTTCATCTCCCAGTACCTACTGCAACCTACATCCTTCTGAATCTGCTTAGTGTTTTCATCTCTTGGTCTCCCTCTACGATTTTTACACTCCACGCTCTCCTCTAATACTAAACTGGTGATGCCTCAGAACGTGTCCAACCAACCCATTTTTATTAATCCTCTTCTCCTCAATTCTATTCAGTACCACGTCATTAGTTACGTCCTGATTTACTCATCTAATCTTCAACATTCATCTGTAGCAATGCATTTGGAAAGCTTCTATTCTCTTCTTGTCCATGTTTCACTTCCACACATGACTATACAAAATACGCCATACAAATTCTTTCAGAAAATATTTCCTGATACTTTAATCTATACTCGATGCTAAAAATTTCTGTTCTTCAGAAAAGCGTTCCTTACCATAGCCAGTCTACGTTTTATATCCTCTCTACTTCGAAAATCATCAGTTATTTTGCTCCCCCAATAGCAAAACTCATTCCCTACTTTAAGTGTCTTAATTCCTAATCCAATTCCTTTGGCATCACCTGATTTAATTCGACTACATTCCATTACCCTCGTTCTGGTTTTGTTGATGCTCATCTTATATCCTCGTTTCAAGACACTGTCCATTCCCTTCAACTGCTCTTCCAGGTCCTTTGCTGTCTCTGACAGAATTGCAATGTCATCAGCGAACCTCAAAGTTCTTATTTCTTCTCCATGGATTTTAATTCCCACTCCAAAATTTCCTTTTGTTCCCTTTACTGCTTGCTCAATATACAGATTGAATAACATCAGGGATAGGCTACATCCCTGTCTTACTCTCTTCTCAACCACTGCTTCCCTTGCATGTCCTTCAACTTTTATAACTGCCATCTGGTTTCTGTACAAATTGTAAATAGCCTTTCGCTCCATGTATTTTATCCCTGCCACCTTCAGAATTTGAAAGAGAGTATTCCAGTCAGCATTGTCAAAAGCTTTCTCCAAATTATTGAGTTATTGAACGCAGTTTTCCGAAATTCCTTCACCAGGGAAGACGAATGGAATATTCCAGAATTTGAAACACGAACATCTGCTAGCATGAGTTTCTTAGAAGTAGATACCTTAGGGGTTGCGAAGCAACTCAAATCGCTTGATACGGGCAAGTCTTCAGGTCCAGATTGTATACCGATTAGGTTCCTTTCAGATTACGCTGATACTATAGCTCCCTACTTAGCACTCATATACAACCGCTCGCTCACCAATAGATCTGTACCTACAGATTGGAAAATTGCGCAGGTCGCACCAGTGTTCAAGAAGGGTAGTAGGAGTAATCCATTTAACTACAGACCTATATCATTGACGTCGGTTTGCAGTAGGGTTTTGGAGCATATACTGTATTCAAACATTATGAATCACCTCGAAGGGAACGATCTATTGACACGTAATCAGCATGGCTTCAGAAAACATCGCTCTTGTGCAACGCAGCTAGCTCTTTATTCGCACGAAGTAATGGCCGCTATCGACAGGGGATCTCAAGTTGATTCCGTATTTCTAGATTTCCGGAAAGCTTTTGACACCGTTCCTCACAAGCGACTTCTAATCAAGCTGCGGAGCTATGGGGTATCGTCTCAGTTGTGCGACTGGATTCGTGATTTCCTGTCAGGAAGGTCGCAGTTCGTAGTAATAGACGGCAAATCATCGAGTAAAACTGAAGTGATATCAGGTGTTCCCCAGGGAAGCGTCGTGGGACCTCTGCTATTCCTGATCTATATAAATGACCTGGGTGACAATCTGAGCAGTTCTCTTAGATTGTTCGCAGATGATGCTGTAATTTACCGTCTAGTAAGGTCATCCGAAGACCAGTATCAGTTGCAAAGAGATTTAGAAAAGATTGCTGTATGGTGTGTCAGGTGGCAGTTGACGCCCAATAACGAAAAGTGTGAGATGATCCACATGAGTTCCAAAAGAAATCCGTTGGAATTCGATTACTCGATAAATAGTACAATTCTCAAGGCTGTCAATTCAACTAAGTACCTGGGTGTTAAAATCACGAACAACTTCAGTTGGAAGGTCCACATAGATAATATTGTGGGGAAGGCGAGCCAAAGGTTGCGTTTGATTGGCAGGACACTTAGAAGATGCAACAAGTCCACTAAAGAGACAGCTTACACAACACTCGTTCGTCCTCTGCTAGAATATTGCTGCGCGGTGTGGGATCCTTACCAGGTGGGATTGACGGAGGACATCGAAAGGGTGCAAAAAAGGGCAGCTCGTTTTGTATTATCACGTTATAGGGGAGAGAGTGTGGCATATATGATACACGAATTGGGATGGAAGTCATTACAGCATAGCCGTTTTTCGTCGCGGCGAGACCTTTTTACGAAATTTCAGTCTCCAACTTTCTCTTCCGAATGCGAAAATATTTTGGTGAGCCCAACCTACATAGGTAGGAATGATCATCAAAATAAAATAAGAGAAATCAGAGCTCGAACAGAAAGGTTTAGGTGTTCGTTTTTTCCGCTCGCTGTTCGGGAGTGGAATAGTAGAGAGATAGTATGATTGTGGTTCGATGAACCCTCTGCCAAGCACTTAAATCTGAATTGCAGAGTAGTCATGTAGATGTAGATGTAGATGTAAGTCTACAAATGCTAGAAGCGTAGGTTTGCCTTTCGTAAATCTATCTTTTAAGATAACTCATAGGGCAAGTATTGCCTCGCGTGTTCCAACATTTCTACGGAATCCAAACTGATCTGCCCCGAGGTCTACTTTACCTGTTTTTCCATTTGTCTTAAAGAATTCGTTTTAGTATTCTGCAGCCATGACTTACTAAACTCATAGTCTGGCAATTTCCATGGCTGTCAACAGATGCTTTCTTTGGGATTGGAATGATTATATTCTTCTTGAAGTTGTCTTCTTGAATGTTGTCTACTCCCGGGGCCTTTAACTCAGGTCATCCAGTGCTCTTTCAAATTCTTCATGCAGTGTCAAATAACCCATTTCATCGTCATCCACGTCCCCTTCCATTTTCACAATATTGGCCTCAAGTACATTGCCCATGTATAGACCCTCTCTATACTCCTTCCACCTTTCTGCTTTCCCTTCCTTGCTTAGGACTGGTTTTCCATATGAGCTCTTGATATTCATACAGAAGTTCTCTTTAATTTGCCTTTAGGCGGTATGTATCTTATCCCTAGTGATATATGTCTCTACATTTGTGGTATGCGTACTGTAAGACCTTCAGTACACACACCATCAGATTATTTGACTTGTCGCTCTAACGAAGTAGACGAGTGTCAGCAATATGTGTCGTGGTCTTATCGTGGCGTGTTTATCTTCTGTCGTTAGGTCAGACTATAGAAATGCCTCTTGCATGCTTAGAGTAGCAGATTGACGATGATAAAAAGCATAGACATTATGTAACTTGACTCTGGATGGTGTTTACAATTGACAGTCTGAAGTTCCTTTGGTCTTGGTACGTTAATCTTATTCTCACATATCTCTGATACTTGACAAAAGTCTCTATTCATTTCTCTTCATAGCTGTGTACAGGAATATGGTAATCTTATTAGGTGCAGATTGAAACTTGACAATAGATTGGTTCAGACTAATGCAGACTGGTGCAGACTAATGCAGACTAATGCAGACAGACTAATTGGAGGTCTGTATACTCGTTATTATACCGCGTGCATTCATGTATCATTGCGCGAGAGTGAACTGCGAGGAGAAATGGTTCTACGTTAGCAGCAATCTCATTGGCTGTGTAACATATTAATACGGGGATTGGCAGAAGCAGAATTTGGTCCGTCTCCGAGGCAGCGCCATCTCGTAGTGCGGAGACGGACGAGCACTATGCCTGCGCTGTTGTGCTTAGCGGGGCGCGCTCTAGTGGGAAAGTTGTGTACGCGCTGACTACGCGGAACTATGTACACAACAACATTCTACATATTCTCTTAGCCATCCCTGCTTAGCCATTTTCATTTCCTGTCACTTTCATTTTTCAGATGTTTTTATTCCTTTTCACTTGCTTGATTTACTGCATTTTTATATTTTGTCCTGTCATCAATTAAGTTCCATATCTCTTCTGTTTCCCAAGGATTTTTACTAGCCCTCGTCTTTTTACCTACTTGATCCTCTGCTGCCTTCCCTATTTCATCTCACAAAGCTACCCATTCTTCTTCTATTATATTTCTTTCCACGGTATTTGTCAATTGTTCCCTAAAGCTCTTTCTGAAACTCTCTGCAACCACTGGTTCTCTCAGTTTCTCCAGGCCCCACCTCCTTAAATTCATACCTTTTTGCAGTTTCTTCAGTTTTAATCTACAATTCATAACCAATAGATTGCGGTCAGAGTCCACATTTACCCCTGGGAATGTCTTATAATTTAAAACCTGTTTCCTAAATCTGTGTCTTCCCATCTGAAATCTTCCAGTGTCTCCAGGCCTCTTCCACGTATAAAACTTTCATTCATAATTCTTAAACCAAGTATTAGCTATGGTTAAGTTACGCTGTGCGCAAAATTCTACCAGGCGGCTTCCTCTTTTATTTCTTACATAAAATCCATATTCACGTCCTACTTTTCCTTCTCTTCCTTTCCCTACTATGGGATTTCAGTCTCCCATGACTATAAAATTTTCGTCTCTCTTAACTATCTGAGTAATTTCTTTTATGACATAATACATTTCTTCTATCACTTCATCATCTGCTCATCTATCTGCCATATAAGCTTGTACTAATGTGGCAGGCATGGGCTTCGTGCCTATCTTGTTTACAATAATGCGTTCGTAGTACCGCATCCACGTTTCAATTTTTTGTTCATTATTAAACCTATACCTACATTACCTCTATTTGATTTTGTATTTACAGCCCTGTATTCACCTGACCAGAAGTCTTGTTCCTCCTGCCACTGAACTTCACTAATTCCCACTATATCTAACTTTAACCTATCCATTTCACTTTTTAAATTTTCCCGATTAAGGGATCTGTCATTCTAGTCTCAGATCCGTCGAATGCCAGCTTTTTTTCTGCGGATAACGACGCAAAAACATTTATCGCAGAAAGTATTTCATTAACTTCCTCAGAATTAACACGAAATACTCAGATTGATGCAAATGTGTTCATTACAACGTAAATTTTAGGTTTTACTTTCGAGATACGAGGATTTACTTGATGGACTAATTGTGTTTTGTAGTGTCTTATTGGACTGTACGCATTTTGGAGTAAGCTATTATAGACATTTTGATTAGTTTTCGGTAATACAGGACCAGTAAATAAATTTTATTTTTTGAAAATTATCTATTTAGCACTACGCAGAGTACTTTAACACCAGCAATAGAAACAAACAAATAAATATGCTTCGTTTCCAGCGATAGTGTTCGCATTATTTTTCCTAGAACAGGCTTCCTGTTATAAACAATTACAAGTAGTATCTTGGACAATCAGTTGGTTACTTGGGAGACTGATAGCCTCGTTAAAAACTCAGGTATTTCATTTTCTGTCAAATTTTTCTGAATCTGAGATTTAGTAGTTTTTCTGTAGCTTATTTCTTTTTTTGTTTAATCGTGTCCACAGGTGGCACTTTGGATATGTTTGCTACATTGTTAAGCTGTATTTACCTAGGCCTAAATGCAAAAAATACTTTGAAGGATCATCTGAAAAGTTCTTTTTGATCGGTACACCAGCTACCTTTTCGTCAACTCTGTATTTTTTTAAATGAATCCTTTTCAGAACACTGATTCATTTACAGGCTTCGAAATTTTACTTAGTTCCTTGTAAGCAAGTATTTCCCAATCCTTCCGCAAAATCCTTCTTTCACCCACTTCTGCATAAATTTCCTGGTATGTATTTGGATTCAATATTTCCAAAATTTTACGAATTTTCGTTTCTAGTCAGCCAAAAATTAGGTCAGCAGGTAAAACGTCGTGTCCTCGAATTGGAAAGCACAGAAGCACCGTTGATCAGTGCCATACCTGGAGTCCCCTTCTAAATAGAACAGGTAAAACTCATAAAAAGACGCATCCACTTTCAGTCATACTCTCCATGTTAAAACAATAAAGATTTCCTAACACTCAGATTGAAAAGAGAAAAAATACCCAACACTGCTGTAATACTGAACAACGAATGCCAGTTGATCATGAGCCGCCAGTTAAAACGTTTCGCTGCAGTCTTCCAGTCTAATATTTTACCCAATTATGCGTAATAAAATAAAATAATGGCAGTTCGATTCATTCATATTAGGGGACAAAATGCTTTCTGTTGTATTTGCTACTTTCTAAAGTTTTAAAGTCGTTTTGATGAGATCTGATTGTTGGAGAGCGGGTTAGAAAAAAAGCTATTTCGTACCAAACGCAATTTGTCCTGTAGTTCGCATTGTGCGTGTTGAAATGTTGCTCCTCGTTTGATAATGCCGTTTAGGTGGGGTTTCTCCTGTAAGTTAGTTTGGTCTACTGTCAAGTTTTCTTCTGGTGTCTCCGTGTGCTTTCCCTGTAGTAGTCTGTGCCTTTTTTTTTTTTTAAGAATAATAAGACGTCTGCTTGTGATGCCGTGCAATGCCAAGAATGCTGGTTGTCTTCATGAACATCCTGTACTTGTCCATCTGTATTAGTAAGCACCTTGTAGACACAGCAAAAATTCATAATATGCAATTTCACCTGGACTTTTACTTGGTCTTCTGTGCATCACAGGCTTTACACTGATGAGACCAAACAGGTGAGTTATGCGTATCATAGGAAGAAGTTTGACTGAATTCCTTCATTAATGTACTCCTTTCTATAGATGGAACATTCTGAAACCAACTCAAATGTAACATGACTCATGGCCTGTAATATTTTTAAAGAATCAGAAATATACCACATCATTTTTGTTTTCCTTACACAGTACCTGTATTTTGACAGGGCTGCAACGTTCATCTTCCTTCTCCGACATTTCTGATGCCTACATTTCACTTAAGAAATAACTTTATGCACAGTCTTGGTAACAGTAACACGTAAGTGTTTCTGCTCAACTTACGGAGAAAAACTCCTCTTCCAACATACTGTACTGGGAATGCACAAAGTGGAGAAATTTTATATTCGTCTGTGCTTTATTACTAAACACTGTAACATTTTGAACTTTGTTTAAATGTGGCTACCGTTTCTGGATGGTCATGCAAACACTCCAAAATCGATTATGGAAATCCATTTCTAGGAGCCAGTTTTCCAATTCCACAATCGAAACTTGCATGGGTTATCAGAGTACATCTCGTTTTCAAAATATTCTGCTAATATGGATGGAGTCACTTATTGTTCAGTGAACAAGAAGTAGAAATATTAGACTGAGCATAATGCTGTCTACCTCTGATATTTAAGTGAAGAGGAATTGTTATAGTGCAGACTAAATCAGAAACTGGAACAGCTGTTTTCCAGACGCCATACATAACTGAGCCAGACAATCCGGCTCAGACTTTACCATGTAAACAGGACAGGGAAAAAAAGGTTTCTGTCTTCCGGAATACGTGTCGCACGTTGTTGTTGTTGTTGTGGTTTGATGCAGCTCTCCATGCTACTCTATCCTGTGCAAGCTTCTTCATCTCCCAGTACCTACTGCAGCCTATATCCTTCTGAATCTGTTTAGTGTATTCATCTCTTGGTCTCCCTCTACGATTTTTACCCTCCACGCTGCCCTCCAATACTAGATTGGTGATCCCTCGATGCCTCAGAACATGTCCTACCAACCGATCCCTTCTTCTAGTCAAGTTGTGTCGCACGTAAACGTAGTGAATGTATGAGTGACTGGCAAGTATTGTTGGGAAGCAGTAACTTAAAAGCTACAGGGTTATAAAATGAAACATAGAAGGCGAAGAAAAAAGCTCTCAGTAGAAATGGATCTCAATTGTTCTTCCTGAGCACCGAGTGGACCTTGATCGTTTTTTCGGGTACTCCAGAACTTAAGCTCAAATTTTCGAGTACCTAGATCGTTTTCACAAAAAGAAAACCAGAGCTTCCACACTAGCGGGGTATTTGCATTCCTCTGTAAGATGAGTGTTACAAACGAAATTTTAAGTTATGAACTAAATTTTAAATTTTGATGTACCTCGATTATTATTCCCGTGAACCCTTCATGTATACATAATATTTCTTACTATGCACACATTTGCAAGTGATGGTATTTAACAAGTACATTGTGCCAAGCCTGTTTGATGGATGAATGAATAAATAAAAGCAATAGTTGCATGGCATCCTGGTTTATCACAGAGCTTGATGTAGGCTTACGTACTTCAAAAACACCTAAATGAAATTCAAAAGTAAAATCAATCAAGTTAATCCTGAAAAACTGACACAGAGATGTCATAACAACAAATATTGTCGGAAATGAAGAAAATAGGCTACTGTTAGAAATATAGTATAATTTAGTGAGAAATCCAAGTAAAACTACATGTTATTAATTTAATCTGTGCTAAAATATGTAAAACACATGTTTAAGAAGCATGTACGTATGACACAGGTTACGCTGTCATAACTAAAAGATGAGTTACACACTTGTCGAAGCAAAATATTTATTATACAGGGTCTAGGCTCTTGAGACCATTCCTTTACCGCCAGTGCGGTCTTTAGCACCAACAATACAGGATTTACTAGTTGATTGGTTTAAATGTTCATTAATACAGTCAGTACTGCCTCCTGCTGACTTTATATTGAATTGCAAATTAATGGAACGTGCTTTCAGAAAGGAATTAATCGTTTTATGCTATTATTGGCCACACGCTGAATGATATTAAAGACAAGAATTCAAAGCTAGAAGATGTACAAACTACAATCTCGCTGTCTCACTGACAGTCCGATACAAGAGTTCATTTATGCATGTAGGTGTTCCTTCGACATTTCAACAATCTTTCACTTTGACATCCGCAAGTCATGATAGCACATGTTGCTTCCTCCTTTCCTCATTGCACACATTTATGGTCTAATAAAGAAAACGTACGTAAGTTTTTGCAAACGTGAACATTAAACATGTTGTGAATTTGATTTGGAAGTTGAAAATGTAACAAGTTAGAATTAGTATCGTTAGGCAAACAAGCATTGTTTTCGAAGTTCTACCTTCAACATCTATCGAAGCAAGTACAGTAAAAGAGGGGAAAAAATGGTTCAAATGGCTCTGAGCACTATGGGACTCAAAATCTTGGGTCATAAGTCCCCTAGAACTTAGAAGTACTTAAACCTATCTAACCTAAGGACATCACACACACCCATGCCCGAGGCAGGATTCGAACCTGCGGCCGTAGCAGTCCCGCGGTTCCGGACGGCAGCGCCAGAACCGCACGGCCACCGCGGCCGGCAAAAGAGGATTGAGATGAATTACAGAAGCACCTGTTTCAGATCACAAACTTCTCTTCTTGGTTATCTGAAATGTATAAGCAAAAATAAAGTGACATTTACGAGGGCTAATGGCTCGTATAACTGGATCAAATACGCGGTTGAGACCAGAAAAACTTTTGAAAATGCGCTCCTGACACTATGCTTTTAACGTAAGAACTGTAATATTTAGTACGTAGAACAGCTGTCGTAAGCACACGTCAGATATTACGAACAAAAATCAATCGTAAGCAGAATCCAAGTAAACAACAGTCTGCTGATGTTTTGGAGCGTATAACAGTGCGGTGGCGGCTTCAAAACAACGTACAGCCTAAGTCTGAAGCGCCATCACCTGTTGCTTTAACCGCATGATTGGGAGCTACCAAGCCCCTTCTATCAAATGACATCTGACGCTGCTATCTCTACCATTGCTGATTTTGAAAAGATGGCGTAGCTCCTTACTTGAATGTACCGGGTGATCAAAAAGTCAGTATAATTTGAAAACTGAATAAATCACGCAATAATGTAGATAGAGAGGTACAAATTGATACACATGCTTAGAATGACATGCGGTTTTATTGTTGTTTCGGTCTTCAGTCCTGAGACTGGTTTGATGCAGCTCTCCATGCTACTCTATCCTGTGCAAGCTTCTTCATCTCCCAGTACCTACTGCAACCTACATCTTTCTGAATCTGCTTAGTGTATTCATCTCTTGGTCTCCCTCTACGATTTTTACCCTCCACGCTGCCCTCCAGTACTAAATTGGTGATCCCTTGATGCCTCAACCGATCCCTTCTTCTGGTCAAGTTGTGCCACAGACTCCTCTTCTCCCCAATTCTATTCAATACCTCATCATTAGTTATGTGATCTACCCATCTAATCTTCAGAATACTTCTGTAGCACCACATTTCGAAAGCTTCTATTCTCTTCTTGTCTAAACTCTTTATCGTCCATGTTTCACTTCCATACATGGCTACACTCCATGTTATTTTGCTCCCCAAATAGCAAAACTACTTTACTACTTTAAGTGTCTCGTTTCCTAATCAAATTCCCTCAGTATCATCCGACTTAATTCGACTACATTCCATTATCTTTGTTTTGCTTTTGTTGATGTTCATCTTATACCTCCTTTCAAGACACTGTCCATTCCGTTCAACTGCTCTTTCAAGGTCTCTGACAGAAGTACAATGTCGTCAGCGAACCTCAAAGTTTTTATTTCTTCTCCCTGGATTTTAATACCTACTCCGAATTTTTTTTCCTTTACTGCTTGCTCAATATACAAATTGAATGACATCGCGGAGAGGCTACAACCCTGTCTCACTCCCTTCCCAACCACTGCTTCCCTTTCGTGTCCCTCGACTCTTATAACTACCATCTGGTTTGTGTACAAATTGTAAATAGCCTTTCGCTCCCTGTATTTTACCCTTGGCACCTTCAGAATTTGAAAGAGAGTATTCCAGTCAACATTGTCAAAAGCTTTCTCTAAGTCTACAAATGCTAGAAACGTAGGTTTGCCTTTCCTTAATCTTTCTTCTAAGATAATTCGTAGGGTCAGTATTGCCCCAGGTGTTCCAACATAGCATAACAACGTAAGACAAAGCAAAGATGATGTTCTTTACAGGAAATGCTCAATATGTCCACCTTCAATCCTCAACAATAGCTGACGTCGAGGAATAATGTTGTGAACAGCACTGTAAAGCATTTCTGGAGTATGGTGGGGCATTGGCGTCGGATGTTGTCTTTCAGCATCCCTAGAGATATCGGTCGATCACGATACACTTGCGACTTCAGGTAACCCGAAAGCCAATAATCGCGCGGACTGAGGTCTGGGTACCAGGGAGGCCAAGCATGACGAAAGTGGCGGCTGAGCACACGATCATCACCAAACGACGCGCGCAAGATATCTTTCACGCGTCTAGCAATACGTTTTTTTTTTTTTTGTTATTTTTGTGGGGTTCTAGTAAAACAACCCCGTGTCATTCCAAGCATGTGTGTCAATTTTTACCTCTCTATCTACATTATTCCGTGGTTTAATAAGTTTTCAAATTTATATTGACTTTTTTATCACCCGGTATATCACAATGATTAACATTTGTCTTGGGAACGGATTTGGCTTAAACTAAACAGCTTTTGTGATGAACAGAAATAAGTACCGCATATGAAAGACTACCCAAGTGAGACCATTATTTTCAATTTACTCGCAGTCGCCAATTTTTAATGACATTTGATAGCAACGCCTGATATACGCCAACAACGAAAAAAAAAAATCGCAACACCAAGAAGAAGTTGTGCGACATTCACGAAAGCTGGTAGGTGTGTTTCTCCATCTGAAGCCTGATGTGTATCGGTATTCGAATTTCGCCCCAGTCGTATAAGAGTGGTGCTAACAGCGTCACTAAAGAGGGCGCAGCTCAGGTTTGCTTTAAATACACGCTGTGACGGTAGTGAGTGTTGGTTACATTTAAGATTGGACGTGGTGCCTTAATGTTTGTTAAGAATGCCTTCCAGGCGGCAAAGACACCACTATCAATAACATATTGAAGTTGGACGTGGTCGTGTATTAGAGCTACGAGAAGTTGGATCTTTCTTCCGTGATACTGTAGAAAGACTTGGCAGGATGTAGCCAGTGTACATGATTACTGGCAGAGGTGGTCACGGGAATGTACACTCACAAGACGGTCACGTGCCATTACTGAGAGGGGTTACCAGCGTGTTCGGCGTATAGCTCTCGCACAAAGTACTGCATCTGCAGCAGCAGTTGGCACCACAGTAACACAAAAAACTGTTACAAATCCCTACTTCAAGGACAGATATGAGCCAGATGCCACGTAGCATGGGTTCCACTGACCCCAAACCACTGCCATTTTTGGCTTCAGCGGTGTCAAGGGAGAGCTCATTGGATGGCAAGGTGTAGGTCTGTTGTGTTTGCTGGTAGCAGCTGGTTCTGCCTCGGTGCCAGTGACGCCCATTTGTTGGTTAGAAAGAGACCAGTTGAGGGCCTGCAACCAACCTGTCTACATGCTAGACACAATACGACTACACCTGTAACTGTAGTCTGGGGTGCGATATTGTACGACAGCAGGAGCACTCTTATGTTATGTCACACACGCAACTGCAAATTTGTATGTCAGTCTGGTGATTGGACCTGTCATGCCACCTTTCGAGAACAGCCTCCCAAGAAATGTTTTCCAACAGGATAACGCTTTTCCACACACTGCTGTTGTAACCCAGCATGCTCTACACTGTGTCGATATGTTGTCTTAGCCTGCAGGATCACCAGATCTGTCTTCAATCGAGCGCGTATGGGAGATCGTAGAACATCACCATTGTCATCCACAACCAGCGTTAACTGTAGCTGTATTGACTGACCAAGTGCAATAGGCATAAAACTCCCTCCCACAAACTGACAGCCAGCACATGTACAATGCTTGCACATTAGTAAGTAACCATTTAACTGTAATGCAGTAAAAAAAAACACATTTTTTCTTCGATTATAGCCTGCACATCAGCTCCTCTATGCTCATCACAACTACTTTAATCACTTGGAACCCCATGTTCTTTATTCCACATTTCTTCTTAACAGGTAGTCATCGAGCCGTTCAAGTTCTCCTTTTCGTACATTCCCTGACCAAAACGTCTCGCAATAGCCTCTTTTTCTTTCCCTCCTTCCAGTTTCCTTCCACTGTTTGTTCCTATTATTTTAAACATATAGTAATCACTCTCCACATAGCTCCCAAAGAACAGAACATATACATTTACACCATGTCCATAGCTCAGAGTGTTAAGTCAGAGGGTTAGCTGCCTTCTGTAATAAAAAAGAACTGAGTAAATGGATCAATGGTGTGTAGAATATATGAGCCTGGCGACATACGATCAGACTTTTGCAAATCATAATCCATACAGAGAGTTATAGCACACTCAGTTTAACAGGTCATGCATCCAAATTTCTGACAAGAATGATATAGAGAAGAAAGGAAAAGAAAATTGAGGATCTGTTAGATGACGATCAATTTGTCTTTGAGAAAGATAAAGCCACCAGAGAGGCAGTTCTGTCATTCCAGTTGGTTATGGAAGTAAGACAGAAAAAAAACCAAGACATGATCAAAGCACTTGTCAACCTGGAAAAAGGGTTTCACAGCGTAAAATGGTACAAGGTGTTTAAAATTCTAAGGAAAGTAGAGGTAAGCTATAGGTAAAGATGGGTAATATATAAAATGTACAAACACTGAGAGGGAACAGTAGGAGTGGGAGACCAAGAACGAAACACTTGAATTACAAAAGTCTATACATTGAAGAAGCAATGACAGAAATAAAAGAAAGATTTAAGAGTGGGATTAAAATTTAGGGTGAAAGAATATCAATGATAAAATTTGCTGGTGACATTGTTATTCTCAGCGAAAGTGAAGAAGGATTACAGGATCTGTTGAATGGAATGAACAAGCTAATGGGTACAGAAGATAGATTCAGAGTGTAACATTACAGGACATATTGGGACATATTGAAGTATTCGATACTGTAGACTTTTAGGGGATGTCGATACAGATATGCAAAATGTAAAGGGAAACTTTGGTGATGTTTAAATATTGTACTGTGTCAATATTAGGACATTTTGCAGAACAAAAATAGAATTAATGTAAATATATACTAGTGTTAGTAACCTATTTTCATTCAATTTTGTAATTATATTTCATTTTGTAAAAGAAAGACTCACTGTTTGCTGTAGTTCTGATTAATTGTATAAATTATCAGTTTTGAGCTAAATTATTTCGTATAATATGGACAAGATACTTTTAAAAAACTCACCAGCTAAAGAGAAAGTCCGAAAATGAACGTTTAATGCACACTTCTGGAACTTTCTATGGAGAAATTCTATATTATGATCGCAAAAATACGAAAACTTGTGAAAACTGTTTCATAACCTAATTTCGAAAGACGATTTGTATCAAGAAGTATTGCTAAAAGATTTGTTTGCGTTTTGAAACACGATTTAAATCATTTTACATATACACTCCTGGAAATGGAAAAAAGAACACATTAACACCGGTGTGTCAGACCCACCATACTTGCTCCGGACACTGCGAGAGGGCTGTACAAGCAATGATCACACGCACGGCACAGCGGACACACCAGGAACCGCGGTGTTGGCCGTCGAATGGCGCTAGCTGCGCAGCATTTGTGCACCGCCGCCGTCAGTGTCAGCCACTTTGCCGTGGCATACGGAGCTCCATCGCAGTCTTTAACACTGGTAGCATGCCGCGACAGCGTGGACGTGAACCGTATGTGCAGTTGACGGACTTTGAGCGAGGGCGTATAGTGGGCATGCGGGAGGCCGGGTGGACGTACCGCCGAATTGCTCAACACGTGGGGCGTGAGGTCTCCACAGTACATCGATGTTGTCGCCAGTGGTCGGCGGAAGGTGCACGTGCCCGTCGACCTGGGACCGGACCGCAGCGACGCATGGATGCACGCCAAGACCGTAGGATCTTACGCAGTGCCGTAGGAGACCGCACCACCACTTCCCAGCAAATTAGGGACACTGTTGCTCCTGGGGTATCGGCGAGGACCATTCGCAACCGTCTCCATGAAGTTGGGCTACGGTCCCGCACACCGTTACGCTGTCTTCCGCTCACGCCCCAACATCGTGCAGCCCGCCTCCACTGGTGTCGCGACAGGCGTGAATGGAGGGACGAATGGAGACGTGTCGTCTTCAGCGATGAGAGTCGCTTCTGCCTTGCTGCCAATGATGGTCGTATGCATGTCTGGCGCCGTGCAGGTGAGCGTCACAATCAGGACTGCATACGATCGAGGCACACAGGGCCAACACCTGGCATCATGGTGTGGGGAGCGATCTCCTACACTGGCCGTACACCTCTGGTGATCGTCGAGGGGACCCTGAATAGTGCATGGTACATCCAAACCGTCATCGAACCCATCGTTCTACCATTCCTAGACCGGCAAGGGAACTTGCTGTTCCAACAGGACAATGCACGTCCGCATGTATCCCGTGCCACCCAACGTGCTCTAGAAGGTGTAAGTGAACTACCCTGGCCAGCAAGATCTCCGGATCTGTCCCCTATTGAGCATGTTTGGGACTGGATGAAGCATCGTCTCACGCAGTCTACACGTCCAGCACGAACGCTGGTCCAACTGAGGCGCCAGGTGGAAATGGCTCAGCAAGCCGTTCCACAGGACTACATCCAGCATCTCTACGATCGTCTCCATGGGAGAATAGCAGCCTGCATTGCTGCGAAAGGTGGATATACACTGTACTAGTGCCGACATTGTGCATGCTCTGTTGCCTGTGCCTATGTGCCTGTGGTTCTGTCAGTGTGATCATGTGATGTATCTGACCCCAGGAATGTGTCAATAAAGTTTCCTCTTTCTGGGACAATGAATTCACGGTGTTCTTATTTCAATTTCCAGGAGTGTAGATAGTTGTTCTAAATCACTCAAGAAATATCCAGAATCAAATGTCAAGATATTTCTGGAAACATCGGTACAAATCTGGTGAAGGTTATCCAGAAGCTGGTAGAAAAATGTTATAAAATCTATTTGGAAATTATGCTTGTAAGAATTTATATGTACTGATACTTTTACTTACTTTAATCTGTACTAAAATTCTGTAATGTCTAATTTAGTTTTAAGTCGTGAATTGCTATCGTATTGTAAGCAAAACATTGTCAAAGACTCTAATTGTTTGGAAAGATATTAATACACCTAGGAGTTGTCAGTTGAAAGTTCAGTTCAGTTCGGATATGCAGTGCGGTTAGCTCTGAGAGTCAGTTGTTGAGTCTGTGAAGTCTGTCAGTTCTGTTTGTAAATAAATGTCTCTAATGAAGAATTACTTGCTGTCGTCAATATGAACTCAAGACCTTTTGCACGAAGCAGACACCTCCTAATGCAACGTTTTAATTTGGTGTTGAGGAGCTGAAATGTTATAATTTGGTGCAGAAAGTCCTGGGACGTTATAATTTCGTTGAGGAAGCTGGGATGTTATAAGAGGAAATCGATGAAAGACGAAAGTAATGAGAAGTAACAAATATGAGAACAGTGACAGAATTGGCGATCAGTTGGTGAATGACAAAACCAATGAATTCTGCTACCTAGGCAGCAAAATAACCCATGATGGACAGAGTAAGAAGGACATAAGAGGCAGACTAACATAGGCAAGAAGGGCATTCAGGGCCAAGAGAAGTCTACTAGTGCCAAATATAGGTCTTAATTTGAGGAAGAAATTTCTGAGAATTTAAGTTTTGAGCACAGCATTGTTTAGTAGTGAGATGAATGTTGAAAATTAGGTGGACTGATAAGGTAATGAATGGAAGTTGGGTTGTTTGGGGGAAGAGACCACACTGCGGGTCATTGGTCTCATCGAATTGGGGAAGGATGAGGAAGGAAATTGGCTGTTCCCTTTCAAAGGAACCATCCCAGCATTTACCTGGAGCGATTTTAGGGAAATCACGGAAAACCTAAATCAGGATGGCCACACGCGAGATTGAACCGTCATCCTTTTGAATGCGAGTCCAGTGTACCAACCACTGTGCCAACTTGCTCGGTGGTAAGGAATGTGGAAGTTCTGCACAGAACAGGAGAGGAAAGACGTATTTGAGAAACACTGACAAGGAGAAGGGAGAGGATGACAGGACATCTATTAAGACATCATGGAATAACTTTCATGGTACTATTAGGAGCCGATGAGGGTAAAAACTATGGAGGAAGACAGAGATTGGGAGGCATGCATCAAATAATTGAGGATGTAGATTGCAAGTGCTATTCTGAGATGAAAAGGTTGGCACAGGAGAGAAATTCGTGAATGTTTGCTTCAAAACAGTCAAAAGACTGATGACTCACAAAGAGACAAATGAAAAAAATTGAAAGGCAGTTACGACGACTTAAAATGAACATGGCAGCAGACCTTGACAGAACCCCAGTTGCATTATATAGTGAATATTCCAAGAATTAACTCTTTTCATAGCTCATATTTATTGAGAATTGAATTCGCAGTAAGTAGTGCTGTGTGTCTGAAAACAGCATAGGTTGCTCCCATTCACAGAAAGTGTAAGGGATAACACACACCAAATTGGGGCCTACAGATGAATATTGTGGACTTCCATCAGTTACAGTGTTGTACTGGCTGAAATACACTAGTCTGTACAAAGGGAGGAGACCGAGATGACACTACAATATTTAAGATAATAGTTCCCTTCGTTATAAAATAGATAAGAAGAATTACTTTACTTTTTACAGTTCATTTCCACAGGGATGTATTCACAACTGTCTCTCAACATTGACGTGTCACTTGATACAGACAAAAAACAAGTCTCTCAGTCAAGAGTACATTTCACAATAACTTTCCCTTAGTGTTCAGCCTAACATATCAATCACACAGCTGGCATAGTAGAAAATTATGCTTAGTCTTATTTGATGATTGTGGACTGAGCAGAGCCATCCTGGGCTCGTCCTTAAGTAGAGGTAACATAGTAGAACGTTTCTGGGTGTGGCTGTGCCAGTGTCGCTCACTCATTGATGCAACTTGTGGCAACTATATTTTCACATTCCTCCCCCCCCCCCCCCCCCCAAACCTCAGCACCGTTGTCACGTAGTGCAGTGGCATGTGATGATGACAGGGGAGTAGCCCCAAATGAGAACACATATGAGGAGACGTGGAGTGTAACTGTAGCCAATGGCAGCTATCTGCCCACACCCCAGTATCCACCTCGCAAGTGACCAGGAACACGTGCCGAAAAAACTGGTCAGAGGGTGCAAACCTGCTTCCAGAGACACGGATGTTGTCGTCAGTCAAACACCAAGTGGATCTTTTTTTAGAGGAAGCGAGATGCCCATCTGGGTGTGTCTCATCCGAAGAAGTAAGTTCAGGATGCAGGACGGGCACTGACATTGGTGACAGCGAAATTGTGGTGGTGGTGGCAGCAGTGGCAGTGGGGTGTCATCCTCTGTGGGCGCCTCTGCAGATGGTGCTAGCCGCAACTGGAGGTGGAAGCAACTGCTGGTGTGAACCTCAGTGGCGTTCTGGCTCTCTAGGTAAAAAGGCTGTTGCAGAATCACTGATGTACTAGAAAGCATGCTGAAGCTGGATCTGGTGACACTGATGCAACCCAGTGGAACCTTGTAAGATGTAAGAACAGTGTCCAGTGGCTGTTCAAATGACACCGTGCTCCCAACTCTGTTTCTTGCCAAACACTTTAAAGGAGACTACATCTTGTAGCTGCAACTTTGTCTGATCAGGTGGAATGAAATGTTTAGACACAGAGGTGCAAAGGGTTACGGTGTCTACAGCCGTGTAATAATTCTGCTTGTGACCTCGTGTCAGGTGCCTAGGAATGATAGGCGTGCAGAAGAATCTTGGAAGGCTTGCTTCCACTTGTGGGAGGAGTAGAGTTTCTCCATGCAAATTTTGAATGTTTGAACGAACCATTCAGCTTCACTGTTAGACTGAGGATGAAAAGATGTAGCAGTCACATGGTGGATTACATTTGTGTCACAAAACTGTTCAAAAATCAGCTGATGTGGATTGTGATCCATTGTCAGAGACAATGACCTTAGGAGGACCTTAAAGACAAAAAGTAGAAGACAAAGCTGATGAATGTGTTCACAGTAATGGTAGATTTCATGGAACAACAAAAGGAAATTACTGTAAGCAACTACCACCAATCAAAATAGACCATCACAATCAATGTCAATGTATTGCCACAGCCCGGATGCACATGGCCACTTAAAAAAGCATTGTGGCAGACATGATTGATGTCCTACATAAACAGTCTTATTGTTTCTATAGGTTTCCCATAACAATGTGAGTTTATCATGTGGAAATGTGTTTATCTTTGTTATTTTTGTTTTCTTGCAGCTGTGACCGACAGAACAAAACCTATAATGTCCAGTATTGACAAAAAGCAATTTGCGACATTTTTTTTAGACCACTGTGCTTCGAGCAGTGAAATGACTGAATGAGTGAATGAATGCAGACATTTTTGGACTCAAATGGGCCCTAGTTTGAAGAAAACCACCACTAACAGGAACATATTACCTAATTACATAAATTGGCAACATCAGCCTTGTTTCTTTTGTGTTAGAATTCAGCAATCAAATTTTCCTGTGGAGTGCAGGAACATGTCTGCGTAACCACTGAATGTAGGTGATCAATTTTGATTTGAATTGTCACTGCATAAGAACACAATTCAAGGCCAAAAATTCCATGTGCTAATACTACAAATCAAGCAGTCTTTTTTTTTTTTTAAATAAAGATAGTATGGTATGCACATGCATGATGAAATGAGGGAACCAAACTTAATTATACATAGTGATTCAAAAGGTCCCACAAAAATTGAAGGAGCTAATACATAAATAAAGGAGATAAAAGGAAAAAAATGTGAATAGAAATTAAAGTTCAGGGAGAATAAATAAAAACACAGGTTTGCTGATGATGTTGTACGAGGATTGACCAGAAAGTAATGCACTGCATTTTTTTCTCAGCCAAAAACAATGCTAATAATGAAAAAGGCTACGGATGTATTGTATGAAGTCTCCTGAGTGAGCACACCAAGTTTCTGTCATTTCAGAGGTAGCAGAGCTGCAGGGCCATTTCAAAATGGTGTCTACGGATGATGTTCATTATAAGCAACATGCCATTGAATTTCTCACTGCAGAGGAAGAAACTGTGAGGAATACTCACAAACACTTGTGCAAAGTCTATGGAGCATGTGTTGTCAACAGAAGTACAGTTAGTCACTGTTCACGAGGGGCAATGTCATCAGTAGGTGGTTCGTCAGAGCTCCCCAATTTGCAGTGCTCAGGGAGACCATCCATGGCTGTCACGCCTGACATGTTGCAGCGAGCTGATGTTGCCATTTTTGAGGGCACACACATTAGGACTCAGCAGTTGGCACTGTATCTGTCAATCAGCAAAGGAAGTGTGCATGCAATTATCTGTACTCTTGGATGTTCAAAAATGTTTGCAAGATGGGTCCCACAATGTCTAATGGTGGATCAAAAATCACACATAAAAACATGTGTCTTGATTTGTTGGAACATTTTGAGGCTGAGGGAAAGATCTTCTTGTCCTGGATTGTGACAGGGGATGGAACCTAGGTTCACCATTTTGAGCCTGAAACAGAATGACAGTCGATGGAATGATGTCATTCCCACTTCCCAACAGCAGAAAATATTCAAAGCAACTGCTTCCACCAGTGAGGTCATGATCTCTCACTGAGAAGATATGATTTTCATTGATGTGATTGCAAGAGATGGTACCATTAATTCAGAAGCATATGCCAACACATTAACAACACTCAAGACACCATTCCATTGACTTCAGCACCACAGCAACAAAGGAGGTGTTTTGCTACAACACGATAATGCTTGGTTCCACACAAATCTGAGGACTCTGAACACGTTGCAAAACAGGGTTCGACAATGTTACCCCATCCACCCTACAGCTCTGACCTAATACCTTCAGGCTTCCAGTTGTTTGGACCATTAAAGGATGCCATTTGTGAAAGACATTGTGACGATGATGAGGAGGTGATTCACACTGTGAAGCACTGGCTCCACCATCAGTGTAAGGATTGGTACCAACAGGACATATGCGCCCTTGTTTCACACTGGAGGAAGGCCAAAGAATGAGATGGAGATATGTAGAAAAACAGGGTGCGTAGATGAAGCACCACCATTCTTTTATGTGTGTAATTCTTATTATGTTCAGTAAAGAATTGCTGAAGAAAAACAATTCAATGCATTACTTTCTCAGGAACCCTCATCATTCTGTCAGACAGAGACAGCAAAGGACTTGAAAGAGCAGCTGAATAGAATATACAGTGTCTTGAAAGAGGGATATAAGATGAACATCAATAAACGAAAAACAGGGATAATGGAATGACGTTGAATTAAATCAGGTGATGCTGAGTGGGTTGGATTAGGAAATGAGACACTTAAAGTATAAGAGAAATTTGTTAACACAGAGTGTAGATGTGTTTGTCAGGAAGTCTTTGTGTTGAGGTTAGCCGCATATGAAAGTGGAATGTGGACAATAAACAGCTTAGACAAAAAGAGAATAGACAGTTTTGAAATGTGATGCTACAAAAGAACACTGAAGATCAGATGGATCATGTAACTAATGAGGAGTTACTGAACAGAGTTGGGGAGAAAAGGAATTTGTGGCACAACCTGACTAGAAGAAGGGATCAGTTAGTAGGACACATTCTGAGACAACAAGGAATCACCAATTTAGTACTGGAGGGGAGTGTGGGTGTGGAGGGGAGCTAAAATCGTAGAGGGAGGACCAAGAGATGAATCCAGTAAGTCGATTCAGAAGGATGTAGCTTGCAGCAGTTACTCGGAGATGAAGAGGCTTGAACAGGATAGAGTAGCACGGATAGCTGCATCAAACTGATCGTCGGACTGAGGACAACAACAACAACAACAACAACAACAATATGCGAGTGTAGATACAACTGTGTAACAGGAACTTATGTTCTTGGAACTAATCTTGAGCCAATGGAAACTTCAGAATGTCAGGATCATCAGGGACCACCAATGCACACTCACTTTCAGTAAAAATAATGTCTGGTCTCTACTTTGCAGAATGCACCTGAATTTTCAATGAACATGTCATGTCTGTATTGACTGTTGTGACTGCTGTATTGGACACACTCTATAATATACAACACTACTGAATGAACAGAATATTATCTTCGCTGGACTTAAGTACTACTGTTCTTAACACAACAAATTTTTTGATGGCTTGGGATCACCAATTCCTATTGCAAAGTGGCTATATTCCAACTCCTTTATCATACCTTTCAATTTATGTGCATCATTTGGAAGCTTGTATATGTAAAACATTGTTATTTCTTATCTCTTTGGCAGCCAAATTAATTACAGTTTGGCATATTACTGTAAAAATTGGTTTCCTGCTTTTGGAATGGAAACTGAGTCAGATCCTGTTTCTAAATTTTGATTGTTGTTTATAGCTTTCTGATTTTTTAAAGTGGAATGTACGTGGTCCAGTGGACTCTAGAAAGAATAAATCATTCTCTAAATTTGTATGTCCCACTTAAAATAATTTTTTTCTATGAAATTACCATGAGTAAAAAGAAGAAAGCAAGTACTATTATTCTGTAATACAAAATGATTTATTCACAGCTGAGGATTTGTATGAAATTTTTCAAAACACGGCCAAACAAAGAGTGGTACTTAGTAGTAGCTCCATATGAAATTTGTCCTTATCTCTTGCTTCTGTTTCCTGTGTTGTCTGTGTGGAAGTGCACATCATCATCTGCACAAAGCGATGTGTATTTGCAGTAAAATGGCAAGCTAATAAGTCAGTTACAGTTTTGTCAACTGCTCTCCACGCAAAAGATATAAGAATCATCGCAATAAAAAATAGAGATGGTACAGCCTCAGCTATATCCTGCACTGCACCCATAGCAGAATACACAGCTTTAGTGGGAGCTGCAGACCGGTTCAACCAGCAGAGCGAAAGATACGCTATAGGCATTGTCTTTTTTATTTTATTTTGGATGGTGCAATAGTAAACAGTTTCATAATATGGAACTGTAATAATGGAAGAAAATGTGACAAACATTCTTTTCATCTTGCACTTGTAAGGCACCTTTCAACTGGGAGAAATACAAAGAAAAGGGAAAGTTAAGCATTTGTCACAAAAAACAAACCAATAACATGTGGAGTTTTCTATTTCATATCACATCAAGGGAAATAAAATAAGATTATAGCACAAAATAAAGTATTTAAAACTAGAACTTTAGGTGGTACTATGGATAAAATGCATGAACAGAAACTCCTTGCATTGGCCATTAGAGAAAACCATAAAATGAATTTAAAAGTGTTTTATCAATAAATATGTGCACAAATCTGTATTTTTAACAAACAATGTAAAAAAGGCCATAAACATCTTTACTGAGCTTATCTATAGAAGACAGGAAAATAATTATGTACTACTGAGAGATTATCTATTGCAGGCAAGAAAAAATAATTAAAACAGCTAAGACACAAGGCACACAATGCACAGCTGAAACAGTGAAGTGATATCTCATACATTAGGTGTCAAACAATGAGATTGTGGTCTCCAAACAGTTAATACATCAATGCTAGATCACAGCACTACACACGTGTGGGACTTCCACATCCCTGTGAAGTCAGGTAAATAAATTCATATATGGGTCACACATCCCATGCTTGCTATGAAAGGGTTCTGAATTTATTAATGTAACAATGGGATACATATTATTTGTTTTACATATATGTCTTGTAAGCCAGTTGGAGGCCAAAAGATGTGTGAAGATCAAAATTTTTCACAGTGTTAATGTATGTGAGATTTTCTGCATTTTAATTACTATCTGCATAACAATGGAACATTACCAGAATGTACAATATTAAATTCAGTATCAATAATGTCTACTTTATTCTCACATAATACATCTCATTGTATTGCAGATTCCTTTTAGAGCATCAACAGAAATTAAAATGATTTGGTTTACGGGATTCATGAATTAGGTCATTATCATACAGTTGAACAGTCTATCTCACAAAAGGTAATTAACTTCAGTTTTAAAGTTGCAGTATTAAACAAAAACTATTTTGTTTAGTGAGACTGTAGGAGATACAACAAGCATAAGTGTTTGTTCAGTTGATATATAAAACTACCAATACAACATCAAGATGCAAAATCAGTTAAATTAATTTGTAGGATTATAACCAAAATAAATAAAAGTTATTCCTCTCCTTGCCTACTATGTAGAAGCAATAGAGAAAAGAAAGATGGCTGTACTTACATTATGGTAGCAACTACAAAAGATCAACCGTAGTATAATCTATGTAGGACATATCAATAAATAATAGAAGTGCTTGTATTCATGATGATTCAGAACTGCAGTGTAGAGTGGCCAGTGGTGTCAACAATGAGTTTAGCCATTTTATTAAGTGTCTTTCAGATGCACTGACCTGCTATTGGTTATAACACATGTCCTGTGTCAGAAATTAGTCAAGAGATGAAACAGAAATATTAGATTTGACAAAGTTTCCTACAAATTTTGCAGTATTGGATATCTCTTCATATTTCACTCTCTGCAGTGGCATTTTCTTCTTGTGGTACACAACAATACCCAATACCACCACAACCAGAAACATTATTCTCTTCAGTTAAATGACCACCAGATTTGCCAGTATTTCTTTCAGGGCACATTTATCACCTGAAAATCAATACAAGAGTGCCAATACAATATTTGTACAGTAAGATCACCCTGAAATACTTCATGCAAAGTAATTTAAAAAAACAGAACTAATATAATAACCCTGTTGTTTTATGTAGTGAAACAAACAAGAAGATAGCAGGATGGCTCAAGTCACTTCTGTTTCCAGTCATCTATCCTAAATCTGTGTGGATTTCAAAAGTAACTACTTGTACTATGAAATCAAACTTACTGTCTCTTTTTCCAAAAATCAATCTAGTAGAAGTATGTGGAAGTAGGACATTAAGACATACTAGAAGCACTACCAAATGATATATGACATGGTTATATGTGAATCATTTTATTGCTTAGAGCAAATTTACAATGCTTCCACCTAATTACAACATCACAGCTAGTCTCTGGCCCTCCCTCCCCCCCAAACCCCCACCCCTCCTAAGATCCTCTCTCTGGGATGTCAGAGAGGTTTCAGAATCTCAAAAATCTCAACATTTCAACAAGTATAAGAGCTGTCATCTGTATGTTCCGAAAGTCCTTTAAGGCCTTTAATATGATGCTGCATTATTGATTAACCCAATAAGTTGCAAGCACATGAAAAAATTTGATCAGAAGTGCCATTGGATCATAGATTTTAAATTAAATAGAATTCAGACTGGAATGGCATTCTGAAATACCTTATCAGAAACATAAAGCAGTTATTTCATTTCTATGAAACTCATTGAGAGTTATTTGCAGAAAATCTGAGACTCCCAAATGATCCTCAACAGAATGCAAATGTGAATTTGGATAATACTTCCTGTATTGCTTAAATATATCAACAATTCACTGGCAAATGAAGTAATTCAAAGATATTTTTCCACCCATGTGGATGTATTAGAGGGAAGATCACATTAAAACTATTCTGTGGGATGTTGTTGAGGAGTTAATTTATTTGGAAGGGGGAGTAGAAAACAAGAAAAAACTAGCTCAAATCACACCACAGTTGTCCATATGGATTTTACTACTCAGAATCTGAGGATAGTTAAAGTATAAGGTTGGATAAATCTAAAGAAATGTTGTCCAATTTATGACAGTTTTAATTGAGCAACATGAATGTTACATTGTTATCCAAGAAACTACAGTTGGGCCCACTACAAGAGATATACACCAATGGGGAAAAAGTAGCAACATCAAAAAATACCATTACTAGATCACAGGTTAATGTAACTGTGAGATAAGTCTTCAAAAATGTGAAATCCTGGTACATAAAAAACAGTGTAACTACCAGAATGTTGAATGTAAGGATGCCAATGTGCATGTATTGTGTTGTACATGTGATACATGTCAGTTTGCGAAATGGAATGCCTGTTGCACTTGGTCACTCAATACAAGGGTAGTTGGTTAATACCATTTGTGGATGATGCTGGAGTTATCGTCCAATGAGAACATATGCCATACATCATTTCACAGGGCTGCTTGAGTAAAAAAAGAGCTACTCATGTAATTTTCTTTGCTTACTGCAAATAATACAAATCAAATACATGAAATATCATTTTATTATATTTCTTAGAACATCTTTAACAACAAAAGATAGCCAATAATGATGGAGTGGAAGTTATAAAAACATGCAAACAGTAGAGCATTTCAAAACTGAACAGGACAAAAAGTGTCAAAGGTAAGCCAGGAAATTTGGAGTAACTTTTCAAAATGTGATTAGTCCACAAATAAAAATTTTACATGAGATGCAAAAAAACTACTACTATCCAAACTTGTGAAGTAAATTAGAAGTTGTGTGTTAGAATTTATTAAGCTTCAAGAAAGAAGAATGGAATGAGTAAGAGAAATCTCACTCTTTATTTAAAGGCAATGTTGCCAACAGAATTTTTGAAATCTATGGACTTTCCTCATTTTGTATTGGCCAAATGGACATAATGTGTTTTGAAACAAATTTACATAATAAAAAAACAAGAATCCAATATTGTCCTTCATTCACACCATTAAGAGACAACACAAATGAAACAGGAACAAGTGTCCAGCTGTTGTTGAAAGAAAATAATCAAAATTAGTCATCTGATGGAATGGTTACTTACTATAACTGTTGACATATTGTCTTTTTTAGCAAATTTCCAAATGCTATGTTCTGTAATCACTCACTTAAAATTAAAATTAAGCATGTCATTTTCACTCATTGTTAAGGAGTACAACCATAATTTTTATTGCACTTGCAAATTATAATACACAATGTTTTTTTAAAAATTATCTAAAACTTTTGTAAGCAGTTGAATTGAAATTATTAATAATTCTTTTCAAGCCTTAAATACACTACTGGCCATTAAAATTGCTACACCATGAAGATGATGTGCTACAGATGCAGAATTTAACAGAAAGGAAGAAGATGCTGTGATATGTAAATGATTAGCTTTCCAGAGCATTCACACAAGGTTGGCGCCAGTGGCGACACTTACAACATGCTGACATGAGGAAAGTTTCCAACTGAATTCTCATACACAAACACCAGTTGACCGGTGTTGCCTATTGAAACGTTGTGATGCCTTTTGTAAGGAGGAGAAATGCGTACCATCATGTTTCTGACTTTGATAAAGGTCAGATTGTAGCCTATAGCGATTGTGGTTTATCGTATCGCAACATTGCTGCTCGCGTTGGTCGAGATCCAATAACTGTTTGCAGAATATGGAATCGGTGGGTTCAGGAGGGTAATACGGAACGCTGTGCTGGATCCCAATGGCCTCGTATCACTAGCAGTCGAGATGGCAGATTTGCATGGCTGTAACAGATCGTGCAGCCACGTCTCGATCCCTGAGTCAACAGATGGGGATGTTTGAAAGTCAACAACCATCTGCACAAACAGTTCGACGATGTTTGCAGCAGCATGGACTATCAGCTAGGACACCATGGCTGCGGTTATTCTTGACGCTTCATCACAGACAGGACCACCTGCAATGGTGTACTCGATAACGAACCTGAGTGAACGAATGTCAAAACGTAATTTTTTCCAATGAATCCAGGTTCTATTTACAGCATCTTGATAGTCGCATCTGCGTTTGGCGACATCGCAGTGAATGCACATTGGAAGCATGTATTAGTCATCGCCATACTGGTGTACAACCCGGCATGATAGTATGGCGTGATAGTATGGCGTGCCATTGGTTACACGTCTCAGTCACCTCTTGTTCACATTGATGGCACTTTCAGATGTGTTACGACCTGTGGCTCTATCCTTCATTTGATCCCTGCGAAACCCTACATTTCAGCAGGATAATGCACTACCATATGTTGCAGGTCCTGTACGGGCATTTCTGGATACAGAAAATGTTCGACTGCTGCCCTAGCCAGCACATTCTCCAGATCTCTCACTAACTGAAAACGTCTGGTCGATGGTGGCCGAGCTACTGGCTCGCCATAGTACGCCACTCACTACTCTTGATGAACTGTGGTATTGTGTTGAAACTGCATGGGCAGCTGTACCTGTACACGCCATCCAAGCTCTGTTTGACTCAATGCCCAGGCGTATCAAGGCCTTTATTGCGGCCAGAAGTGGTTCTTCTGGGTACTGATTTCTCAGGATCTATGCTCCCAAATTGTTTGAAAATGTAATCACATGTCAGTTCTAGTATAATATATTTGTCCGATGAATACCCATTTATCATCTGCAATTCTTCTTGGTGCAGCAATTTTAATGGCCAGTAGTGTAATTTATTATTTTAAAATAATTGAGAAATTCATTTTTATAAGATGCTGAAAAGAGAATGATATTTTGGAGATCACTATCAAAAATGTCATTTCAATTGTCCCATATTTTAATTAAAAAAATAATGTTCAGAATTTACTGGGTTTTATTCTTTCAAACTTTCTTCAAAGCATGTGATATCCTGGTTCCTCCTCCAAGCAATCACACTCTACATCTTCTGTTTTGTCTTCCACATTAGCTACCACACAACCTCTCTGAAGTATGTCAACATAAAATTTTAATGACTCATCTTTATTCCAACTATTACCAAATCGTTGTTTCGGAAGGTAGAATAAATCCTGCTCATTTCCTGATTTTATTGGCTGTAGCAAACTGACAACATTTGGGTGATCGGATCTGTTGCTACACCTCTTTATAGCAAGGTCATATAACTTTTTGATAGATCATCCAAACCATATGTGGGCTCCATCCTAAAAACAACATGGATTCTTTTCTCCTTCTGTTTCTCTTTGGGTATAATCCATTTCATGTCTCTTATCCCCACTGACTTCCTCAAATTTTGGCAGAGTTCCTTGAAGTGCAGAACATCCCAGTCTATTCCTAGTTTTTGAAATTTCCCAGTTTTCTGATAAAACCTGTGATATTGTTCAGGAGTTAGTATTTAAGATTGTTTCTGAAGGCTTTGTTCCGCAGTACCAAAAAGTCGATCTACAGGTAAGTAGGATTGACCACACACTGTAAATGTAATGTGTATCTCTTGTACTGAGTCTGGAGATTTTTCAACGGCTGCCAGTTGAGGGAATGAACTTTATGGGCATTCCTATTTTGTCCACTGCAGGCATCACAAAATAATGTTATTGTGGAAGTTCTTTATACCTATGCTTTCTCAGAGTGTCTATTAAGGCTGAAGCTACTTCATTTGAACCTCTACCAGCCTGGTTCTTCAGTCCAGCAGTAAAAGCTTGGAGACTTATTACTAGTATCTGTAATCCAGAGAGCATAATATGACAGTTGCTGAGTGTAATAAGTCTCAACAATAGCGAATTTTGGCAGAGGTTGGAGACTTATTACTAGTATCTGTAATCCAGAGAGCATAATATGACAGTTGCTGAGTGTAATAAGTCTCAACAATAGCGAATTTTGGCAGAGGTTGGACTTGCTGCAGATTGAAGCATGAAGACAAGCTGTTGGAGCAGTTTCTCTTTCATAATTTTGTAAAACTTTTTAGTTTTCATTATATGAGCAGCAAGCTCTGCTAGCACCATTTGTCTTTTGATCAACTCTTTAGTTAGTTTTATTTCATGGTTCATTCTACAGCAGTAACTACAAACATCTACTGCAGGATCACCAAACCACAAATTAAATTTTTTTGAGAAATGTTCCTGAAGAACCACTTTTTTACTTTTCATGAATCAGAGACACTTTCATTACACATTTTGTAAAGTTTTGTGATATTTCTGTCTGAAGATAGATACTGCCTTTACTTTTTTGTCTGCTATAGTGACATTCCCTAGCCTCCAAAACTGTGATGACTTGTATCACACTATTTTTCTTTGCAAAGTTTTGTTTTGTTCTGTGATCCCCTCCACTTTTTTCAGAAATGACATTACCATCAACTACCAAGGAAGCAATGCTATTATGTCAAGTTGGTCCTATACCGAACAGATCTCTTAAAAACTTAGTACACACAGAACTTGCATACTGTCTACTCTCACCTGAAACTTTGTAGTTTGAGTCTTCAGTTTCCCATCCTCTTTCTAAGGAAGTTATGATTTTGGATTGGAGACAACCATAAATGAAGCCAGAATCCTGTCCTTTGGTAGTTTAAGTGTCTGTAGATTTTCATCCTATTTCTCATTAGACAGTATACAGAGATGATACAGCATTCGTATCTTACCTCTTTGTGTCCACAAGAAGATCAAACTCCAGCATTTCAGGGTCCTTATCATGGTATGTGAAAGAGTTAAACAGTAGAAATTTAAGTGGATTCCTATCCAGAAATTAAAGTGAAACATGTAGTTAGAATGTGCAGCAAAATCAATTCAGTAGACAGTCTCTCAAAAAATTGTTTTTTAAAACATCTTACCTCTCCATCTGCTCAATCTTCCTTTTCACAATGTCCTTCTGCCACTTCCTAGATCCAGAGGAGTGGTCTCCTAAGTGTTCAACTCCTTCCATGTCAGTCATATTTTCATGAACAGCAAGCTCCCACACAAACAAGAAACTGGCCAACCAATCTGTTTCCTGTGACAAAGTGCTGGCTACAACAATAAGTGGTACAGGTATACAACAGATACATTGTAGTGAAGTTGTAAAACACATTCTGTCTTGGCGCCACATCTTTTATTTGTCTTACTGAAAAAACTTTCGTTAGCAATTGGCAGTAAATAGACGTACTGCGATTTGAACCAGTTTCACTGATGGGCTTATTGCACTCTGAACCGAAAGTCAAATTTTGCACCTGATTTAAATGGTTAAAAATATTGTTTTGAATTAAAATAACACCATAGCTCAGTGTAGCACACCTTGTAGTGTAGAAATTCGCTTCAAACTAATTTTTGACCATGAGTGCACTTATCACGTTTTGAAACGCCACTCCTCAAATGTCGAACATGGATAAAACTTAATCAAAATATCAACAGCAGGTTGTTCTAATTACCTATCTGTCCAAGCAAAATACAAAAGAGGGGAAAGAAAAGTAAACAGTGTGGGAAAATATGTTATTAAGGACCAAAATATGGCAAAGAAAAAAAAACAGAAAAACAGTTTCAGATAAAAATATTGCATCACAGGATGGATTAAATATAGCCAGACTTCAGCAGGATTACAGAGGAAAGAAACTCCATGTAAAAAGGGCCATGAAGTGAGGGAAAGAGAAAAATTGGGATACTTTAATTCAGAAACTTTAGATGGAGAACATCAAAAGAAACTTTCTGGCTCACTGAAAAATATGAAATCAGGATAAGAAGAGATAACAACAAAATATGAGCAAGAGCGAAACATCATAAAAGGAATAAGAGGAGAGAGGGAGGTTTCAAACATGTTTGAAACTGTGTGCTGGACTACCAATAACTGCACAGGAACAGAAAATGCTTTTAAACAAACAAAAAAGGGAATATTTCCTGGATGTGATGAGTTAACTGCAGGTGTCATAAAGCAGCAGAGATTAATGGAATACAACAGTTGTACCTAATTCTTGGAGAGATATGGAGGGTGAATGGGGTAACAAGTGACTGGCAAGAGGAAATTCTTTTACTGATACTTAAAAAAGGAAATAGAAAAAGGTGCACTGATCATAGAGGGATCATTTTATTACTGTACAACCTAAAGATCATGGAAAATATTGTAGGAAAGAAGCTGAGAGTTATTCTAGAACCTCACTTTGAGAATAACAGGATAAGTTTAGTATTAACAGTGGAAAAACTGAACTTTCCTTGAACTCAAGCAAATAATGGCAAAAAAGTGAAAGAAAGGAAAAAACCTTGTAATAATGTTCCTAAATCTGGAGAGGGAATCCGACAGTGTGATGAGATATGAAATGTTGGACTGCTTGGAAAAACTGAATGTCCCTAACTCTCTAATTACTTAAATTCAGATTTTGTAAAGCAAAGAGATTTAGAACAAAGAGAGATGTCTAATAATGTAACTACCTTCCCTCATTACCCTACAAAATAAAGGACCTCAAGATAGTTCAAAAAATGACATAAATACTATTGCCTTTGTGGATGAAACCAACTTGGAGGTACATGACTCTAAGAGTTTGGTTTACCTACGAAAAAAAGGAAAAGGCAGTGGTACAGCAAACATCCACTCCATATAATCTATTTTTGGAGGGGAAGAAGATGGAGAATTTGAATACCAGTATCTTTGTAATGTTTTAGTAAGTGATGGGAGTGCCAAGGTGAAGGTTTGGAGTAGAGTAATCATAGGAACAAATGTATTTAATTTTGTATAAAGACATGTCTGTCATAAATATGGTTCTATAAAAGCTAAACAGACCAAGTTCAAAACTTTCATTCTGTCCATAATAGTTTGGACTTAGCTCTGCTCTGCTGATGACAGGGAGAGAAGATGAGAGAGAGGCATATAAGGACAATCTGGAAAGGCTGAGTATAGTGAAACTGAAGTGGTTTGGTCACATTAAACACATGCAGGCTTGCCAGATTCACCATCAGTACCTGGAATGGAAATATGTCAGGACAAAGATCAGTTGGACACCCAAAAAAAGACATGGTGGGAGCAAATTAAAGAAGATCTTGAAAGGCAACTCATGGCCGAGGGCCGAAGTAATTTCTCAATAATAATGTTTAAATAATTCCTTTTAAAAGACAAGGTTTTAGAGAACATCTGAAGGCCTTACTTAAGGAAAATTAAAATATCCTTAAATATTTCCTTTTAAGTCACAAGGATTTAGACAAACGGCTGAAGGCCTTACTTAAGTAAAATTAAAGTATCTTCTCGGCTTAAGGCCTGAATAATATTTCAGATCAACAAAGGAAATTCTTTAAAAAGGCAAGCATTTACCAATTTTGGCTAAAAGCCATATTAAGGAAAACTTGAATTAATTCCTCGGCTGGGAGCCCAATAATATTTGAACATAATAAAATGCAACCTTTAAAGACAAGCATTTATGCAATACAACAGGAAACAATCTTAAGAAAACTTGAAAAATCTTAACAGCTGAAGGCCCAAACAGTTATTCAAAATAATTAAAGACAAACCTTAAGATGAGCATTTACACAGTACAGCTGAAGGCCATTTTTAGAATTCAAGATAATTAAGAGAAACCTTACAGACAGGAATTTACACATTACGGCTGAAAGCCACAACTTTTAAAACAAAGGCGGGTGAAGGCCTAAATACAGAGTGAACAACAGTTTTAAATAAAACATGGCTGAAGGCCTAATCTTAAAATACTTCATGTCAGGTTCAGCTGAAGGCCAGATACTGAACCATAGAACAGACAAAATTAATACACAGCTGAAAGCCTGGCACAGTACTTGTGACAAAAGAAAATCACAAACAACAGAACAGTTGTGCTCAGAAGCGTTCCAAGGGTCGGCCTGGGGAGGAATCTCTAACAACTGTTTAGGTGAGACAGGCAGCCAAGCGTAACACTAAGTAACTGGGGGGGGGGGGGGGAGGGGGGGTAGGGGGGGGGGGGGGGGAGCACGATCTAGGGACGGCTGAAGAACCAACCGACAACGTAATCAGTTCCCTTCCACCTGACCAATGGGATGACAAGCAAAAACATCAGCAAGGACGAGGATCGCAGCAGGACTATTTCTTAATAATTGGCGTCTAAACACAGTCAAGACACAGTAAACACTCAAAGAAAAAAGGAGAACAACATCAGCCTGTCAAACTACACGCTGTGCCGGACAGCAACAACACGGGCAGGAAAACACACTGCCTGAAAATTATGATAACAATCAGGGCAGGTAACCGGAACTTTAACAGCCACAAGGTAGAAAATACCGCTAGTGCACTTAACTAATAAATTATAATGATTTCAAAAATTAAACATCATACAGGAAGATGGCTGCAAATATTTGCCGACTCCAACACACCATCACATTGCTGCTTGCGGGAACAGCCCAGGAAGCAACAACCGGCAACCAACGAAGAGATTTCAGTCCAGTTGAGGTTTCATAACAAGTTCACTGATTTCTCAACTCCAGTAGGCAGGTTCAGTGGGTAACGAACTTTGCAGCTCTCACAGCTAGTGCCACACAACTCCGACCATGCGTGTATGCAGCCAGCAGCCCTATCCTGACCTCGCGCTGTGGAGACTTACCCGCTGCTCCATTGCAACCGACCAAGTGGCTATTCCAGTACACGGACAGCATTCATCTGCTCAGCGGAAGTCACAGAAGCTACACACAGCTCCACCTAAACACCTGCACCAAAACTCCAACAATCATAAAACCAATGACCATGGAACAACAAGGAGAAATGACAAGTCACACACACAGATAGTTTCCATAAGCAGTCAGCAACCACATACACACCATCTGATGAGACGAATGACCAACTGAGGTCATTCCCACTCAAGTTATGAGTGTCGGCAATGGTCAGGTGAGTCTTGGCTATCTGGAGCTCACTGCAGCTCCAACCCGACTCAACTCCGTGTCCATTCAGAACTTGGAGACGCGGCGACCCAGGCACACTGGCTTGGACTCAACTGTGCAGAGGGAACACTTACCCAATGGGCACTCAACATCTCTGCACAAGGAAGGAACCAACCCACATCCGGCACGATGACCAACTGGTGAGGCCCAGAAACAGTCCAAAGACCAAATACACATCGCACGATGAGACAACTGACTGAGCAACCTCCCAACAGTTATTCCCACTCCAGTCTCCTTCCATCAGACAGTACACACACATGTGTCACCATCGGTCGGCAAGTACAGGCTGTCTGCACCTCACTGGCGCTCCGTCCCAGACAGAACTCCCGACACATGACGAGCCGGAAGTACTAGTGGTCACTTCAAAGATAATACAATAGTGCTCTTATCGATAAGTGCTGCTGCTTCCAATCATGGACAGGTAAGACAGGAACTTAGTGGCACCAGTAAATTGAATAAGAAAATGAGGCGGCAGTACCGTAAAGAGAAGATGACAAACAATAAATGGCTTGAACACAAGCCATGCATGGCTCAATCATCTATTTTGCAGGACTCTCTTTTTTTTTAATATAAAAAGGTAGGCTAAAATCTTCCCTAGTATATTTCTAGGGCCCTACTACTTAATGGGCTGTAATTTTCTTCCTTAGCAAAATCTCTAAGTACAGATTGTTTCAATATGGCATAAAATTCTAAACTTATCATTATAGCCTCTTCCACACATATATACAAATATGTATTACATTGTTTTGTTTCTACTTTAATGACTCCAAGATAACTGTAAACATGAAAACCCAAATCACTATTCACCAAGTACAACACCCAATGGACATGACCCATTATAGGCTGCTTGACAAAAATGTGAAGCATCAAGGGGAGGAGGAAATGGGATGAACTTTATGGGTTGAGAGTGGATGTGAATTTATTTTAGTGATTACAATATCGTGCCAAATGTACAAGGAACTCAGCAGTATGAACCCACTTTACAAAGATGTTGCAATCCCTCCGCCCTGGATGCATAAACTGATTTGGATCGGAAGGCTGTCATAAAGCCATTCCATCCTCTTAAAACAAACCAAGTTTTATGGTTACTTCTTGAGATTACATAAACTTGTGATGCTACATTATTTTCAGTAAGTGTGTGCCAGTTTCCAAATACAAGGAATATGACTGAAGCTTTTCTGTATTTCGCAATGCATTAGTACACCACTAAAATTCTATGTTGTTAAAAATTGCTCCAGTACATAATGATTATTTTACATGTTTTGGCATTTTGCTAGGAAAATTAGTTGTTCTATAAATTTCATGATAAAGTACAAAATACAACCTTGTTTTTACTTCTGCATCTTGAAACTGATGTAATATCATTCATAACAAATGCCACTTATATATGAACAATATTAGGAAAAGGGTAGATCGTTACCATAAAGATGACATGCATATTGAGTTGCAGACAGGCACAACAAAAAGACTGTTACACATTTAGCTTTCCACAAAAGCCTTATTCAGAGGAGAAGATACACACACATTCACACAGCTCACGCACACATGGCCTCTATCTCTGGCAGCATAGACAGGAATGTGAGCATCATGTTAAAGGAAAGCAGCAATCTGGATTGAAGCAGGGAAATGGGAGGCATAGCAGGGTATGGACAGGGGCGAAAGAAGTGTGCTAACTGACAGCGTATGCAGGAACTAGATGGTGATAAGACAGGCCTGTCAGGAGCAGTGTAAGGAGGCTGTAATGCAGGGAGATACGTGGAGGGGAAGGAGGAAGGGTGTATTTGGAAAAGGAGAGGAGCGGGGAAGGGGAAAGATAGGCAGGAACATTGACAGAGGACAGCATGCAATGAGCATGAGAGGGCATGAACAGGGAGGAGGTGATAGGACGGAGGGAGCAGAAACTATTGGGTGGATGGTATGGAGACAGTAGGTTACAATAGATTGAGACCAGGGTAATTTGAGGAACAGAGAATGTATTGTAAGGATAACTCCCATGTGCACATTTCAGAAAAGCTGTCGTGGGGGGGATTGGGACGATCCAGACTGCCCAGTCTCTGAAGCAACTATTGAAATCATGCACATTATACATTATGTTCAGCTGCATGTTGCACCACATTGTGGCATACCATGCTCTTGACCAAAGTGTAGCAGTGGCCATTCATCCTGGTGGACAGCTGGTTGGTCCCCATACCTATATAAAATGCAGGGCAATGATTGCTATAGAACTGGTATATGACATGTATGCTTTGACAGGTGGCCTGGCCTCTGATGGCTTAAGATAAGTCAGTGATAGGACTGGAATAGGAAGTGTTGGGTGGATGGAATGTGTAGGTCTTGCACCTGGACCTTGCACAGCTATGAGATCACTGTGGCATGGAATTTGTAGTGGCATAGGCATGGACTACGATGTTGTGGAGGTACCACTGTGGACTGAAATAAATGGACCACACCCTTTGTCAGAGCTTTGGTTATCTGTAATCATGCCTTGAAATGCCAGATATCCCAGGATCCATTCCACCACTCCTAAAGTTGTGTTCCGTTGCCCAGTGGAACAATGTCAGATATCACAGAATCCATTCCACCGCTCCTAAAGTTGTCATCCATTGCCCAGTGGAACAATGCTGGGCATCCCATGATCCATTCCACCCCTCCTAAAGATGTGTTCCATAGGAGGGGTGGAATGGATCCTGAGATGTGCAAAATTCCAAGGCATGAAAGATAACCAAAGCTCTGACTAAGGGTGTGGTCCACTTATTCAAGTCCATAGTTGTATTATGTGACATATGGGGTACTCCTTTGTAGCTGGTTCTTTGTAGTTGAGGGAGGAGTTTGGGTGTGGAGACATAACACAGGAAATCTATTTGAAACCAAGGTCTGGAAGATAATGTCTATCTGTGAAGGCTTTGGTGAGACTGTCAGCACTCTGGACAAGGGAGTTGTTGACACTGTGGATACGCTGTCCTCAGGTGGCCAAAATGTTTGGGAGGGAATTTTTTTGGTGTGAAAGGGATGTCAACTGTCAAAATGCATGTAGTATTGGTCATTTGTAGGTTTAATGTGGATGGATCCATCAGAGATGGGGGGGGGGGGGGGGGGGTCAGCATCCAGTAAGGTGGCTTGCTGGGATGAGGAGGATGATATGAAGTGGATAGGAGAGAAGGTGTTGATGTTGTAAAGGAATAAGGATAGGATATCTTGGCTCTGAGTCCAGATTATAAAGGTATCATAAATGAACCTCGACCAGACCAGGGATATGGGTTTTGGGAGACCAGGAAGGTTTCCTCGAGATGGCCCATAAACAGGTTGGCATAGGAGTGTGCACCAGAGTGCCCATGGCTGTGCTGCATATTTGTCTTTATTTCTTCCCTTCAAAAGATAAGCAGTTTTATGGTAGGATAAAGTTAGTAAACTGTATGCAGAATGTGGTAGTGGAGCCTGATGGATGCTGGAAAAGGTAGTGTTCAATAATGGCAAGACCATGGGCATGAGGGATGTCAGTGTATAGGGAAATGGCATCAACAGTGGTGAGCTGGGATCCATGAGGTAAAGGGGTGGGGTGATGGAGTAAGTGAAGGAACTGTTTGGTGTCTTTGACATGGGAAGCTTGATTCGGCAATTGGTTGGAGGTGTTGGTCAATGAGGGCCAAATTCTTTCAGTGAGGGCACAATAATCAGCTGCAGTAGGGCATCCAATATTATTAAATTTGTAGATTTTGGGGAACATGTAGAAAGCTGGTGTGTGGTGTGTCACACATGCAAGGAGGGAAATCGATCAGTGGAGAGCTTCTGAGGAGGGTCTAATGTTTTAAGCAGGGATTTTGAAGGTTGTGTTAGGCTTCTGGGATGGGATCACAGGTGGAGGAGTCAGACAATTGGCAGAGGCCTTCTGCCAGTTAGGCAGAGCAATTCATAATGACAGTTGTGAAACTTTTGTCTGTAAGTAGGATGATCGGGTCAGGATTTGCCTTGAGGCTGTGTATGGCTGTCCTTTCTCCTGCTGAAAAATTGGTGTTCTTAGGAAGAGACCTGGGGAGGGATTATGAGGCCAAGTTAAAAGTGGGGAATTCCTGGAAGGTCGCCAGGGGGGTGGTTAGGTGGGACGGAGAGGGTAGATTATGTTTTGATGGTGGTGTGTGCATGATTAATTTACAAACTTAATTTGTGTGCAGCTTATGACATGACACATTTTGCAAAAGAATTTAGTTTATTTTCATGAGTATGTGAAGACTTCTGTCACATTTCTAAAAATTTTCATTAATAAAAAGTAAAATTTTATTTAAATTTGCATCTGCCACAAAAAGTGGAAACAGTGCTGTTAGTCAATTTGACTAACAGGGTGTTCCAGATGCTTCAAAAAGAAATTATGTTTTATGTACCAGTATGCAATGAAATTCACACCAAAGATCTCACTTTGTCACTTGTATTCAATCAGTTCAGTTGGCCACTTTAGGTAAGCATCTCCTTTAACCCTTTCACTATGATGAACTTCTGTAGAAGTCAGGAGCAAATGTGCCGTTCAGCCGGTGGACTGTCATAGCAGTTCCGCCTCACGTCATATTTCTCCACTTCACTACACTCGACTTGTGTGGAAGCCTGACCTATGCATCATCTAGCAGCTTTGTTTAAAGTCTGTACTCACTAGATGCAGCTGCATTCGTTTTCAAAGCATCGGTTTCACTTGACTTGCACCGCTCATTTCCCTCCTTGTTTCTAATCTGAAGTGACATGTTGTTAACCTCAGTTTCTACTAAAAGTGATATGACAGATAAGTGACATACTTGTGTATGAAGCTCTTTCTCTCATACTGGGTAGTGACTTTTGAGATGAAAGGGAATCATTGTCCGAATGTGACGATGAACACAAAGCATCTACTGTAGCTGCTTCTACATCGGGTACACATGCTACTCAATCTATTCCACAGACATCTGCAGACTTGGACTTGTGTGCAGATACAGTCAATATCAAAAACGTGTGTGATCTGTATAAATATTTTCCCTAATAAATGTATAGTATAAAGTCCAATAATTGCGATAACACTACGAGTGTGAAAGCAGGACGGAGTAGCACTGCGGGGAGAGGGAAAAATGCTCCATACAGCAGACACGGCTGGATGGGACTGGCACTCATCCACAGCATACGACACAACAATCACGGCACCAGCGTGAAAGGGTAAAGCTCTTACAACAATTAGATACAGTGCCATTAGTATTTCTTTGAACATTACAATATAGTGTACATGAAAATGTCTCTGAGTTATCTGTAAATATACCTTCTGAAGAGTGAATTAAAGATAGAAAGAGTTCATATAAAGAATATGGCATTAATCTTCAGTTTTATCAAACAAAATAAGGACTAATTGTAGTTTTATGCAAGTTTTGAAATGGAAGCTGAAGCCATATTCAAGTTAAGTAGAAGTGATACGATGTCTTTCCTTAGAACCATAACATAAATTGCAAAATTCATGTGTGAAACTAGCTTACAATAAAACTTTAATAATACACCTAAGGGGGAATTTACGCTGAGATGACATAATGCCTTGATGCCAGCCAGCATGGACTTGGAAAACATTGATCATGTGAAACCCATTTTTCTCACATGACTTACCAAAATCATTGGATCAAATCAATCAAGTAGATGCTGCCTTTCTTGATTTCTGAAAAGCATTTGACTCAGTATCACACCTACACTTATTGTCAGAAGTACTCTCATACAGGATATCAAGTGAAATTTGTGACTGGATGTAGAAGTAACTTCAGGTGTGCCCCAGGGAAGTGTATTGAGACTCTTGTTGTTGATGTTGTATATTAATGACCTTGCAGGCAATATTAATAGTATTAATAGTAAAATCAGACTTTTTGCAGATAATGCTGTTATCTATAATGAAGTACTATCTGAGAGAAGCTGTATAAGTACTGAGTCAGATCTTGATAAGATTTCAAAGTGGTTCACAATTGGCAACTTGCTTTAAAAGTTCAGAAATGTAAAATTTTGCAGTTCACAGAATGAAAAAGAGTGGTATCTATGACTATAATATCAATGAGTCACTGTTGCAGCCAATTCATAAAAACACCTGGCTGTAGCATTTTGTAGGAATACGAACTGGAATGATCACAAAGGTTCAGTTGTGGGTAAAGCAGGTGGTAGCCCTCGGTTTATTAGTAGAATGCTGGGAAAGTGCAATCAGTCTACAAAGGAAACTGCTTATAAATCACTCACGTGACCAGTTCTAGAATGTCGTTCAAGTGTGTGTGGCGCACACCAGATAAGTGTAACAGAAGATACAGAACATATACAGAGAAGAGCAGCACGAATGGTCACAGGTTGTTTAATCCTTGGGAAAATGTCACAGAGACACTGAAGGAACTGAAGTGGAAGATTCTTGAAGATAGATGTAAACTATCCCAAGAAGGCCTATTAACAAAGTTACAAGAACTGGCTTTAAATGATTATTGTAGGAATATACTGCAACTCCTATATATCACTCACATTGGAATCATGATGATAAGATTAGGATAATTATTGCATGCACAGAGCCATTCAAACAACCATCCTTCCCACACTCTATATGTGAATGGAACAAGGAGAAACCCTAATAACTGGTACAGTGGGATGTATCATCTGCCATGCATCCCACAGTGGTTTCCAGAGTATATGTGCAAATGTAGATGTTGATGAGATACCTCTTAATATCATCCCAGATCTCCTTTTGCCAGCACAGTGTAACAGATTGACGTGGCACAGACTCTACAAGTCATTGGCGGTCTCGTGCAGAAACATTGAGGTGTGCTGCCATCCATAACTGTGAAAATGTGGCCAGTGTAGGAAGTTGTGCATGACCTGACCTCCAATCACGTCCCACAAGTGTTCAGTGGGATTCACGTTAGGTGATCTGGGTGGTCAAATCGTTCACTCAAATTGTTCAGGATGTTCTCCAAATCAGCTGCAAGCAGCAATGGCCGAGTGACATTACAACATTGTTTAAGAACGTGCTCGAACGGTTGCAAATGGTCTCCGAGTCGACGAATGCAAACATTTCCAGACGGTCGTCAGTTCAGTTATCCAACTGCTATGGACCCACCACCGACTTCCACAGTGTCTTCATGCAGTATACACTGCACTCAAATCCTGTCCTCAGCTCTTACCGACTGAAATTGTGACTCGTCTTACCGGGCGATGATTTTCTGAGAATCTACAATCCGACTGATTTGGTCACGAGCTCAGGACAGGCACTGCAGGTGATGCTGTGCTGTCAGTAAAGGCACTCCAGTATGCCACTTGTTGCCGTAGCCCATTAATGCCAAATTTTACTGCACTGTCCTAATGGGAACATTTATTGTACACCCCACATCGATTTCTACAGTTATTTCGTGCAGTGTCACCCGGCTGTTAACACTGACAATTCTATGCAAACGCTACTGCTCTCCATCGTTAAGAAAAGGCCGTGAGCCACTCTGTTGCCGTAGTGAGAGATAATACCTAAAATTTGGTATTATTTGCACTCTCTTGACACAGTGGATCTCAGAATACAGAATTCCCTAATGATTTCCAGAATGGGATGTCCCACGCATATATATCCGACTACCACTCGGCACAATCGCATCGGAAACCTTTCCGCGCGAATCGCCTGAGTACAAATAAAGGCTCTGCCAATGCATTTCCGTTTCGTACCTTCGTATCGACCACGGTCTGTACATGCGCAATGACTTTTGTCACCTCAGTGTATGTGTGAGTGCTACATCTGGGACATGAAGACTTTTGACTGATGAATTAATGCTAGTTTCATTTTTCAGGAATATATTATTTTGTGAAAATAATTTTTCATGAGAACTATAGAAGGAAATACAATGCTGGACATGAATTTGAGTATTGCAGAAATACTACTAGTAAATGAGAGTTAAAATATAGACAGGAGATTGTCAGGCTGGGCTTCAAAAGAAGAGACAAGATAAGTTTTAAAAAAATTAGAAAGTTACTGTTTTTTGTGGTACTGGTTTTTGAAAGCATGAGACATAGTGAAAGTCAAAAAAACTTGTGAATGAAGCAGTGGTAGGAGGGGGGGGGGGGGGGAGTTATGTAACAGATATGTGTCAGGATACAGACCATTCTGGAAATAAAAGGAAACCAAACCAAGACAATTTATTGAGAGCAATTTTAAGTCAACTAGGGGAACTGAAACTAGAAATGAAATTGAATAGCGAACAAAATTGCAGTCAACAAAGTAAATTAAGCAACAGCCAAGTTACAGAAGTAAAAATATTTTTATGTAGCGGTAAAGTCTGTCATGTGTCTCAAGAGCGTTCAGTTGAGGCAACTAGTAGTATTCTTGTTGGCGCACTCCCACCAACCATAATAATGTATATATGTATGTTGAGAGAGAGTTTGTCGTACAAGTGATGACTGTAGTTTTATGTTAACAAAGATTCACAATAATTAGTATTCACCGGTGATAGATTTTTGTGAGAATCTTGGCCTTGGTAATGAATTGATGAAGTGACAAGTTGTACTGTGCAGGCTTTTATGATTTAGTATAACTAATAACATGTTTTGGTGCAGATTTACAAGAAACACAACCAATAGAAAGTGTAAGTCCCATTATTCACAAAATGTGATGAAGGTACTGAACAGAGAATTAGCAAAACTGGGGTTTGTTACTGAAACAATGACAATATTTGAAATAGATGGGGACCAGAAAATGGCTGATGAAGATCTTTAGTGAAAATGTTCTCAGACCATCAAAATGATCATCTACTATCAATGTGTCTTCTTCTTCCTGTATAAAAATCATTTTGCAGATATGAGCCACTGCTGGAATCAGCCAACTTAAACAAATACCTGTGTGTGAAACTTTGTAGGGATATGAAATGGAATGATTACATGTGTTTAATTGTGGATGAAGCAGGTGGTATATTTCGATTTATTGGTTGAATAGTGGGGAAATGCTGTCAATCTACAAAGGAGATAACTTACAAATCACTTGTGTGATATTTATAGGACTGTGGCAGTTCGATACATTGATCTGTGTGATCTCTCTTTATGATGATCTTTGAACTCACTTGATGTCTACTTTTGATCTGTGTTGCTATTTTTTGTGATCATGAAGTAAATAAAATATATAATTATGGTAAAGTAGTGTGAAATGTTGTTATTTTGCCACAATATCATTACTCACCACAGGGTTATGTGGAAGCTACAGAGAAGTATTTTGTGAGATTTAGGATATAATGATGAAGTTTATGAAATTTTATTGAAGATAATTGTGATGAAGTTTTTGCGATGTATTCTGCAACATTTCTAATGATTATGATGATGTGGAGGTGTTGATGCATTAGAGACTTACAGGTGTTCTTGGTTATGCTTTCTTTTAATCTTATTTGTGACACTATACTGTATACTCTTTTGAAAAAAGAAACAAAACATAAACACACGCAATACTTTTTTAAAAAGCTAATTTTTTATAGACTATTACAGTGACGTGAATATATAGATCTGAAAAGACTGAAAATATATTTAAATAAAATCTAAACTATCATTAAAAGAATAAAACAAAATATTGCTGTCATGCAGTAATAGCACTTTGATTAATAAGTGAAATAGCTAATTTAAGCTTACTTTGAATAAGGTTCAGGGTTCATTAAATAAAAATATTTAAGTTTTTGAAAATAACTAATGCAGTCCTATAGTAACATGGTAATACAGTACTAAACTAGTACTAGTATTTCAAAACTGAAAATTTAACATTATGTATGTATTTAATTCTCTATTTTATAAAGATTTTTAATATAGTTCTAAATGCCATTATTAGGGCTCGAGTGTCTTTATAAATGTGCAAAATGTCGACTGTCTGACTGGATCACTGAATATGAAGTCATTGATGACTGGTCGGATATCCAGTTCATTCAAAACATGTCAGTGGGCATGAAGAACAGCCAAGTTGTTCAATCACTTCTGCCCCATTCCTAATCGGAGCTATGACTTCAGACATCTGTTTACTAAAAGCAAGCACTCTTATTCAACTGCAATGACCTGTGTGGGTCCAGTTGAAGCAAACCGCTCAGTAATGCAAGGTTGCACTGTTTCACAAACTTAAATGTAAATAGCTTTGTAGTACTCCTTTGGGGTTTCGAAAGTGTGCAGTGAGATGGATTCATTGTTTTCATACTTTGGTATACTTCAATTCCAAGGAAGTGAAGGATCATCAACTTGTGAAGGTTTTTCTTTTAAACACAATTGCCGAAGGTGTTCAAAAATATCACACCTTCCATTCAATATACAAATCAAGCCCTCATATATTTTTTTCCAGATCAGCAACTCTTAGATGAGGGCACTAAATATTTTCATTGACATCATCTACTGGGTTCATTGCATGGCAATAAAGACATAAAAAGAAATAAGTCTTCAATTGTAAAATTGATTCAAGGTAACCTGCACATTTGTAACCTGTCTCTGTTTTGTCCTCTGCAGAAAATGTTTCAAAAACACTAGAAGTTGTTCAAGTTTTTCAATATTGTCAAGATACTAGAAGCTCACAAAGTCCATCGAGTCGGGCAAAGGGGTCTTAGACCAGCTTGGTCATTGGCATTCTCACAGCATATGCTTATGAAAGGTCCCATTCTTTTGTTGGATTCCCTTATTGTGTTTATTAAGTCCTTGGCTAAAGCTATAATGTCCCTCATAGATGTAAGATAGCGGAGACTGTCTACAACTGCCAAGTCTAAACTGTGAGCAGTGCAGTGCAATTAACATGCTTTTGATTGTATATCCAAAACTAACTTTTTTAGTCCTTTGAACTTACCTCTCATATTTGAGGCACCATCATAGCACTGCCCTCTTTAAATTATCCATTGACAAATCAGGATGAGCAAAAATGACTTTTAAAATACTAAACAGAGTTTGTGATTCAGTATTGGCAGTCTTGCATAAGGCAATTAAGTCTTCATTGATGATTAAGGAATCATTGACAGTTCAAATACAAAATGACACTTGTTCATTAATCAAAGAATCACTTGTTTCATCAACCATAATAGAAAAATATTCAGTCTTCTTGTCTGAAGCCAGTACCTTTGTCATTACAGACTTTCCTAGTAGATCAATGATCTCATTTTGAGTATAATGGGATGTTCACTTATACCCCAAACACCCTAACCAATCTTTAAACTCAGGTATGTTATTCTTTCAGAGTTCCAATAATTGAAAAAAAAATTGGGTTTACATCTTCATGCCCTCTAATTTCTAGTCGTTGTCAGCACAGAAATTGCATCATAGTAAAAACTGTCTCAAAAGATAAATGGCCTTTCTTTGCTTCACTACTTAACTGTTCATTCAATTGGAAAGCCATACTTCGGTTAGTAATAGAATTTAGTTTCAGAACACCTTTATGTTTAAACGTATTTTCATGAAGTCAAAGTTTTCCAAAGCCTTTTTCCACTTAGAAAACCCTATGGACGTAAGTGCATCTTCTTCTTCTTCTTCTTTTTTTTTTTTTTTTTGAAGAAAATTGTAATAGATTTTTAGCATCTGTCTCTTTGCAGATTTTTCAAAAAACTTTTTCGATAGATGCTTCATATTCTCGCCGTGTATATTTGATCAACCAGGACTTCTGAAATGATCTTCCCTTACCAGATTCTGCAGGTTTCAGCTGTGAACGGTTCTCGCCTGAAGACGATGAAGCAATTGATGACACAATAATTGTTGGAGCTTGACTTGCAGTATCATCAACTTCCAAGCGCACCTTTTTGGTACCAAATTTATCCATTGCAATTTTAATTAACAATACACTAAGAGACTAAAGTAAATGAAGAAAATATAGTCATATAAAATAGTCCACTAGACACTAAAGTTGGACCACTAAACATGTCTGCAGCATGCACTGAACGAAACTACCCACACTGAATGACTGCGACAGCAGGGTGGGCTTTATATAGGCGCGTCGTTGTAATCTCTCGAAGTGTCAAGGCGACCTGAGGCAGAGGGTTCCAGGCACTTCTGCTCTAGTCCTTTTGATGTGTGACAGCCACAGTGCTTGCATGTCAGCACCAGACTTTACCTGAGGGTTCGCACACCGGGACAAATTCTAAGTGTGCCTGCAGCACTGTAACACTATCATGATTCACACCACTAATTTTCAGTTAACCTGCTTACTACTGTAATAATTATTTGTTTTAACTGAATGTATTTTAAAAGGTAATTATTGTCAAATGAGGAAAATAAAAATTTCCAACATAATTTTGTGATTTTACAAACCATAATATGACATAATTTTCTTAAATTACTGGGGGGGGGGGGGGGGGCTCCGCCCTCCTAAACAAATTTTTGAGGGGGCTTGGGTCCCCCAGGCCCCACGGAGTCAGCGGCTGTGGGTATGCTGTCTGTGAAGTAAAATTTTCATCTATGGTTAAGTTGATGATTTTTATGAGATGCTTGCAAAGAGTCTGGCTTATATGTGGTAAGTGAATTTTTGTTAGTAACTTTATTGTTAGGACACAGTATTGGAATGAGAAAACTTTCTAGGGTAATATATGTGAGGTACTGAATACTGTATAATATTTTAGCTGGCTATAAAAACATAACACCTGAGGATAAACCCAGGAAGTCATTTAATGTATTAAACGCAATGCATAACTGAACATAAATAAAAGTGGGTGATCATTAACTTCTAACCAACTGGTGGATTGTTGATTTTGGAAAGATATTACCTTAACAGTATTTCATGGTAACAATATAATTGAAATAAACAGAGTGAGTCTGAATGTTGCATGTTACATTTCTAGTAACAGTATGGATACTTTAAATTTAACTTTATCTTAATGATAAAGTGGGAATATTATGCACTTTTTTCCTGTATTTCTTTGTACAGTATGTTCATTTTATATGGGCTAGTGGGCGAGGTCAGTTCCTTTGAATTTTAGATTATTTGTGAGTTTCTGTGTTTAATTGATGGAAATTAAGTACTTTGTCTTTACTCAATTTTTTATTTTATTTTTGAAAATAGTTGTTGGAAAGGAGCTCAGTTTTTGGAAACACAGTAACACAGTTACTATCTGTACACTGATGATGTAACATAGACATTTCCTTGCGATTGCATACTACAGTCTCCCTGCTGACATAAAGGAACACATTTGTACCAGTGACATTACAAAAATAAAAAATAAAAATTGAAACTGCGTGGCTTGCACTCAGCACACACTTCAAATTAAGAATTTTATTTACCACACTTTTAAAATCTTCAATCCAGTACTTCACTTAGGAAGCATTTTTATAATAAGCATCTGAATACTATGTCTGATGCCAGAAAAAAGGTACTGCTGTTACCTCCTGATGAGTGTTGCATGTAGAGAAATAAGCAAAGATCAACTGGTTTATTCACAACTAGTCAATTGTACATGGTCATGGCTTTCTGCAGGAAACGTACAGCATCTAAAGATTTGCAAAAATAATTTGACACATCAGAAAAGCATAAGTTAAATGTTGTTCACAGAAGGGCGAAACAGGGATAATAATAAAAATAGAAATATCAAATGTAATAACCACAGAAAATTTAAAATTGTAGTCTGCAGCAATGTTCAAAGATAACTTCTGTTTTTGTACTGAGAAATGGATGGCAGATATTATGGCCTTTATGGTTCACCACCTTGTTTCCATCCTAAAAATGATCAGTTAAACATATGGGTCATTCCTAAATCACTTAAGCTACCCTAATTCTCTGATGGTTCTTTTGAGCAGACGCATTTTCATTTTCCATTTTGTCTCTACCCAAGCTTCTGCTCAGTTTTTAATGACTTTGTTGTCAACAAGATATTATTCCCTAATATTCTTCCATTTTATCAACCATAGCAAATATATCAGCAGCATTATGTTTGTCAATGTTACTATTATTGTTACAGTGCAACAAGTTGTCAGTGGCAATTCATCTTTGGACACATCTACTTTGAGATAAAATGCATACCTTATGCAAAGAAAGTAGACAGAACTATCTTCGATACTCAATCTACAAAAAGAGTAGTAGAAGTGATCCACTAAACTACTGTTCATTATTCTTGATATCGATTAGTTGTAGAATCTTAGAACATATTCTGAGCTCAAATATAATGATTTGTCTTGGACAGAATGACCTTCTCAGTGCCAACCAGCATGAATTTCAAAAATGTCAATCATGTGAAATCTAACTCACACTTTTCTCACATGACATACTTGAATCTTTGGATCAAGACAACCAGGTAGATGCAGTGTTTATTAATTTATGAAAAGCATTTTTGACACATTATCACACCTACACTTATTGTTAAAAGTATGATCATATGAGATAGGAAATGAAATTTGTGACTGCATTGAGAACGTTTTGGTAGGGAGGAAAAAGCATAGTACCTCAGATGGAGAGTCGTCGTCACATGTAGAAGTAACTTCAGGTATGCCCCAGGGAGGTACATTGGGACCATTGCTATTAATTTTCTATATTAATGATCCTGCAGATGATATTAATAGTAAAATCAGGCTTTTTGCAGATGATGCTGTTGTCTGTAATGAGTTACTATCTGAGAGATGCTGTATAAATATTCAGTCAGATCTTCATAAAATTTCAAAGTAGTGCAGGATGGACAACTTGCTTTAAATGTAAAATTTTGCACTTCACAAAATGAAAAAGCGTGGTATCCTATGGCAATGAGTCACTATTGGAATTGGCCAACTCATACAAATAGCTGGGTGTAACACTTTGTAGGAATATGAAATGGATTGATTACATACTGCTGGTTCAGTTGTGGCTGAAGCAGGTGGTAGATTTTGATATATTGGTAGAATTGTGGGGAAGTGCAATCAGTCTACAAAGGAGATTGCTTACAAATAACGTGTGTGACTGCTTCTGTGTGTGGGACCCACACCAGGTAGGACTAACAGGGGTTTGTGAAAGTATACAGAGAAAGGCAGCATGAATAGTCACATGTTTGTTTGATCAGTGGGAGAGTTTCACAGAGATACTGAAGGAACTGAACTGGAACATTCTGGGCCCTTGAACTATCCTGAGAAACACTATTAATGGAGTTTCAAGAACCAGCTTTAAATGATTACTCTAGGAATATGTTACAACCCCATACCTATTGCTCACATGGGAATTGTGGGGATAAGATTAGAAGAATTACTGCATGCACAGAGGCATTCAAACAATAATTCTTCCCAAGCACCTTACATGAGTGGAATGGGAAGAAACCTTAATAACTTGTGCAATGGGGTGTACCATTTGCTTTGCACCTGACTGTGGTTGCTGAGTATATATGTGCATGTTTGTATTTATTATCTTATGAAAACCTATCGCACCTCAAGGGCAGCCTTGATATTTACAAAGACAATGACGCCGAACATTTTCTTTGTCTTAATAGAACAGAAGAAAAATTAGGGTATAATATCTAATTATTAGGTGACTGTGAACAAGCTTGGACAGTGATAGTAGGGGAAAGGAAATCTAATGCTTTCTCTTCAAAAGAAAATTTCTGCATATGTGCCTTAAGTGATTTAGGAAAACCATGGAAAACCCAGGTGTGGATGGCTGGATGAGGATTTGAATCACTACTTTTTCACATATGAATCCAGTGTGTTACCATCACACCAACTGGTCACTTCTGTGGCTCCATAATGAATGAATTTGAATTCTTTGATAGAGCACACAGTGATAAATAAAAACAGGCAGAATAGGAATTCCATGCTTGTTGGCTAAAATTATTTTGGTATGATGTGATGCTATGTTTGAAACACTAGTAAGTAGCATTTGAAAGTGGACTCATTGTGAGTCTCCATCTGTCCAGCTGATCAGCTCACACAATATCCTCATATGTGGGGTATTTGGGTGAGAGAGAGTGGCCCTGTGTTGGCCTGCATGACAACAGAAGGCAGTCATGCCCTTTGTTGAGGCTCCAAGTGAAAACATATTCTGCCCAAGGCATATTGTAAGCCCTTCACATCTGTGCTGCCATTGGAGAACACATAATGAAATCCCTGTTACATTGTGTGTCATTTTGCACTACTGATCAAAGACTAACAGCAATTGGAATAGAGACCTGACATTCCACACCTAGGCTGCCATTAGCACTGCATCATAAATGGCTGTGTTTGGAGTGGTGCCATGACTGCAAGCATGGTGAATGGTGTTCCATTGTGTTCATCAATGAAGCAAAGATTAATACTACCCTGGGTGATTGTTCATGGTGTGAGTATTATGGCAACCTGGAGAGAGGTCACATTCTTCCAATGTTTTGGAAAGCCACAGTAGTGTTACTCCTGACAGTGTGGTGTTGACTTTAGGTCATGACTGTTAGTGACTGAGAGAACTCTGATGGCACAACAGTATGTTACCTCTCATGTGACAGCACTGTGGTGCCATTTTTCAACAAGACAAACTTCATCGGTGTGTGGTGTTAAGGACAGTATGAATGGTGTTGTGGTCCTCTGGTGGTTAGCAAGATTGACAGATCTATCTGCACCAGAAAATATGTGGGACCAGCTTGAATATCAACTCTGCTCTGGTACTAGTATCTAAGTTATTAAGAGTCAGTTACAACAGTTGTGGGCCAACTTGACTGAGAAAAGCATGCATCATACTGATTGGTTGTTTCATACAGCCAAGTTCTTTGTAAATTTGACTTGATATTGTTCTCACTCAAATAATATGAAATGTCTTCAACTTGTAGTCCTGCTATCCTCAGTTGCATACAATATTAGAGTTTGTTGATAATTTTTACTTTTGGACCATATATCCACAACTAAATGAAACACAATTTTTGTGTCACAAATATTTTCTTTGCAAGACATCTTCAGTGGCAGGTTTTTGGATGTTGTTCTACATGTGGTGATTTTGTTTCAATTTTTTCACTTTTCTTCTTCTCATAATTACCATTTAGGAATTTATTTTCAGACTTCACAGCACAGAAGTGCTCAGTATCTAGTGCTGTGAATCCTGAAAAACAAAATTTCAGATTGCAGTTATAAGACAAAGAACAGTGCTAAAAACGTAACAAAAGCACAACATGTAGAAAAAGATCCACAAAATATGCCACTGAAGATGCCTTCCAAAGAATAAAGACAAGCACATATGGCACAAAATTGTCTTTCATTCAGTTGTAATTAGATGGCCCAAAGCAAAAATTATCAACTTACCATAATACAAAGTAATGTCACGCACTTTCCAAAGTGTACAGCAGTGAAGTTTCATTTCATTCCCCACTCTCCTTCTGCATGTTTCACTTTATTGTCAGGCAGTGTATACTGAAAAGCACAAAAATGCTACAAATAGACTTGTAATAAAATCTTTTGCCTTGAACATTTAACTCCACAGAACTCTGCACTATTCACAAATAGTTTATTTTGGATGCAAATCCAGGAATGGCTAGTACAATCAAGTAATTAGGCAAGACCATGAGTAATTGTCTGTAACTCATAAAATTATGGGAAAAGGATTCGGAAATGATAAGGGAAATATTATTTAAAGGGTTAAATGGTTTTTTAAGATTATTCTGGAAGGTATTATTGGGTAAAGGAAGGGTTTTGGCTACCAGAACAGTCACCGTAGCTAATGTAGTAAAAACTGAACAATAAGATTTTGTTATGAATATATAGATATAAAAAATAAAAATATTCTCTTGCCCCTCTTCAAATGATTTCTTATACCTGTTCAACACTGTAGTGACACTATGATATTTTCCTCCATTATTACTGGTGTACTTGCAGGTCCTCACAATCATCCAAACGTTTATTACATCCTACTTTCATGGACTAATAAATAAATATTCAAACAACTCTTCAAAACTGTCCTGAATATGTTTTCACACACACTTTTTACATTATACATTCACAAGGTTAATAATACTTGGCATGCATATATTTTTTTAGACAAGTCATCATATGTGTCTGGTTTTTTGCAGATCTCAACACAGGCAAAAAGTCATTACTGCATGCTGGATTGCTCACTAATAACCATCTCTGGCCTCAGTGTTTTTATCATTGTCACAGATATTATTTCTGTCTAGCAGCCAGAGAGAATGTCTTTTAATCAGCTTCTAAATTAAACATGTAAACATTATAATATTATAATTACTCAGCAATATGCCGTTAAGTGGTAACAGACACCAAAATTAATGCAATATTAAGCTTAATCAATTGATCTACATGATTAGTATGAATAAATCTACTGCTGTTAAAACTGTATAATTATGGTGTCCGTGGTATTCCCTACGAGTGGTTCAAGTCATATTTAACTGATAGGAAACAAAGAGTACAAGTTTCTCAGGATGGAAATGTGTACCATTCTGAATATAAAAGAGTAAATTATGGGGTGCCCCAGGGCTCGGTATTGGGACCATTGTTATTCTTGATTTATATTAATGACCTACCACAACAGTTTTCAACAGCTGATACCATATTATTTGCTGATGATAACAGATTCACTGTAAAAGGGAAGAATGATTATGAAATGCAACAAAAAATCAACAAAACACTAAGAGTGGAAGAATTATCGTTTGAAGATACCTGTCTAGTTGTCGATGATAAGAAAAGTGTATGGATGAACTTCAACCATATAAGGAACAAAAATTGGACCAATTTAAAATTCACATTATTGAATAGCCAAATTCAGCAAAAGAATTACATAAATTTTTTTTGATTCAGAGTGGATGAGCATCTAAGATGAGAAAAACATGTAGAATTGCTTAGCAAAAAAATTAAGCAAGTACTGTTGCATATTAAAAGTACTTAAAGATTGCTGCAATACCAAAACACTGTTAGGTGCTTATTAGGCATACATGAATAGTTTACTGAAGTAGGGTATAGTTTTCCGGGGAAATACCTCTTTTGCACAGCAGTCTTTCAGGCTCAAAAAGAAAGATTTAAGATTAGTGAATGATGTTGCTTACAGAGCACCATGTAGAGGTGTCCTTAAGGAATTAACAATCATGACCTTATCATCTATATTTACATTTGTAAGCATCTTTATTTGAAAACCTCAAGTTTCAGCTTTGAATAGTGAGATCCACAATTATCAAACAAGGAATGTGGATGACTATCATAGGGATGTGCACAGAAAATCAATATATCAGGATAGTGCTGTTTACAAACCAAAAATTCTGTACAGTACATTGCCAGATAGCATAGAAAAACACCAAACATTAATACATTAAAAAAAGAATTAAAAAATCTACTAATAAATAACAGCTTCCTCAGCATTAATGGATACCTGGAATTTTGCTCAAATCTGTAGGTCTGCTTCATTCTAAAGAAAAACTCATAATTATCAAGCATTCCTAGATAAAACCAAACTTCTTTCATCCATGTATGTATCTAATTATGCACCTAGCTTTTGTGCCATATGTTACTATGCCTAGTTAACTAAATGCCTCGTATTTAATAGTTTTAGTAAAATTAATCAAGGGGTTTCACTAGCTTTTATTCTATCTGTATGTATTTATATAAGTTTGTAATCTAATTAAGCAGAATAATGTTTTTGTTATAAAAGATGTGTTGATACCAATGGTAAGATTTTGTATATTATGTACATATGTAATATTTTATAGTGTTCTGTACTTTGACAAGTCCAGTATCATGAATGTGATAATATGGGCACTAAATAAATAAATAAACAGTATTTAAACTTTCAAACTACTACCCAGCAACCTCCTTCTTTGAACTATAAACATGAAATCCAAGCCAGCCCTGCAGAGTATGAGCACAAAGCATTGCTTCAAATGAGGCTTGTTACTTGTGGGTATGTCCATTATTCTGATTAAGGACACTGCTGTGTTACTCACTTTCCTTTTTCCCATTACCGTATCCTTTTATTTTGCCTTGTATTTTAGCAGTGAGTAATTGTGTCTCCTTGAAGGTAATACATTAGGAGAGCTCCTTGGAACTCTAAAAATGATTGAATTTTAACTATCAAATCCTGTACTGAAGAAAGGGAGAAACATAATCATTTGTTTTGATGCACAGTTGCAGCTAACATGGAAGCTTTAATGTAACACTTATTAGCACCTTTTTTACACCTTTATGCATTAGGAACAACATCAGTGAACAATACTTGCTGATATGGATGCAAATCAAAATATGTCAAAGAAGGAAAAATCAAACAATGGAAAATCCAAGATGGAATGTAACAAAACCAGAGAAGGAAAGTTGCTACTCACCATATAGCACAGATGCTGAATCGTGACAGGCACAACAAAAATACATGGACACCCTGCAATAAACCGTTAATACTGTAGGACTAATTCATACAACTATTATGTCCTACATGTATGATATGACTTTGGTTGTATGGGAGTGTGCTGCCAGTCAGTCCACTGAATGAAGGCACATTTTGAGTAAGTTTTACCTGCACATAAGATTTGTATATGACAGACTGAGTTGTTCTGCAGATCTCTGAACCATTGTGCCTATTTTAAATATAAATCTACATAAATACTCTGCAAGCCACCATATGGAAATTGTTATACCAGGATTTATGTTATGGAGATTGAGTGTGTACAATAAATAATTAGTTTCCAAAAATGAATGAAGATTATAAACGTGGCACCAGAAAGTAAAAACAGAAGGTTTTGCTCTCTAAAAATATATCATTGTCTGATAAATCATTAATTTTCTGCATGATATGGCTCCAAATTTAATCTTTCTTTAGAAAATGTCATTTATATTGTTTACCACTATGCAAGTTGCAAGCCACTGCTGAAGTACAAGGATTACGTGTCCCCTCTTATCATCTGAAAGTTGTAGTATAACATTTATGAACTGAAATGACATTGGTCTTGAGTGAGAGCAGTGACTACACCTGTAATTAAATGTATTTTTAAACACACTTTTGTGACTATAGCCTTGTTATGCACTCAATGTCCTGTGCATTTACTCCTTGTTTACTATGTCAGATTAACTTTGTAGAGAAGGATGACTCCAGTTGGTTTTTGGATAAAGACATGAACTAGTGAGTCTCTAGTATGACAGATGATTAATCAATTGTTAATTATTGATGAGAATCATTCTCTGTCTTTAATATGTGCTGTAATGAGCAATACTTGGAATACTGAAAGCATTAGATTAAAAGCCAAGACCATGAAACTGATGGTGTGGTAACTTGAATTCTCTGACCTGTTCCTCCATTAATCTTCCATAAGAGATTGCAGTACATCAGAATGGGATCATAAGGAGCTCAAACACTGCAGTTGAGCCTCCTGCACAGGGACCATGCATGATTCTAGTCTCTGTAACAAGATACAAGCTCCAATAACTAGCTGGCATACCATTACGTGGAGCCTGCTGATGGATTTACAATCTTTCTAGTTTTCAGATGACTGGGAATATCTGCAATTAATTCTTTGATATATTGTATTACTACACCATTCTCTGCTTAAAATAATCACCAGTAAAGTTGGGGAGGTAGTACAAAAGGAAGCCACACATTTGTTTGCAAAGTGAGAAGACATCTGTGTGGTATACTTTGTGGTGGAGCCCTTCTGTCCTGATAGGTGACTCAGTGGTTAAGGCTTGGGTTAGCTTGGCCATGTGGAGTGTCATCCTTTTTCTGCTGATCACTGGACCTAGTTCTATGGTTCTCTTTGTTAAGATCAGATGCCTTTGTGTTGTGTTTTACTGTGATGACCAGTTCTAAGCTGCAGCATACAGGATTTCATAGCAAGCGCAGTGCCTAGACATGTGCTTTGGTGTGGTATTGTATAACATGATTTGCAATTCTGCTTTCTCTGTGACCAAAGGACAAATACCCTGAGATTACAAAAATCGTGGGATAGCGATATGCATATACAGGGTGGTCCATTGATCATGATCAGGCCAGATATCTCAGGAAGCAAGCGTCAAACAAAAACCTACAAAGAATGAAACATCATTTCTGAGAATGCGTGCTGTTACAGTGTGATTACCTGTAAATACCACATGAATGCAATAAATGCTCAAAATGATGTCCATCAACCTCAATGCATTTGGCAATATGTGTAATGAGATTCCTCTCAACAGCGAGTAGTAATGTTCAGACATGCATTGACAATGCGCTGACGCATGTCGTCAGGCATTGTTGGTGGATCACGATACCAAATATCCTTCAACTTTCCCCACAGAAAGAAATCCTGGGACGTCAGATCCGGTGAATATGCAGGCCATGGTATGGTGTTTCAACGACCAATCCACCTGTCATGAAATATGCTATTCAGTACCGATTAAACCGCTATGTGCCGGACATCCATCATGTTGGAAGAACATCGCCAGTCTGTCATGCAGTGAAACATCTTGTAGTAACATCAGTAGAACACTATGTAGGAAATCAGCGTACATTCCACCATTTAGATTGCCATCGATAAAATGGGGGCCAATTATTCTTCCTCCCACAATGCCGCACCATACATTAACCCGCCAAGGTCGCTGATGTTCCAGTTGCTACAGCCACCCTGGATTTTCAGTTGCCCAATAGTGCATATTATGCCGGTTTATGTTCCCGCTGTTGGTGAATGACGCTCGTCACTAAATAGAACACGTGCAAAAAATCTGTCATCATTCCATAATTTCTCTTGTGCCCAATGGCAGAAGTGTACACGATGTTCAAAGTCATCGTCATGCAATTCCTGGTGCATAGAAATATGGTATGGGTGCAATCGATGTTGATGTAGAATTCTCATCACCAACGTTTTTGAGATTCCCGATTCTCACGGAATTTGTCTTCTACTGATGTGCGGATTAGCTGTGACAGCAGCTAAAACACCTACTTGGCACCATCATTTGTTGCAGGTCGTGGTTGCCTTTCAGATGTGGCTGGATACTTCCTGTTTCCTTAAATAACATAACTATCGAGTGAACATTCCGGACACTTGAATGATGTCGTTCAGGATACAGAGCAGCATGCGTAGCGCATGCCCATTGGGCATTTTGATCACAATAGCCATATATCAACATGATATCGACCTTTTCCGCATTTGGTAAATGGTCCATTTTAATGCAGGTAATGTATCACGAAATAAATACCGTCTGCACTGACGGAATGTTACGTGATACCACATACTTATACGTGTCTATTACAACGCCATCTGTCACAAAGCGAAAAAAGTGGTCCAACTAAAACATTTATATTTCTTTACATACTACATGAATATGTAATAAAAAATGGGGGTTCCTATTTTAAAAAACACAGTTGATAGCCATTTGACCTATGCCTGCACCATCCAGCAGGCCAACCATAACACCATCTGGTTTCCCCTTCAAGCTAGACGAGTTTCATTCTGAATAGTTTTTTCGTTTGATGCTTACATCATGAGATATTTGGCCTGGTCACTATCAATTGACCACCCTGTATACAGGGGGCAGTAATATCACACACATAAGGTATAAAAGAACATGCATTAGAGGAGCTGTCATTTGTATTGAAGTGATTATGGGTGCAGCATGGGAATTAACAGACTTTGAATGCAGTGTGGTAGCTGGAGCCAGACACATGCAACATTCCATTTCCAAAATTATTAGATAATTCAATATTTAAGAACCACAGTGTTAGAGCATGCCAAGAATATCAAATTTCAGGTATTACTGCTCGCCATGGACAATGCAGTGGCCCATAGGCATCTTGTAATGATTGGAGCAGTGGTGCCTGCTTAGATTTGTCAGTGCTAACAGAGAAGCAAACACTACATGAAATAAATGTGGAACTCAGTGGGGTATGTTTGAGAAATGTATCTTTTAGGACAGTATGCCAAAGTAACCCATTAATTGGCTATGGCAGTAGAAGACCGATGCAATTACCTTTGCTAACAGCATGACATCACTTGCAGCATCTTTCCTCGGCCCTTGACCATGTCGTTTGGACCCTAGATGACTAGAAAACCGTAGTCTGATCAGATGAGTTCTGATTTTAATTGGTAAGAGTTGATGGTAGTGTTTGAGTGTGGTGTAGACACCACGAAGCCATGGACCCAAATTGTCCATAAGGCATTGTGCAAGCTGGTTGTGGCTCCATAATGGTGTGGGCTGTGTTTCGATTAGATTAGATTAGATTTACTTTCATTTAGATGCAACGGACAAAATCCTATGGTCCAAATGAACTGATCACTGACTGATTGCGTTTGGCTTCTTGGAGATCGTTCATGGACTTCATGTTCCCAAACAACAATGGAATTTTTGTGCATGGCAAGGCGCCACATCGCCAGGTCACAGTTTTTCGCAATTCTTTTGAAGAACATTCTGGATAATTTGAGTGAATTATTTAGCCATGCAGATCACCCTGCATGAATGCCACTGTATGTTTATGGGATGTGACTGAGAGGTCATCTTGTGCACAAAAATCAGCACAGGCAACACTTTTGCAATTAGGGATGTATATAGAGGCAGCATGGCTCAATATTCCTGAGGGGGACTTCCAATGACTTGTCGAGTCCGTGTCACATCAAAATGCTGCACTATGCCAGGCAAAAGGAGGTCAAACACAATAGGAGGTATCCCATGACCTTTGTTACCGCAGTGTGTTGTTCCAGTTAAGGCTCTGTTCCATGCAGTAGTATGAATAACTGTATTTCTCTAAATTATCTGTGGATGTAAATAAGTGCTGATTACTTATCCTCCTGTATAATTACACTTTGGGGGTTAGAAATTATATGGTTTGAACCCCATGAAAGACATATATAATTTCAGTACTAACTTTTCATACTTGTTTATTTAATAATAACCAAATTTCAAGTGTTCTTCAAATATTTTTCATTCCATAGCCACTTATAACTTATTACATTTTCACGATAAATCCCATGTGCTCACTTTTCCATTCATTGCCTACCTTTACAGTTGAATCAAGCACAATTTCTGAAATGCATACTGCCTTCAGCAGAATCATTGTTCTGATAAACTTTTATTGACAGACAACATATGTATTTCTTTACACTTACATTACAATAAGTACAATGCAGGTCTGAGCTGCTGAGAACTTCAAGATAGTCCTGAATACATTGAGAGTAGCTACTGTGAGTCATACTTTTTACGAATGGGTGTTGGGCTATACAAAATGGAGTCTACAGCTTCACAGCACATGTAAAAGAGGATGCATTATACTTTCAGGATGTGTTAAATTCGGATATATGCACATATTGTTTTTACTTTGCTTGAAATTGTTGAAGATCCTCTTATACTATGAAAGTTCTGCCTATTTTGAATATTTCATCAACAGGAATCAGATTGCAATGTTGTTCATTCATGGGTGAAAACTTTTAATAGAAGGGGAACATTTTAAAGATATTGTTGTCCTATAATTACTACATGCAGTAAATGAAGCAGGCAAAAAGGAATTCAAACGTCTCAAAAATGAAATAGACAGGAAGTGCAAAATGGCTAAGCAGGGATGGATAGAGGACAAATGTAAGGATGTAGAGGCATATCTCACTAGGGGTAAGATAGACAAAGCCTACAGGAAAATTAAAGGGACTTTTGGCGAAAAGAGAACCACTTTTATACACATCAGGAGCTCAGATGGAAATCCGGTTCCAAGCAAAGAAGAGAAAGCAGAAAGGTGGAAGGAGTATATAGAGGGTCTATACAAGGGCAATGTACTTGAGGACAAAATTATGGAAATGGAAGAGGATGTAGACGAAGGTGAAATGGGAAATACGATACTGCGTGAAGAGTTTGACAGAGCACTGAAAGATCTGAGCCGAAACAAGGCAAGGCCCCAGGAGTAGACAACATTCCATTAGAACTACTAGTTGCATTGGGAGAGCCAGCCCTCACAAAACTCTACCACATCGTGAGCAAGATGTATGAGCCAGGCGAAATACTCCCAGACTTCAAGAAGAATATAATAATTCCAATCTCATAGAAATAAGGTACTGACAGATGTGAAAATTACTGAACTATCTGTTTAATAAGCCACAGCTGCAAAATACTAACACAAATTCTTGACAGACAAATGGAAAAACTGGTAGAAGCCGACATCGGCGAATATCAGTTTGGATTCCGTAGAAATGCTGGAACACGTGGGGCAATACTGGCCCTACGACTTATCTTAGAAGTAAGATTAAGGAAGCAAACCAACGTTTATAGCATTTGTAGACTTAGAGAAAGCTTTTGATAATGCTGAGTGGAAAACTCTCTTTCAAATTCTAAAGGTGGCAGGGCAAAAATACAGGGTGCAAAAGGCTATTTACAATTTGTACAGAAACCAGATGACAGTTATAAGAGTCGAGGGGCATGAAAGGGAAGCAGTTGTTGGGAATGGAGTGAGACAGGGTTGTAGCCTATCCCCAGTGATATTCAATCTGTATATTGAGCAAGCAGTAAAGGAAACAAAAGAAAAATTTGAATTACGAATTAAAACCCATGGAGGAGAAATAAAAACGTTGAGGTTCGCTGATGACATTCTAATTCTGTTAGAGACAGCAAAGGACCTGGAAAAGCAGTTGAACAGAATGGACAGTGACTCGAAATGAGGATATAAGATGAACATTGACTAAAGCAAAACAAGGATAATGGAATGTAGTCAAATTAAATCGGGTGATGCTGAGGGTATTAGATTAGGAAATGAGATGCTTAAAGTAGTAAAGGAGTTTTGCTATTTGGGGAGCAAAATAACTGATGATGGTCGAAGTAGAGAGGATATAAAATGTAGACTGGCAATGACAAGGAAAGCATTTCTGAAGAAGAAAATTTGTTAACATTGAGTATTGATTTAAGTGTCAGGAAGTCGTTTCTGAAAGTATTTGTATGGAGTGTTGCCATGTATGGAAGTGAAACATGGACGATAAATAGTTTGGACAAGAAGAGAGTAGAAGCTTTCGAAATGTGGTGCTACAGAAGAAGATTAGATGGGTAAATCACATAACTAATGAGGAAGTATTGAATAGGATTGGGGGAAGAGAAGTTTGTAGCACAACTTGACTAGAAGAAGGGATCGGTTGGTAGGACATATTATGAGGGATCAAGGGATCACTGATTTAGTATTGCAGGGCAGTGTGGAGGGTAAAAATCATAGAGGGAGACCAAAAGATGAATACAGTAAGCAGATTCAGAAGGATATAGGCTGCAGTAGATACTGGGAGATGAAGAAACTTGCACAGGATAGAGTAGCATAGAGAGCCGTATCAAACCAGTCTCTGGACTGAAGACCACAACAATAACAATTACTACATGTTTCATCTTGTCAGTATATGCATTGTAAATGTGCTCTTAATAATCTGCTGGAATCTGTGTGCTGCTATTAAGAACATTTACACTGCCAAAGTTAATATGCTTTTGCCTTTCTTAATTACAACATTGTGGACTTTGTAATTGGACTGAGCTGTAATTTTGTAGCTGCTCCTTCGCAGCAGATCTTCTTGATCATCTTGAAGCTGAAAGTTCACATAACTGTGGGATAGTGAGTGGCATTCAAACATTTATGTGACATGAACAGTTTAGGCCTAGTTGATATTGACACATGCTTTATTCCTTGTTATGTTCAGTTATTAATTGTGGTGACCATTTGATGCACTGGGAGCAACTATACAATTACACAAGCCAGCATGTGCAATTTTAGTGGCAAGTAATTTATTCTATTGCAGTACGAGATTAACACATTTATCCAAAAGTGATACACCTCAGATTTAGCACAGTCCTTCAGTAGACCATTAATGAAGAAGATCATACTGTAGTAGTTCAATTAAGTAAGTCCCAAAGAGGTGTACCACATTCTTTCAATCACAATTGCATAATTCATTTTGATAATCACAACATAGTTTAGTAAAAATGTTTGTTAATTAGAAGTGCTGTAATAACAATAGAGTTTTTACACATTAAAGTGCTTTGAGATACACAGTAATCAGTGCTCGTATTCCTGTGTGCAGAATATAAATAATACAGGTCTGAATCAAATAAAGCTTTTTTGGCACAGGTGTTAAGTGTTTTTTCTCTTTCTAGCCTCGGACTGACAATTTTGGGTGGCACTCAAGTTCATATAAACAGGTGTAAGGACAAACTGTTACTCTGAAAAGTCAACAATGCTTTGAAATATAGCTAGATTGGAATTCACTGTATTTGATGAAGTACAAGACTCGATAGAATTTTGGATTGCAGGAAAACGGTTATAAATTATAAAAATACTTTGACACAACTTTTCTTCTGCATTGTGGTATCCCTTATTTAGATGACAAGACAACATATTGCAAAAACCAAGACAGCCACAACAAGGATGGTTCACAAGAACTAAGCGCTCGCCTCGGAAAGGTTATACTACAGGGATGCAGACTTATGCCCTTACTGGTCAATCTGTACGTAAGCCAGCCGCTGTGGCCGAGCGGTTCTAGGTGCTTCAGTCTGGAACCGCGCTGCTGCTACGGTCGCAGGTTCGAATCCTGCCACTGGTGTGGATGTGTGCAATGTCCTTAGGCTAGTTAGATTTAAGTAGGTATAACTATAGGGGAATGATAGCCTCAGATGTTAAGTCCCATAGTGCTTAGTTGCATTTTTTGCTAATCGTAGTGTATTATGTGAAATTATTAATTATCAACTTAATCAGTTAATACTGTATGTTACTGTGCATGGAAAAATTTAGCTAACGAAAGTAAATAGTTTGGAATCTAACACTAGCTTTGATGAAATCTGTGGTGGAAAATGGTACTGGTCCAGAAATTCAAGTTTAATTATTTTGGAAGATAATGGAGTTTTAGGTAATTTAAAATACTACACAAGAAGATGGGAATGCTTAACTTTCAAATGGTGTATGTCACTTTTCACGAATATTGAAACTTTGCTCCATATTTAGTGATATGGGAGCAAGGGGATAGGCAGCAGGATAGGAACTAGTGGTAGTCTCTCCCATATCCCCTCCTCTGCCCCCACCCCAGTGCTCTGCAGCTTTCTGTTCCACTAGTCTTTTTACCCTCCCCTACTTCTTTCCTTTTTTACTCTTGCCCCTTTACTCCTCCCCACAGCCGCCCCCCTCCACACCTGCCCCCCCCCCCCCCCCCCCCAGCCTTGCCCCAAGTCTCCAAGCTGCACCTGACAGCCCCACCCTGTCCGCACAGTACCCCTGCATGCCTCCATAAGCAGCAAAACACCCCTACCCTGCTCCACACCCTAGCCTGCTCCTTACCCCCACCACCCACTGTCCAAAAACAGTAGTCACGTGTGTGTGTGTGTGTGTTTTCTAATTTATAAAAAAGCCTTTGGGCTGAAAGCTTAAATTCGTGGAATTCTCTTGCCTGTGTATGGTGAGTAGCAATCTATCCTCTTCACAACAATGTTCACTGGTCTTGATATGCATATTCAAGTGGTGACAGTGAAACTGCCTCTGGGCAGGTTAAGAGGCCATAGTGAAATAGGGTCCCCTCCCTAAGCAGTGAAACAGTGAGACGTTCCGTCCCATTTGCGTTGAAATAAACGAGAAGTGCATATTGCCAAACTGCGATTTACAGTAACCAAATACAGATGCTGAATTTTAGATTCAGGATCAGTAAATTGTTTGTTGAAAGCTGACTGCTCTTAGAATGAATTTCTTAATTAGTATGTATCTTAAATGTTAGTGCCTTTATGTTCTAAATGCCTTGATACTGTGTGTATGATTATTATTATTATTATTATTATTATTAGCAAATTCTCCTCATAAATGTAAGACAGTAAGCAAACTACTCAATCAGTTTTGTTTCAAGTTCTTATTGTTCTTCCAATAGGCTTGTTTACACTCATCTTATCATTTTGGTCTATACTGTTTTTCTTTTGTTCGCTCTGATATAACTTCCCATTTGTCTACTTTGTGTCTAAAGGTGTCTCTTTCTGGAATGTCAGCTGGTCTTATATTTGCATTATTTAAGTCCTTTCCAATTTCATCTAGCCAAGGTGTGGAATTCTTAAGTGAGGTTACATAATCTATTATGCTCTTCATCAATTGATTTTGTGGTAGTCGGCTGAGATGACCAAAGAATTTCATTCGCCTTTTTCTATCTTCAGTTCCGGTGTTTGAAAACATTTCTGTTGTTTTAATTGAATGTAGGTTATAACTGTCTTCCTCCTAAAATTTTCCAGATGATCTTTTTCTCTTCTTTTTTGATGTCTTCATGTTGTTGTTTTCTGTTACAGGTTAGGATTTCACTTGCTTGGAGGATTGATGACCTTATGACAGTTTTGTAGAGTTGAGTTTTTGTTCCTCTTGACACAGATTTTTTTGTCATAGAGGTTTTGAGTTAACTCTAATCTTTTTTTAATTTTTTGGAGATGATGCTACTGTGAGATTTTTTTCAATGTGTCAGTTCGATGAATTCTCCGAGGTGTCTAAAGTATGGGACCCTGTTAATTTTACCATATTTCGTTTTCAAGCTTGCAATTTGTTTTTGCAGCAAAAGAATTCAGTTTTCTCAAGTGAAATTTGTAAACCTACTTTTTCCACATGTTGTTTGAGTAATTCCTTTCCAGCTGTTTGACTGCAATTAGTACTGCCCGGTCATCAGCAAATGCAAGATATGATATGTAGAGGTTGATTTTGGAAATGCCCAGTCAGACTGGGTTCCACAGCCAAGATTTCTTGACTTTTTTCTCCCATTCTTCCATGACTTTGTCTAGAACTACATTGAACACAATAGGAGACAGTTCCTCTGATCTCACACCTGTTTCAATGTCGAAAGGTTCTGAGATCTCCACCATAAATTTTACGTTGGATTTTGTGCTAATTAGTGTTTGTTTTATGATTTCACGTCTTTTGGTATCTAATCCCCTCTCTTCTAAAATTTGGAATAGTGAGGGCCTGTCTATTGAATATTTTGAAATCTACAAATGTGCATACTATAAGTTTTTGTCTGAGAGCCCTCATTTTGAGTATGGTTTTGGAGTTGAAAATTTTCTCCAGACGCAATCTGTTCCATCTGAATCGTGCTTGATATTCTGATACTCTGGGTTCTAATTGCTGTTGTTTACAGCAATATTTATTATTGTTATCTTCAATGGTTTTGAATTTACATTATCAGTCAGTTGTCTTTGATTTAATGCTCACATTAATCTCCCAGATGTCGACAGCTTGTAGTCTCAATTTATGGTGTTATCACTAACCTGAATTTAGATCTTATACCAATTCTAATTTAAGGAGATGGGACCTGGATAAACTAAAAGAACCAGAGGTTGAACAGAGTTTCAGGGAGAGCATAAGGGAGCAATTGACAGGAATGGGGCAAAGAAATACGGTAGAAGAAGAATGGGTAGCTCTGAGGGGCGAAGTAGTGAAGGCAGCAGAAGATCAAGTAGGTAAAAAGACGAGAGCTAGTAGAAATCCTTGGGTAACAGAAGAAATACTGAATTTAATTGATGAAAGGAGAAAATATAAAAATGCAGTAAATGAAGCAGGCAAAAAGGAATACAGACGTCTCAAAAATGAGATCGACAGGAAGTGCAAAATGGCTAAGCGGGGATGGCTAGAGGACAAATGTAAGGATGTAGAGGCTTATCTCACTAGGGGTAAGGTAGATACTGCCTACAGGAAAATTAAAGAGACCTTTGGAGATAAGAGAACCACTTGTATGAATATCAAGAGCTCAGATGGAAACCCAATTCTAAGCAAAGAAGGGAAAGCAGAAAGGTGGAAGGAGTATATAGAGGGTCTATACAAGGGCGATGTACTTGAGGATAATATTATGGAAATGGAACAGGATGTAGATGAAGATGAAATGGGAGATATGATACTGCATGAAGAGCACTGAAAGACCTGAGTCGAAACAAGTCCCCCGGAGTAGACAACATACCATTGAAACAACTAACGGCCTTGGGAGAGTCAGTCCTGACAAAACTCTACCATATCGTGAGCAAAATGTATGAGACAGGCGAAATACCCTCAGACTTCAAGAAGAGTATAATAATTCCAATCCCAAAGAAAGCAGGTGTTGACAGATGTGAAAATTACTGAACTATCAGTTTAATAAGTCACGGCTGCAAAATACAAACGCGAATTCTTTACAGACGAATGGAAAAACTGGTAGAAGCCGACCTCGGGGAAGATCAGTTTGGATTCCGTAGAAATATTGGAACATGTGAGGCAATACTGACCCTACGACTTGTCTTAGAAAAAAGATTAAGGAAAGGCAAACCTACGTTTCTACCATTTGTAGACTTAGAGAAAGCTTTTGACAATGTTGATTGGAATACTCTCTTTCAAATTCTGAAGGTAGCAGGGGTAAAATACAGGGAGCGAAAGGCTATTTACAATTTGTACAGAAACCAGATGGCAGTTATAAGAGTCAAGGGACATGAAAGGGAAGCAGCGGTTGGGAAGGGAGTGAGACAGGGTTGTAGTCCCTCCCCGATGTCATTCAATCTGTATATTGAGCAAGCAGTGAAGGAAACAAAAGAAAAATGCACAGTAGGTATTAAAATCCATGGAGAAGAAATAAAAAGTTTGAGGTTTGCCGATGACATCGTAATTCTGTCAGAGACAGCAAAGGACTTGGAAGAGCAGTTGAACGGAATGGACAGTGTCTTGAAATTAGGATATAAGATGAACATCAACAAAAGCAAAACGAGGATAATGGAATGTAGTCGAGTTAAGTCGGGTGATGCTGAGGGAATTAGATTAGGAAATGAGATACTTAAAGTAGTAAAGGAGTTTTGCTATTTGGGGAGCAAAATAACTGATGATGGTCGAAGTAGAGACGATATAAAATGTAGACTGGCAATGGCAAGGAAAGCGTTTCTGAAGAAGAGAAATTTGTTAACATCGAGTATAGATTTAAGTGTCAGGAAGTATTTGTATGGAGTGTGGCCATGTATGGAAGTGAAACATGGACGATAAATTGTTTGGATAAGAAGAGAATAGAAGCTTTTGAAATGTGGTGCTACAGAAGAATGCTGAAGATTAGATGGGTAGATCACATAACTAATGAGGAGGTGTTGAATAGGATTGGGGAGAAGAGAAGTTTGTGACACAACTTGACCAGAAGAAGGGATCGGTTGGTAGGACATGTTCTGAGGCATCAAGGTATCACCAATTTAGTATTGGAGGGCAGCGTGGAGGGCAAAAATCGTAGAGGGAGACCAAGAGATGACTACACTAAGCAGATTCAGAAGGATGTAGGTTGCAGTAGGTACTGGCAGATGAAGACGCTTGCTTTAGATAGAGTAGCATGCAGAGCTGCATCAAACCAGTCTCAGTACTGAAGACCACAACAACAACAACTAATTCTACAACTATAAATATTTTGTTGCCTTTGTCATTATGCCAGCTTTGTTTGTTGTTGACTGCATCACATGTTTGATAAGTTTCTTTGCAATTATCAGCCATGAGCTGGCCCATATTGATCTGTTTTGATCTTATCATTAGCTGTGTTTTAAGTTCGTAATCTCAGTCACTTTTACATGTTTGGTAACGAGAGTGATGTCTTATGTTGTACTCTGCGCCTGGACAAGGTAGTCTGTAGTCCTACAGAATAACCGGATCTTAACTGTGTTTGTGTGAACCTAGGTGGAGCTTCAGGTCCTTTATTCAGAGCAGCAGGGTATTTTGGAGACGCAGTGATTGGATGCATGTCTCAGCCTGACAAACTGGGCAGTGAGCAGAACATGTTGTGTATTTTGGGAACATTTATGAAAATGAAAAGATGATGATTTATCTATTAAGCAGCTTGTTTTCTGCATAATCAATATATTCAGAACTTTAATGTAAAAATTCAGGAACCAGAGGCTTGCAAGTAAACAGTTGTGTACAATCGTACTTTGACTAGTTACTCCGATCTGAGGAGCAACATGCATAGGTAGGCAGGCATCATATTTGTCTTGGGCATAAAATGTTGAGAATTGAAAATGTTTTTTTATGAACTAAGATGAATCCACATGCACATCTACATTCCTACTTTGCAAGCCACGATATAGTTTATGGTAGAGGATACCTAGTACCACGATTAGTTGCTACATTTCCTCTTCCATTTGCAAATCGAAACAGGATAAAAGGCTGTGTATATGCTTCTATATGAGCTCTAATGTCTCTTATCTAGTCTATGTGGTGCTTACGCAAAATGTAATTTGGTGGCAGTTGAATCTTTCTGAAGTCATCTGCAAAGGCCAGTTCTGTAATTTTTCCCGATAGCATTTTGCAGAGAGAACATTGTATTTACTCCAGGGACTTCCATTTGAGTTCATGGATCACCTCTTTAATACCAGTGCCTCTTCTGTTGATTGGACCTACCAGTAGCTAACCTAGCAGCAAGCCGCTGAATTGCTTTGGTGTCTTCTTTTAATCTGGCTGGTGGGGATCCCAAAAACTCAAGCAGTACTCATAAATGGTTCACACCATTTTACTATAAATGGCCTGCTTTATAAATGGGCTACACTTTCTTGAAATCCTCCCAATAAATCGAAGTCTACCATTTGCTTCACTACTAGCAACCTTACATACATGATCCATTTCATAATGCTTTGTAATTTTATACCTAGTTATTAAATCGATGTGACTGTGTCAAAAAGCACTCCACCAATACTGTTTTTAGGCACTGCAAGTTTTTTCACTACTACTCTGCATTAACTTATGTGTTTTTTATTTAAAATTGGTAATTTTTAGTACATAAAGTTGTGGATTGCTGAGTTATAAAGGTTAAATTAAGTGTTTCTATTGGTAGCACTGTCAAAAACAGTATCGTACCTTTTCATAGTACAAACACGCGTTGTATGTTGAAGAGATAACGTTTTTCCGAGGAAAAGTGATGAATAGATTGGCAAATCTCTCAAAACAAAATGTTTTTAAGAAACGTGGGTTTCATGGTAGGCTAATGGATTTTCGAATAAAGGGAAACATTGTGATCAACATGTGGCATGTGAAATTACAGACAATGAAATACAGGCAAACTTGCCAGTGTCTAGAGAAGTATCCATTAGTGCTTCGAAGATTAAAACATTATGATACACAGTTTTCTCAAAACAAAAGTGATGTAAATGGTAGGTTAGCTTATATTCTGATATATTTACACATCCTAACAAGGGTGTTATGTGAATGTGTGTGTTGTAACATATGTGGAGGGCCAGTTAGTTTACATGGCGACAGTGGGGTATCAAATGGACTAGCCAGGAAACTTATGATTAATTGTCCCAGCTGTAAATATAGTCACTCATTTTGGAATTCTGATAGTGTAAAGATAATTATTTTGAAGTAAATTTTAGGTAATTTTATGGATTTAGAGCTATTGGCAAAGGACACAATGCAGCAAAAAAAATGTGTCCCACGGTCACCTTTTAAAAACGACAAGTATGCAGGAATTATTGGAGCTTCTGTGGAATCTGTTGCATGTGAGTGAATGAAGGCCAGCGATGGCATTCCAGCCTTACAGCACAGAATAACTGTTGTCAGAACATCCATCGTTCATGAAATGCTGACCAATAAATTGATAGAATTGGACTAAGATACTTTCTGTATTCTGCATGCTCATAATCAGGGAAAAAATTCTGGGATAAAGGTAAAGAAGTGTTTGCAGACAGGTAAGAACACATAAAAGGATTGGACAAGTGCATACAGATGATGGGAGAATAGACAAAAAATTGCACACATCTAATAAACCATTTTTGCTGTACAGCTCCTTTTCTGTTTAGTTTCTGAATGATCCTTGTAAAAGTGTGATACCCTCTGAATAAATGTTTCATGTCACGATTTCCTTCAACTATGTCATATAAATATTTGGGGGCAGCAGTGTGCAAAGATATGCAGGGAAACGATCACACAGGCTCAGTTATAGATAAGGCAAATGCCAGGCAAAGGTAGATCGGTGGAGTACTGTAGAGTGTTATAGCTTGTCAATGATCAGATCATTTTGAGTTTATAGCAGAACTCATACCTTTGACATAAAATAACATCTGCTCATAAAAGTTTGCTTATCTTATATTTTGAAAAGAAATGAGATACAATAAGTCTTCTTCCTGTCATCTTTTGTCTCCAGACTGTCATTATGTACAGACAGGTTATTTTGTTGTGTATAAATTGATTACAAATTATAGTATTATTTCAACTTACTATTTTTTATGTATTGTGGGAGTGCTGCAAACGTTGCTGTTGAAATAAATGATGGTATGACTAACATACCAGTGGCTTTTGATGGCACTTGGCAGAAGTGAGGCTACAGTTCTAAGAATCCTGTTGCTATGGTGACCAGTGTGGATACTGGAAATGTAATAGATTTTCAGATTTTAACCAAACATTGTTATAAGTGTAAATCAGGGGATGAAGAAGGTCATATGTGTGATAGAAATTATGAAGGAACAAGTGATGGTATGCAGGCCTCTTCAGCCACAGAAATTTTTATTCGATCCACGAATGAAAGGGGAGTGTGTTACACTAAGTTCTTAGGTGATGGAGACTCAGAAGCATATAACAGTGTAGTAACCAATCAGCCTTATTGTGAGAAGATTATCACAAGACTGGAATGTGTTGGCTATGTCGAAAAGAGGATGGGCACCAGGTTGAGGAAGTTGAAACAAAGTTTGAGAGACAAGAAACTTTGTGATGGTAAAACTATAAGAGGCAGCCTGACAGACAAAATGATTGATGAACTAGAGCAGTATTATGGGATGGCTATTAGAAATAATACTTAGGATTTGTTGAAAATGAAGCAGGCAGTATGAGCTATATTCTTCCACAGACTGTCAACCGATGAAAAACCAGTACACCACCTTTGCCCTCCTGGACATGATTCATGGTGCAATTAACGCAATGCCCAGTACTCAAACAGTTCACACCTCCATAAACATTCCATCTCTCGCGTCCGTCGGCCGTTGTAATTTAATATATTATTATCGTTATTTTGATTGTTGCCGACTTACGTGATGGGCCTTAATAAAAATGACATTTCATTCAATTTTGATTTACGATTAAATGCTTTCCTGAAGTGCTCCTTTTTAACAATATTAATCTCAAATTATTTGTTACGTTAATGAATGCGCTGAATCTTAAAACATGAGTATATAAGGTGAACAATGTAATAAACTTTTCATATTAATTTCCTCGGCTAGTCAGCTCACTTTAAAGCAAAATATCTTTAGCTATTAATTACAATTACGGCCCACACACACACACGAAAGTATTTTTTGTTACCTCCGTTAACCATTGGCACGTAGTCGGAGTCCTGGCTATGGCTCTCGGCTGTGGTACTGAAAATAAGAATCTTAAAGCTACGTATTTCTACAACTTCATGCGGCTGAGGAGAAAAATTAATATTACGTTAATAGCGGGCGAGTTTTTCGCTTCCGCTATTCTTTCAGAAGTTAATTTCGCCACGTAATGGCGTCATTGGCTGCATCGGCCGCTGCGATTGTTGAACTGTAAATTACTTGAATGCAGGTTAATTCAAGGAAGGCGGACATGAAATCGGGATTACCTCTTACAAATTAAAAGTGCACAATAATATTAACTCAATATAATATCTGCTTAACTCATACGAATATGCCTACATTTGCCAGCACTCGCGAGATGTCCGTCTACCAAGACAAGAGAAGAAGTGAAGACGAGTAAAAAATTAACAAAAGAGCGTAACTTGTCATCTCTTTAGATCATTTTGTTATATTTCTTTGCGCTCGAAACTCACACAGAGAAATTATTAATTTTTGGGTACATTATAAAAAATCTGTGTCATTCAAGTTTTAAATGTCTCTTCTTTATAAATACTGTTTTTTAAGTATTTTCTTATTACCTCACTGGGGACGCTATATTACTCCCCGAAATGTTTATGTCATAAAAAATGTTCGTGTTTTTTGACATAAATATTTCCTGTTTCATGTCCACAGTGTCTACACGCAGATTTTTCTTTCAGTCTACATATGTCACATCGTATGATTAAACCGTTGTAATTACTGAGGTTTGTTGCACACAAAGTGTAATACAGATGAAGTTATTTACATAACAATATAATATAATTGGTTACGTATACAGTCATGTACAAAAGGACATAGAATACAATTAGTTTCATTTTGGCTGCTGCTTTTTACGGCTGCAACTCTTGCAGTGTTCAAGGTATACAATCACGAGTTAGTCAGGAATATTTGAAGTCCCAGGGGTGTCAACTGTTCGCTCCCCATTTGGCACGGCTGTAGGGAAACCCTGGGGAAAACCTCGGCGGAGCGACAGACTAACTGCTTTGGTTACTTTCACTTAATTATTTTTTTGGGATGTCATTGCAGTACAGGATGTGCATACTTTGTCAACAATTTTTCGTTGCACTATGCAAAGAAATGAGCTGTTGTTGTTGTTGTTGTCTTCAGTCCTGAGACTGGTTTGATGCAGCTCTCCATGCTACTCTATCCTGTGCAATCTGCTTCATCTCCCAGTACCTACTGCAACCTACATCCTTCTGAATCTGCTTAGTGTATTCATCTCTTGGTCTCCCTCTACGATTTTTACCCTCCACGCTGCCCTCCAATGCTAAATTTGTGATCCCTTAATGCCTCAAAACATGTCCTACCAACCGATCCCTTCTTCTAGTCAAGTTGTGCCACAAACTTCTCTTCTCCCCAATCCTATTCAATACCTCCTCATTAGTTACGTGATCTACCCATCTAATCTTCAGCATTCTTCTGTAGCACCACATTTCGAAAGCTTCTATTCTCTTCTTGTCCAAACTAGTTATCGTCCATGTTTCACTTCCATACATGGCTACACTCCAAACAAATACTTTCATAAACGACTTCCTGATACATAAATCTATATTCGATGTTAACAAATTTCTCTTCTTGAGAAACGCTTTCCTTGCCATTGCCAGTCTACATTTTATATCCTCTCTACTTCGACCATCATCAGTTATTTTACTTCCTAAATAGCAGAACTCCTTTACTACTTTAAGTGTCTCATTTCCTAATCTAATTCCCTCAGCATCACCCGATTTAATTTGACTACATTCCATTATCCTCGTTTTCCTTTTGTTGATGTTCATCTTATATCCTCCTTTCAAGACACTGTCCATTCCGTTCAACTGCTCTTCCAAGTCCTTTGCCGTCTCTGACAGAATTACAATGTCATCGGCGAACCTCAAAGTTTTTATTTCTTCTCCATGAATTTTAATACCTACTCCAAATTTTTCTTTTGTTTCCTTTACTGCTTGCTCAATATACAGATTGAATAACATCGGGGAGAGGCTACAACCCTGTCTCACTCCTTTCCCAACCACTGCTTCCCTTTCATGCCCCTCGACTCTTATGACTGCCATCTGGTTTCTGTACAAATTGTAAATAGCCTTTCGCTCCCTGTATTTTACCCCTGCCACCTTCAGAATTTGAAAGAGAGTATTCCAGTCAACATTGTCAAAAGCTTTCTCTAAGTCTACAAATGCTAGAAACGTAGGTTTGCCTTTTCTTAATCTTTCTTTTAAGATAAGTCGTAAGGTCAGTATTGCCTCACGTGTCCCAACATTTCGACGGAATGCAAACTGATCCTCCCCGAGGTCCGCATCTACCAGTTTTTCCATTCGTCTGCAAAGAATTCGCGTTAGTATTTTGCAGCTGTGACTTATTAAACTGATAGTTCGGTAATTTTCACATCTGTCACCACCTGCTTTCTTTGGGATTGGAATTATTATATTCTTCTTGAAGTCTGAGGGTATTTCACCTGAGGTAATTATAACAATTAATTATAATTATAATTATTATAACAATTATTATAACAATTATAATTATAACAATTAAATGCGGTGTCGTTGATGATCTACGCCACGACGTTTAGCTCGTGACGGCGTCTGTTGGTGTGCTCGGGTCTCGGCGTTCGTGGCGGCTGCGGAGAAGTCAACGCCCGCACGACGCTAGCGCGTCCCTTGCCGTCGCGGAACGTCAGAATCAGCTGATAGGCTTCTTGGTTGGCGATGCGTTTCTGTCTCGCCTGGGCGTGGCGGAGTGGGATGATATCCGCCCCCCGCACTTGTTGGCAGGACTCAGCTCTGCTACACGTCTCTGACGTAGTACATGAAACATACACACAACCAATGTAATATTTGTTTCCTGCTGCAGATGGTTACGCTAGCGGGAAGGAAGCATTTATTAGTGGGGCAATTGTTAAGTTTCCGAGTGTCAGCACTGTGTTGCAGAATACATGACATAGATCTTCTCCCGTGTTTCCATTACACGTCCATTTTTGTTTTGATAAAATTATTTATGTTTTCGGCGCACTCGAAGGCACTGGTGAGTGTCCCAGTACGAGCTTAGCACATTCTCCGTTCTGTGGTCACTGTTTTGCAGCAGTCCATGCATCGCATTCCAATCTTGCATTTACAGTTTTTCGTGATAATATTGACGTTTGGCGTCTTTACCGCTGTTAAACGTTCAGTACTAGCACTTCACGGTCCGTATCACAGTTTCAACTTCACAGTCTTTCACACTGCTTGAAGTAACTGTTTCGATTAGTTCACAAACACTAATGTATTTCATTCAGTCTGAACTGGATTTTGGCTCGTGCTGGATTTTGCCAGTCTCTCGCACTAGTTATCTCTTTTCATTTTCCACTTAGAGTCGTGCATGCCTTCAGATTTTTTGACTATACAATTGTATTTCCGTCTCATCTGAGGTAAGTCCCCATGTCATGTCTGCCCACTCATTGTGTACTTGCCCTCCAGAGCCAGACTCGACTTTACAACACTTTGCCTCTCGCATTATTGTACACATTTTATAATCTAGGCCTAGCGTGCAAGTTCCTAGATTAGTGTTAGATTTGTGACTTTTGTTTACACGATAAATTCGTGCAAATCTCTTCCTTAGCAGATGGCAATATACAGGGTGATACAAAAAGGTATGGCCAAACTTTCAGGAAACATTCCTCACACACAGAGAAAGAAAATATGTTATGTGGACATGTGTCCGGAAACGCTTACTTTCCATGTTAGAGCTTTTAATACTTCTCTTCAAATCACATTAATCATGGAATTAAAACACACAGCAACAGAACGTACCAGCGTGACTTGAAACACTTTGTTACAGGAAATGTTCAAAATGTCCTCCGTTAGTGAGGATACATGCATCCACCCTCCGTCGCATGGTATCGCTGATGCGCTGATGCAGCCCTGGAGAATGGCGTATTGTATCACAGCCGTCCACAGTACAAGCACGAAGAGTCTCTACATTTGATACCGGGGTTGCGTAGACAAGAGCTTTCAAATGCCACCATAAATGAAAGTCAAGAGGGTTGAGGTCAGGAGAGCGTGGAGGCCACAGAATTGGTCCGCCTCTACCAATCCATTGGTCACCGAATCTGTTGTTGAGAAGCGTACGAACACTTCGACTGAAATATGCAGGAGCTCCATCGTGCACAAACGACATGTTGTGTCGTACTTTTAAAGGCACATGTTCTAGCAGCACAGGTAGAGTATCCCGTATGAAATCATGATAACGTGCTCCATGAGCATAGGTGGAAGAACATGGGGCCCAATCAAGACATCACCAACAATGCCTGCCCAAACGTTAACAGAAAATCTGTGTTATTACGTGATTGCACAATTGCATGCGGATTCTCGACAGCCCACACGTGTTGATTGTGAAAATGAGGATTGACACATTTTTGGATGAACCATTCGCAGAAGTCTACCCGTGGAGACCAATCAGCTGCTGATAGTGTGCCCGCATCTCGTGGTCGTGCGGTAGCGTTCTCGCTTCCCACTCCCAGGTTCCCGGGTTCGATTCCCGGCGGGATCAGGGATTTTCTCTGCCTCGTGATGGCTGGGTGTTGTGTGCTGTCCTTAGGTTAGTTAGGTTTAAGTAGTTCTAAGTTCTAGGGGACTAATGACCATAGATGGTAAGTCCCATAGTGGTCAGAGCCATTTGAACTATTTTTTTTTTTTTTTTTTTTTTTGCTGATAGTGCCTGCACACGCTGTACATGGTATGGAAACAACTGGTTCTCCCGTAGCACATTCCATACAGTGACGTGGTCAACGTTACGTTGTACAGCAGCAACTTCTCTGACGCTGACATTAGGGTTATCGTCAACTGCACGAAGAATTGCCTCGTCAATTGCAGGTGTCCTCGTCGTTCTACGTCTTCCCCAGTCGCGAGTCACAGGCTGAAATGTTCCGTGCTCCTTAAGACGCCGATCAATTGCTTCGAACATCTTTCTGTTGGGACACCTTTGTTCTGGAAATCTGTCTCAATACAAACGTACCGGGAAATCTGTCTCAATACAAACGTACCGCGCCACGGCTATTGCCCCGTGCTAATCCATACATCAAATGGGCATCTGCCAACTCCGCATTTGTAAACATTGCACTGATTGCAAAACCACGTTTGTGACGCGAACACTAACCTGTTGATGCTACATACTGATGTGGTTGATGCTAGTTCTGTAGAGCAATGAGTCGCATGCCAACACAAGCACCGAAGTCAACATTACCATCCTTCAATTGGGGCAACTGGCGGTGAATCGAGGAAGTACAGTACATACTGACGAAACTAAAATGAGCTCTAACATGGAAATGAAGCGTTTCCGGACACATGTCCACATAACATCTTTTCTTTATTTGTGTGTGAAGAATGTTTCCCGAAAGTTTGGCCGTACCTTTTTGTAACACCCTGTATGTTAACAGTGCTTAGCGGTAGTCACGTTTAATGGTTTGCTTTGTACCTTGTCCACAACACATGAGGTACCTTGGGTTATGTACACCCTGCACTCATCCTGTTAAGTAAATTATGATTGAGCATACTTCAGGATCGGTATAAACATAAATACGTGGAACAACATATACACTATAATATTGAATTTTCATAAGTTTCATTGCTACTACAGTTCAGAAACACTCATGACACACTCATGAAAAATTCTTTCATCATTACATGCTGTTGAATTTTTTAAAATATTTTTTAAAGTATTTTTAAAAATGAAATTTTTAAAATATTCTTAATCCTACGTTCATTTTCTTTTTCAAAATGCAGTTGCTTAAAAATACTGTTATTCCTTAACATCTACAACATTGAATCACACTAATGTTGTGTGCCTCACTGTCTTTAAATGTTACACTAAAATCTGAACATTTACTCACAAAAAAATACACTATAAACTTAACCTATTACTCATATATATAAATGTTGCTCTACTGAGCGAACTTTTTTAAGTCTTTGTTTGGATAGAGTCCTTTGATCTCTTCCTATTCTACGTCATCCAATAAATAGCTACATCCATGTGATATGTCTATGATTTTGTAGGGCCCGGCATTTCTTATTCTTTTTCGCTAAGAGTGATTACTTGGGATGAGTCCTTATTAGCAGCAGGTCGCCTGGTTGGTACACTGTTAACTTCTTTGTTTTCTTGTTATGCTTCTTCTTTTGGTGCTTCGCGCACCTCGTTAAGTTATTTAAAGTCTCATCTATAATTTGTTCGTGAGTACAACTTGTCTTGGTACAGTTGCTAATGGTGACAGCGAGCTGTCGGTTTCATTCTTTCCAAACATTACTTCTAGTGGAGTATAACCGGTGGCTGTATGTGGCAATCTATTGTGGAGTTCCTCAAGTAGAAACGTATTCTGCCCACTTGGTGTGGCGATTCGGAATGTAAGTTCTCATGAACCTGTTCAACTCTTTAAAGATACGCTCTACGAGACTGCTCTCCGGGTGAAATTGAGCTACAAAAATGTGTTTAATACCTTGCTGTTGTAGAAACATTTTCCATTTGAGACCAGTAAAATAGGTGGCATTATCGGATAATATGGTCTGTGGTTTGCCAATATTAACAAAATAATCTGTTCGTAATTTCTGAATGAGGGGTGTGGCCGTTGAAGCTTTTACAGGATACAAATTAAGAAATTTGGAAAAGGCATCATATACAGCAAATATATATTTCACACCACCTCTGCCAGTGGGTAGTGGCCCTACAATGTCAACAGAAACCAGTCGTAATGGTTCGTTAGGAACAACAGGGTGCAATTCACTTACAGTGGGCAGATTAGTAGGTTTCGTGCTTTGACAAACTACGCATGTCTGTACAACATTCTGAATTATTCATTCTTAAAATGACATTGTCTTGCGAGAAGCAGTCTACATTTTTCAATGCCCACGTCTCCCCACGAAAGGTGCACATGCCAGATTAAATCACTGATACATACTTCCGGTACACAGATACACCATAAGTCCTTGTTAACATCCTTCCGGTAATATAATACCCTATTTTGCACAGAATAATGGCTACCTATCTGATTTGCACCCGAAGCTAGGAGCTCTAGTATGAGTTTTCCCTAGGTGGGATCTTCGCCCTGTAAACTAGGCAGTTGCTTGCACGCCTGCAGCAACTTGTTTCGCCACGTAGGGTTTTTCATAACTAAAATTTTGTTCTCTGTTGCCTGTTCTAGTACTGTTGTTAGCCCAGGCAGACCTCGCAGCAACCGTGACAAAGCATCAGGTACTACGTTGTCACATCCTTTTATCTACATTATTTGAAATTGATATTCCTGCAGAGCGAGCACCCACCTAGGCAACCTGTCACGCCTGATGATCACAGAAAATTTTTACATTTTTTCCGTACACATAATATCTGAACTCCTTCACGGTCCATACATACAGTGTTTCGAGTTCGGTGACTGTATATGACAGTTCACAACTTGATACCACACGGCTTGTGAAACCAATTATTCTTACGTTCTTGTTTCCACCTTCCTCATCGATTTGGAATAAACAAGCGCCTAGTCCGTCACTGGAAGCGTCTGTAGCAAGCCAAAATTCCTTTGACTTGTCAGTATGTGACAGTAGATAAGCATTTAGAAGGGCTTGTCATATTTGCCCAAATGACTGTGGCACAGTTCATTCCATATCCAGAATGTATTCTTTCTCAACAAGTATAACAGGGTATCATCATTTAAAAGCTGGTCAGGTATGATTCGTATGAAAAATGACACTTGACATAGGAATGCCTCTAACTGTTTCTAGGTTCTAGGAGGAGAGAAGTTCCTAATTGCTGCCATTTTCCTCGGATCGGGCACAATACCTGCAGGTGATATTACATGACCAAGAAATTTTGTTCTCTCCCTGCCAAATTTGGATTTTGCGAGGTTTGCTGTTACGCCTACCTCATTAAATCATTTTAGTACCCATCTCAACGTGTCCATGTGGATTACTCAACTGGGAGTAGTTATTAATAAGTCATCAACATACAACTTTACTCGGTCCAACAAATATGGTCCTAATTCAGTATCGAGCGCTGCAATGAAGACACCTGCCTTTAACTGTTTCTTGGTTGTAGGAGGAGGAAAGTTCTTAATTGCTGCCAATTTCTTCTAATCAGGCACAATACCTATAGGTGATATTACATGACCAAGAAATGTCATTCCCTCCCTACCAGATTTGGAGTTTGCGAGGTTTGCTGTTACGCCTACGTGAGAATATCTTTGTAGTACATGTCTCAGCGTGTTCATGTGGCTTTCCCAATTGGGAGTAACTATTAATAAGTCATCGACACACAACGTTACTCGCTCCAACAAATCTGATCCTAATACGGTATGAGTGCTGCAACGAAGACACCTGCCTTTAACTGTTTCTTGGTTGTAAAAGAAGGGAAGTTCTTAATTGCTGCCATTGTCTTTGGATCAATCACAATACCTGTAGGTGATATCACATGACCAAGAAGTTTTATTCTCTTCCTGCAAAATTTAGATTTTGCGAGGTTTGCTGTTACGCTTACCTCTGAAAATCTTTTTAGTCCGCATTTCAGGGTTTCCATGTGGCTTTCCCATTTGGGAGTAGCTATTAATAAGTCATCGACATACAACATTACTCGGTCCAACAAATCTGGTCCTAATAGTGTATCGAGCGCTGCAATGAAGACACTTGTATTTAACTGTTTCTTGGTTCTAGGAGAAGTAAAATTCTTATTTGCTGCCATTTTCTTCGAATTGGGCACAATACTTGTAGGTGACTCTTATGACCAAGAAATTTTATTCTCCCCCTCCCAAATTTTGATTTTGAAAGGTTTGTTGTTACGCCTACCTGAGAAAATGTTTTTAGTATCCATCTCACCGTGTCCATGTGGCTTTCCCAATTGGGAGTAGCTATTAATAACTCATTGACATACAACGTTACTCGGTCCAATACATCTGGTCCTAATACTGCATCAAACGTTGCAATGAAGATACGTGTCTTTAAGTGTTTCTTGGTTCTAGGAGGAGGGATGTTCTTAATTGCTTCCATTTTCTTCGGATGAGGCAAAATACCTGTAGGTGAATTTACATGACCACGAAATTTTATTCTCTCCCGGCCAAATTTGGATTTTGCGTGTTTTGCTGTTACGCCTACCAGAGAAAATCTTTTTAGTACGCATCTCAGCATTTCCATGTGGCTTTCCCAATCCGGAGTAGCTATTAAAAAGTCATCGACATACAACGTTACTCGGTCCAACAAACCTGGTCCTAATACTGTATCGAACGCTGTAATGAAGACTCCTGCCTTTAACTTTTTCTTGGTTGTAGGAGGAGGGAAGTTCCTAATTGCTGCAACTTTCTTTGGATCGGAAACAATAATTGCAGGTGACATTACATGACAAAGAAATTTTATTCTCTCCCGGCGAATTTGGATTTTGTGTGGTTTGCTGTTACGCCTACGTGAGAAAATGTTTTTAGTACACATCTCAGCATTTATATGGGGCTTTCCCAATCCGGAGTCGATATTAAAAAGTCATCGACATACAACGTTACTCGATCCAACAAATCTGGTCCTAATACTGTATCGCGCGCTTCAATGAAAAAACCTGCATTTAACTGTTTTTTGGTTATAAGAGGAGGGAAGTTATAATTGCTGCCATTTTCTTTGGATCGCACACATTACCTGTAGGTGATATTACATGACAAAGAAATTTTATTCTCTCCCTGCCATATTTGGATTTTCCGAGGTTTGCTGTTACGCCTAACTCAGAAAATGTTTTTAGTAAATATTTCAGCGTCTGCATTTGATTTCTCAATCGGGAGTAGCTATTAATAAGTCATCGACATACAACGTTACACGGTCCAACAAACTTGGTCCTAATACTGTATCGAGCGCTGCAATGAAGACACCTGCTCTTTAACTGTTTCTTGGTTCTAGTAGGAGGGAAGATATCATTGCTGACATGTTATTCGGATAAGGCACAATACCTGTAGGTGATATTACATGACCAAGAAATTTTACTCTCTGCCTGCCAGATTTGGATTTTGCGAGGTTTGCTGGTACGCCTACTTCAGAAAATCTTTTTAGTAGGCATTTCAGCGTCTCCAAGTGGTTTTCCCAATCGGGAGTTGCTATAAGTAAGTCATCGGCATACAACGTTACACGGTCCAACAAACCTGGTCCTAATACTGTATCGACCACTGCAATGAAAACACCTGCCTTTAACTGTTTTTTGGATCTAAGAGGAGGGAAGTTATAATTGCTGCCATTTCCTTTGGATCGGACACAATACTTGCAGGTGATATTACATGACCACGAAATTTTAGTCTCTCGTGGCCAAATTTGGATTTTGCGAGGTTTACTGTTACGTCTACATCAGAAAATCCCTTTAGTATACACCTCAGAGTGTCCATGTGGCTTTCCCAATTCGGAGTAGCTCTTAATAAGTAATCGACATACAACGTTACTCGGTCCAACAAATCTGGTCCTAATACGGTATTAGCGCTGCAATGAAGACACCTGCCTTTAACTGTTTCTTGGTTCTTGGATGTGGGATATTCTTAATTGCTTCCATTTTCTTCGGATCAGACAAAATTCCTGTAGGTGATATTACATGACCACGAAATTTTATTCTCTCCCTGCCAAATTTGGATTTTCACAGGTTTGCTGTTACACCTACCTCAGAAAATCTTTTTAGTAAACATTTCAGCGTCTCCAAGTGGTTTTCCCAATCGGGAGTAGCTTTTAATAAGTCATCGACATACAACGTTACACGGTCCAAGAAACCTGGTCCTAATACTGTATCGAGCGCTGCAATGAAGGCACCTGCCTTTAACTTTTTCTTGGTTCTAGGAGGAGGGCAGTACTTAATTACTACCATTTTCTTCGGATCAGGCACAATATCTGTAGGTGCTATTACATAACCAAGAAATTTTATTCTCTCCAGCTAAATTTGCTTTTTTGAGGTTTGCTCTTACACCTACCTGAGATAATCTTTTTAGTACGCATCTCAGCGTTTCCATGTGGCTTTCCCAATCCGAAGTAGCTATTAATAAGTTATCGACATACAACGTTACTCGGTCCAACAAATCTGGTGCTAATACTGTATCAAGCGCTGCAATGAAGACACCTGCCTTTAACTGTTCCTTGGTTCTAGGAGGAGGGAAGACCTTAATTACTGCCATTTTCTTCGGATCAGGCACACCACCTGTAGGTGATATTACCGAGATAATCTTTTTAGTATGTTTGCAACATGTCCATGTGGCTTTCCTAATCGGGAGTAGCTGTTAATATGTCATCGATATACAACGTTACTCAGTCCAACAAATCTGGTCCTAATACTGTATCCGGCGCTGCAATGAAAACACCTGCCTTTACCTGTTTCTTGGTTGTAGGAAGAGGGACCTTTTTAATTGTTGCCATTTTCTTGGAATCGGAAGCAATACCTGTAGGTGATATTACATGACCAAGAAATTTTGTTCTTTCCGTGACAAATTTGGATTTTGCGTGTTTTTCTGTTACGCCTACATCAGAAAATATATTTAGTACGCATCTCAGCATGTCAATGTGGCTTTCTCAATTGGGAGTAGCTATTAATAAGTCATCGACATGCAACGTTATTCGGTCCAACACATCTGGTCCTAATACTGTATCGAGCGCTGCAATGAAGGCACGTGTCTTTAACTGTTTCTTGGTTCTAGGAGGAGGGAAGTTATCATTGCTGCCATTTTCTTCGGATCAGGCACAATATCTGTAGATGCTATTACATAACCAAGAAATTTTATTCTCTTCCTTCCAAATTTCGTTTTGTGAGGTTTGCTATTACGCCTACCTGAGATAATCCTTTTAGTACGTATCTCAGCGTTTCCATGTGGCTTTCTCAATCGGGAGTAGCTATTAATAAGTCATCGACATACAGCGTTACTCTGTCCAACTGATCTGATCCTAATACTGTATTAAGCGCTGAAATGAAGACAGCTACCTTTAACTGTTTCTTGGTTCTAGGAGGAGGGATATTCTTAATTGCTTCCATTTTCTTCGGATCAAGTAAAATACCTGTAGGCGATATTACATGACCAAGAAATTTTATTCTCTCCCTGCCAGATTTGGATGTTGCGAGGTTTGCTGATACGCCTACCTCAGGAAATCTTTTTAGTACACATTGCAGGGTCTCCAAGTGATTTCCCAATCAGGAGTAGCTATTAATAAGTCATCGACATACAACGTTACTCGGTCCAACAAATCTGATCCTAATACTGTATCAGGTGCTGCAATGAACGCACCTGCCTTTAACTGTATCTGGGTTGTAGAAAGACGGACCTTTTAAATTGTTGCCATTTTCTTCAAATCGGGCGCAATACTTGTAGGTAATATTACATGACCTACAAATTTTGTTCTTTCCCTGCTAGATTTGGATTTTGCTTGGTTTGCTTTTACGCTCACGTCAGAAAATCTTTTTAGTACGGATTTCAGCGTCACCAAGTGGTTTTCCCAATCAGGAGTTGCTATTAATAAGTCATCGACATACAACGTTACACGGTCCAACAAATCTGGTCCTAATAAGGTATGAACACTGCTATGAAGGCAGGTGTCTTTAACTGTTTCATCGTTCTAAGAGGTGAGAAGTTCTTAATTGCTACTATTTTCTTTGGATCGGAAAGAATATCTGTAGGTGATATTGCATGACCAAGAAACTTTATTCTCTCCCTGCCAGAGTTGGATTCTGCGAGGTTTACTGTTACGCCTACCACAGAAACAAATTTTAGTACGCATTTCAACGTTCCATGTGGCTTTCCCAATCAGGAGTAGCTGTTAATAGGTCATTGACACACAATGTTACTCGGTCCAACAAATCTGGTCCTAATACGGTATGAGCGCTGCAATTAAAACACCTGCCTTTAACTGTTTCTTGGTTGTAGGAGGAGGGAAGTTCTTAATTGCTGCAATTTTCTTTGGATCGGACACATACCTGTAGATGATATTACCTGACCAAGCAATTTTATTCTCTCCCTGCCAAATTTGGATTTTGCGTGGTTTGATGTTACGCCTACCTCAGATAATCTTTTTTGTTCACATCTCAGCGTGTCCATGTGGCTTTCCCAATTGGGAGTTGCTATTAATAAGTCATCGACAAACACCGTTACTCGGTCCAACTAATCTGGTCCTAATACAGTATGAGCACTGCTTTCAAGACACCTGCCTTTAACTGTTTCTTGGTTCTAGGAGGAGGGATGTTCTTAATGGCTTCCATTTTCTTCGAGTCAGGCTAAATGCCTGTAGGTGATATTACATGACCAAGAAATTTTATTCTCTCCCTGCCAAATTTGGATCTTGCGTGGTTTACTGTTAAACCTACCTCTGAAAATTTTTTTAGTATGCATCTCAGCATGTCCATGTGGCTTTCCCAATCGGGAGTAGCTATTAATAAGTCATCGACATACATGTTACTCTGTCGAACAAATCTGCTCCTAATACTGTTTCAAGCGCTGCAATGAAGACACCTGCCATTAACTGTTTCTTGGTTCTAGGAGGAGGGAGGTTCTTAATTACTGCCTTTTTTTTCATATCGTGCACAATACTTGTAGGTGATATTGCATGACCACGAAATTTTATTCTCTCCCGGCCCAATTTGGATTTTGCGAGGTTTACAGTTACGCCTATGTCAGAAAATCTTTTTAGTACTCATCTCAGCGTGTCCATCTGGCTTTCCCAATTGGGAGTAGCTATTACTATGTCATCGACATACAACGTAATTCGGACCAACAAATCTAGTCCTAATGCAATGAAGACACCTGCCTGTAACTGTTTCTTGCTTGTAGGCGGAGGGATGTTCTTAATTTCTTCCATTGTCTTCGTATCAGTCACAATACCTGTAGGTGATATTACATGACGAAGAAATTTTATTCTCCCCCTGCCAAATTTGAATTTTGTGAAGTTACGCCTACCTGTGAAACTTTTTTGAGTACGCATCACAGCGTGTCCATGTCGCTTTCCCAATTGGGAGTAGCTATTAATAAGTAGTCATCCACCTACAATGTTACTCAGTTCAACAAATCTGGTCCTAATACTGTATCGAGCGCTGCAATGAAGACACCTGCCTTTAGCTGTTTCTTGTTTGTAGGTTAAGGGAAGTACTTAATTACTGCCATTTTCCTCGGATCAGGCACAATACCTTTAGGTGATATTACATAACCATGAAATTTTGTTCTCTGCCTGCCAAAATTAGACTTTGCGGGGTTTGCTGTTACGCCTACCTGAGAAAATCTTTGTAGTACCCGTCTCAGCATGTCCATGTGGCTTTCCCAATTGGGAGTAGCTATTAATAAGTCATCGACATACAACGTTACTCAGTCCAACAAATCTGGTGCTAATACTGTATCGAGCGCTGCAATGAAGACACCTGCCTTGAACTGTTTCTTGGTTGCAGTGGGAGGGAAGTTCTTAATTGCTGCCATTTTCTTCGTATCAGGCACAATACCTGTAGGTGATATTAGATAACCAAGAAATTTTATTCCCTCCCTGCGAAATTAGGATTTTGCGAGGTTTGCTCTTACGCCTACCTGATAAAATCTTTTTCGTACACATCTCAGCGTGTCCACGTGGCTTTCCCAATCGGCAGTAGCTATTAATAAGTCGTCGATATACAACGTTGCTCTGTCCAACAAATCAGGTTCTGATACTGTATCGAGCGCTTCAAATGATGATACCTGCCTTTAACTGTTTCTTGGTTCTAAAAGGAGGGAAGTTCTTAATTGCTAGTATATTCTTCGGATCGGAAACAATACCTGCAGGTGATATTACATGACCAAGAAATTTTATTCCCTCCCTGGCAGATTTGAATTTTGCGGGGTTTGCTGTTACGCCTACATCAGAAAATCTTTTGAGTACGCATTTCAGTGTCTCGAAGTGGTTTTCCCAATGGGGAGTTGCTATTAATAAGTCATCGACATACAACGTTACTCGGTCCAACAAATCTGGTCCTAATACTGTATCGAGCGCTGCAATGAAGACACGTGCCTTTAACTGTTTCTTGGTTCGAGGAGAGAAATTCTTAATTGCTGCCATTTTTTCGGATCAGGCACAATACCTGTAGGTGATAGTACATAACAAAGAAATTTTATTCTCTCCCTGCCAAATTTGGATTTTGCGAGGGTTGATATTACGCCTACTTGAGATAATATTTTTAGTACACATCTCAGCATGTCCATCTGGCTTTCCCAATTGGGAGCAGCTATTAATAAGTCATCGACATGCATCGTTACTCGGTCCAACAAATCTGATCCTAATACTGTATCAAGCGCTGCAATGAAGGCACCTGCCTTTAACTGTTTCTTGGTTCTAGGAGGAGGGAAGTTCCTAATTGATGCCATTTTCTTCGGATCGGGTACAATACCTCTAGGTGATATTACATGTCCAAGAAATTTTATTCTCTCTCTGCCAAAATTGGATTTTGCGAGGTATGCTGTTACGCCTATCGCAGAAAATCTTTTTGTACTCATCTCAGCATGTCCAAGTGCTTTCCCAATTGGGAGTAGCTATTAATAAGTCACTGACATACAACGTTACTCGGTCCAACAAATCATGTCCTAATACACTATCAAGTGCTGCAATGAGGACACCTGCCTTTAACTGTTTCTTGGTTGTAGGGGGAGGGAAGTTCTTAATTGCTAGCAGTTTCTTCGGATCAGGCACATTACCTGTAGGTGATATGACATAAATAAGAAATTTTTCTCTCTCCCTGACAATTTTGGATTTTGTGATGTTTGCTGTTACGCCTACGTGAGCAAATCTTTTTAGTACACATCTCAGCATGTCCATGTGGCTTTCCCAATTTGGAGTAGCTAATAATAAGTCATCGACATATAACGTTACTTGGTCCAACAAATCTGGTCCTAGTACTGTATCGAGCGCTGCAATGAAGACACCTGCCTTTAACTGTTTCTTGGTTGTAGGATGACGACAGTTATTAATTGCTGAAATTTTCTTCGGATCGGGCTCAATACCTGTAGGTGATATTACATGACCAAGAAATTTTATTCCGTGCCTGTCACATATGGATTTTGAGAGGTTTGCTGCTACGCCTACCTCAGAAAATCTTTTTAGTACGCATTTCAGCATTTCCATGTTTCTTTCCCATTCTGGAGTAGCTATTAATAAGTCACCGACATACAAAGTCACACGCTTCAACTAATCTGGCCCTAATACTGTATCGAACACTGCAGTGAAGACACCTGCCTTTAACTGTTTCTTGGTTCTAGGAAGAGGGAAGTTCTTAATTGCTTCCATTTTCTTCAGATTAGGCACAACACCTGTAGGTGATATTACATGACCAAGAAATTTTATTCTCTCCCTGCCAAATGTAGTTTTTGCGAGGTTTGCTGTTACGCCTACCTGAGAAAATGTTTTTAGTACGCATCTCAGCGTGTCCATGTGGTTTTCCCAATTGGGAGTAGCTAATGATAAGTCATCGACATATAACGTTACTTTCTTCAACAAATCTGCTCCTAATACTGTGTCGAGCGCTGCAATGAAGACACCTGCCTTTAACTGTTTTTTCGTTCTAGGAATAGGGAAGTTCTTAATTGATGCCATTTTTTCAGATCGGGCACAATACCTGTAGGTGATATTACATGACCACGAAAATTTATTCTCTCCCTGCCAAATTTGGATTTTGCGAGGTTCGCTGTTACGCCTACCCCAGAAAATCTTTTTGTACACATCTCAGCGTGACCAAGTGGCTTTCCCAATCGGGAGTAGCTAATAATAAGTCATCGACATACAACGTTACTCTGTCCAACAAATATGGTCCTAATACTGTATCGAGCCTTGCCAGAACTGGATTTTGCGAGGTTTTCTGTTACGCCTACCTCATAAAATCTTTTTAGTACTCATCTCAGCATGTCCATGTGGCTTTCCCAATTGGGAGTAGCTATTAATAAAACATCGACTTACAACTTTACTCGGTCCAACAAATCTGGTCCTAATACTGTATCGAGTGGTACAATGAAGACACCTGCCTTTAACTGTTTCTTGGTTCTAGGAGGAGGGAAGTTCTTAATTGCTGCTATATTTTTCGGATCGGGCACAAGGCCTGTAGGTGATATTACATGACCAAGAAATTTTATTGTCTCCCTGACAAATTTGGATTTTGCGAGGTTTGGTGTTACGTCTACCTCAGAAAGTCTTTTTACTACGCATGTCAGCGTGTCCATGTGGCTTTCCCACATGGGAATAGCTATTAATAAGTCATCGACATACAATGTTACTCAGTCCAACAAATCTGGTCCTAATACTGTATCGAGCGCCGGTATGAAGAAACCTGCCATTAATTGTTTCCTGGTTCTAAGATGAGGGAAGTTATTAATTGCAAGAAAATCTTTGTAGTACACATCTCAATGTGTCCATGTGACTTTCCCAATTGGGAGTAGCTATGAATGAATCATCGAGATACAACCTTACTCGGTCCAACAAATCTGGTCCTAATAATGTTTCGAGCGCTGCAATGAAGAAACCTGCCTTTAACTGTTTCTTGGTTCTAAGAGGAGTGAAGTTCCTAATTGCTGCCATTTTCTTCGGATTGGACACAATACCTGTAGGTGACATTACATGACCAAGAAATTTTTATTTTCTCCCTGCCAGATTTGGATTTTGCAAGGGTTGCTGTTACGCATAGCTGAGATAATCTTATTAGTAACCTTCTCGGCGTGTCCATGTGGCTTTCCCAGTCGGTAGTAGCTATTAATAAGTTATCGACATACAACGTTACTCGGTCCAACAAATCTGGTCTTAATACTGTATGGAGCGCTGCAATGCAGACACCTGCCTTTAACTGTTTTTGGTCCTAGGAGGAGGGAAGTTCTTAACTGCTGCTATTATCTTCGGATCTGGCACAATACATGTAGGTGATATTACATGACCAAGAAAGTTTATTCTCTCCCTCCCAAATTTGTATTTTTCGATGTTTGCTGTTACGCCTACCGGAGAAAACCTTCTTAGTATACATCTCAGCGTGTCCATGTGGCTTACCCAATCGGGAGTAGCTATTAATAAGTCATCAACATACAACGTTACTCGGTCCAACAAATCTGGTCTTAATACTGTATCGTGCGCTGCAATGAAGACACCTGCCTTTAACTGTTTCTTGGTTCTATTAATGGGGAAGTTCTTAATCGCTGCCATTTTCTTCAGATCAGGCACAATCCTGTAGGTGGTATTACATACCCAAGAAATTTTTTACTCTCACTACCAAATTTTGATTTTACGAGGTTTGCTGTTACGCTTACCTGAGAAAATCTTTTTAGTACGCATCTCAACGTGTCCATGTGGCTTTCCCAATCGGGAGTAGCTATTAATAAGTCATTGACATACAACGTTACTCGGTCCAACAAACCTGTTAGTAATACTGTATCGAGTGCTTCAATGAAGACACCTGCCATTAACTGTTTCTTGATTGTAGGAGGATGGAAGTTCTTAATTGCTTCCATTGTCTTAGGATCGTGCACAATACCTGTAGGTGATATTAGATGACCAAGATATTTTATTCTCTCCCTCCGAAATTTGGATTTTGCGAGGTTTGCTGTTACGCCTACCTGAGAAAATCTTCTTAGTTTACATCTCAGCGTGTCCATGTGGCTCTCCCAATCGGGAGTAGCTATTAATAAGTCATTGAAATACAACGTTACTCGGTCCAACAGATATGGTCCATAAACTGAATCGAGTGTTGCAATGCTGACACCAGCCTTTAATTGTTTCTTGGTCCTAGGAGATAGGGAAGTTCTTAACTGCTGCTATTTTCTTCGGATCAGGCACAATACCTGTTGGTGATATTACATGTTCAAAAAATTTTATTCTCTCTCTCCCAAATTTGGATTTTGCGAAGTTTGATGTTACGTCTACCTGTGAAAACCTTCTTAGTATACATCTCAGCATATCCATGTGGCTTTCCCAACCGGGAGTAGCTATTAATAAGTCATCGACATACAACGTTACTCGGTCAAACAAATCTCGTCTTAATACTGTATCAAGCGCTGCAATGAAGACACCTGCCTTTAACTTTTTCTTGGTTCTATTAGGAGGGAAGTTCTTAATCGCTGCCATTTTCTTCAGATCAGGCACAATCCTGTAGGTGGTATTACATACCCAAGAAATTTTTTTCTCTCCCTACCAAATTTTGATTTTACGATGTTTGCTGTTACGCTTACCTGAGAAAATCTTTTTAGTACGCATCTCAAAGTGTCCATGTGGCTTTCCCAATCGGGAGTAGCTATTAATAAGTCATCGACATACAACGTTACTCAGTCCAACAAATGTGGTCTTAATACTGTATCGAGCGCTTCAATGAAGTCACCTGCCTTTAACTGTTTCTTGGCTGAAGGAAAAGGGAAATTTTTAATTGTTGCCATTTTCTTCGAATCGATCACAATACTAGTCGATGATATTACATAACCAAGAAATTTTATTCTCTCCCTGACAAATTTGGATTTTGCTAGGGTTTGCTGTTATTCCTATCTCAGAAAATCTCTTTACTACACATCTCAGCGTGTCCATGTGGCTTTCCCAATTGGGAGGAGCTATTAATAAGACATCGACACACAACGTTACTCGATCCAACAAATCTGGTCCTAATACTGTTTTGAGCGCTGCAATGAAGACACCTGCCTTTAACTGTTTCTTGTTTGTAGGAGGAGAAAAATTCTTAATTACCCTCTTTTTCTTCAGATCAGGCACAATTACTTTAGGTGATATTACATGACCAAAAAACTTTATTCTCTCTCAGACAAATTTGGATTTTGCGAGGTTTGCTGTTACGCTTACCTAAGAAAATCTTTTTAGTATGCATCTCAACGTGTCCACGTAGCTTTCCCAATCGGGAGCAGCTATTAATAAGTCGTCGAGATATAACATTACTCTGTCTAACAGATATGGTCCTAATACTGTATCGAGTGCTACAATGATTACACCTGCCTTTAACTGTTTCTTGGTTGCAGGAGGATGGAAGTTCTTAACTGCTTTTATTGTCTTCGGATCGGGCACAATACCTGTAGGTGATATTACATGACCAAGAAATTTTATTCTCTCCCTCCAAAATTTGGATTTGGCGAGGTTTGCTGTTACGCCTACCTGAGAAAATCTTCTTAGTATACATCTGAGCGTGTACATGTGGCTTTCCCAGTTGGGAGTAGCTATTAATAAGTTATCGACATAAAACGTTACTCAGTCCAACAAATCTGGTCTTAATACTTGTATCGAGCGCTGCAATGAAGATACCTGCCTTTTACTGTTTCTTCGTTCTAGGAGGAGGAAAGTTCTTAATCGCTGCTATTTTCTTCAGATCAGGCACAATACCTGTAGATGATATTAGATAACCAAGAAATTTTATTCCCTCCCTGCCAAAATTGAATTTTGCGAGGTTTGCCGATACGCCATCCTCAGAAAATCTTTTTAGTACACATCTCAATGTGTCCATGTGACTTTCCCAATCGGGAGTATCTATTAATAAATCATCGACACACAACGTTACTCGGTCCAACAAATCTGGTCCTAATAATGTTTCGAGCCCTGCAATGATGAAACCTGCCTTTAACTGTTTCTTGGTTGTAATAGGAGGGAAGTTCCTAATTGCTGCCATTTTCTTCGGATCGGACACAATACCTGTAGGTGACATTACATGACAAAGAAATTTTATTTTCTCCCTGTCAGATTTGGATTTTGCGAGGTTTGCTGTTACACCTACCAGACAAAACCTTTTTAGTAGGCATCTCAGCGTGTCCATGTGGCATTCCATCTGGGAGTAGCTATTAATAATTCATCGACATACAACTTTACTCGGTGCAACGAACTTGGTCCTAATACTGTATCGAGCGCTGCAATGAAGACACCTGCCTTTAACTGTTCCTTGGTTCTAAGAGGAGGGAAGTTCCTAATTGCTGCACATTTTCTTCGGATCAGGCACAATACCTGTAGTTGATATTACATGACCAAGACCTTTTTTTCTCTCCCTGCCAAAATTGGATTTTGCAAGGGTTGCTGTTACGCATAGCTGAGATAATCTTATTAGTAACCTTCTCGGCGTGTCCATGTGGCTTTCCCAGTCGGTAGTAGCTATTAATAAGTTATCGACATACAACGTTACTCGGTCCAACAAATCTGGTCTTAATACTGTATCGAGCGCTGCAATGCAAACACCTGCCTTTAACTGTTTTTTGGTCCTAGGAGTAGGGAAGTTCTTAACTGCTGCTATTTTCTTCGGATCTGGCACAATACATGTAGGTGATATTACATGACCAAGAAAGTTTATTCTCTCCCTCCCAAATTTGGGTATTTCGATGTTTGCTGTTACGCCTACCTGAGAAAACCTTCTTAGTATACATCTCAGCGTGTCCATGTGGCTTTCCCAATCGGGAGTAGCTATTAATAAGTCATCAACATACAACGGTACTCGGTCCTACAAATCTGGTCTTAATGCTGTATCGAGCGCTGCAATGAAGACACCTGCTCTTTAACTGTTACTTGTTTCTATTAGGAGGGAAGTTCTTAATCGCTGCCATTTTCTTCGGATCGGGCACAATACCTGTTGGTGATATTACATGTTCAAGAAATTTTATTCTCTCCCTCCCAAATTTGGATTTTGCGAGGTTTGCTGTTACGCCTACCTGAGTAAACCTTCTTAGTATACATCTCAGCATGTCCATGTGGCTTTCCCAATCGGGAGTAGCTATTAATAAGTCGTGGAGATATAACATTACTCTGTCCAACAGATATGGTCCAAATACTGTCTCGAGTGCTACAATGATTACACCTGCCTTTAACTGTTTCTTGGTTGCAGGAGGATGGAAGTCCTTAACTGCTTCTATTGTCTTCGGATCAGGCACAATACCTGTAGGTGGTATTACTTTACCAAGAAATTTTTTTCTCTCCCCGCCAAATTTGGATTTCGTGAGGTTTGCTTTTAAGCTTACCTGAGAATTTTTTTTTAGTACACATCTCAAAGTGTCCATGTGGCTTTCCCAATCGGGAGTAGCTATTAATAAGTCATCGACATACAACGTTACTCAGTCCAACAAATCTGCTCCTAATACTGTATCGAGCGCTTCAATGAAGTCACCTGCCTTTAACTGATTCTTGGCTGAAGGAAACAGGAAGTTTTTAATTGTTGCCATTTTCTTCGAATCGATCACAATACCTGTCGATGATATTACATAACCAACAAATTTTATTCTCTTCCTGCCAAATTTGGATTTTGCTAGGGTTTGCTGTTATGCCTACCTCAGAAAATCTCTTTACTACACATCTCAGCGTGTCCATGTGGCTTTGCCAATTGGGAGGAGATATTAAATGACATCGACACACAACGTTACTCGGTCCAACAAATCTGGTCTTAAGACTGTATCGAGCGCTGCAATGAAGATACCTGCCTTTAACTGTTTCTTGGTTCTAGGAGGAGGGAAGTTCTTAATCGCTGCTATTTTCTTCAGATCAGGCACAATACCTGTAGGTGGTATTACATAACCAAGAAATTTTTTCTCTCGCTGCCAAATTTAGATTTTGCGAGGTTTGCTGTTACTCTTACCTGAGAAAACCTTTTTAGTACGCATCCCAACGTGTCCATGACCGAGCGAGGTGGCGCAGTGGTTAGCACACTGGACTCGCATTCGGGAGGACGACGGTTCAATCCCGTCCCCGGCCATCGTGATTTGGGTTTTTGGTGACTTCCCTAAATCGTTTTAGGCAAATGCCGGGATGGTTCCTTTGAAAGGGCACGGCCGATTTCCTTCCCAATCCTTCCCTAGCCCGAGCTTCTGCTCCGGCTCTAATGACCTTGTTTTCGATCTGACGTTAAACACTAACCACCACCACCATGTGTCCATGTGGCTTTCCCAATCGGGAGTAGCAATTATAAGTCATCGACATACAACGTTACTCTGTCCAACAAATCTGGTCCTAATACTGTATCGAGCGCTGCAATGAAGACACCTGCCTTTAACTGTCCTTTGTGTGTAGGAGGAGAAAAATTCTTAATTACTGCCATTTTCTTCAGATCAATCACAATACCTTTAGGTGATATTACATGACCAAAAAATTTTATTCTCTCCCTGCCAAACTTGGATTTTGCAAGGCTTGATGTTATGCCTACCAGAGAAAATCTTTTTAGTACCTATCTCAGCATGTCCATGTGGCTTTAACAATCGGGAGTAGCTTATAATAAGTCATCAACATACAACGTTACTCTTTCCAACAAACCTGGTCAATTCTGTATCGAGTGCTGCATTGAAGACACCTGTCTTTAACTGTTTCTTGGTTGTAGGAGGAGGAAAGTTATAATTCCTGCCATTGACCGCGGATCGGGCACAACACCTGTAGGTGACATTACATGACAAAGAATTTTATTCTCTCCCTGTCAAATTCGCATTTTGCGCGGTTTGCTGTTACGCCTACCTGAGAAAATTTTTTTAGTGCGCATCTCAGCGTGTGCAAGTGGTTTTCCCAATCGCTAGTAGCTATTAAGTCATCGACATACAACGGTACACGGTCCAAAAATTCTGGTCCTAATTCTGTATGGAACACTGCAATGAAGTCACCTGCCTTTAACTGTTTCTTGGTTCTATGAGGAGGGAAGTTCTTCATTGCTGCCAATTTTCTTCGGATCTGCCACAATACCTGCAGGTGATATTACATGTCCAAGAAATTTTATTCCCTTCCTGCCAAATTTGAATTTAGCGAGGTTTGCTGTTATGCCTACATCAGAAAATCTTTTTAGTACACATCTCAGCGAGTTCATGTGGCTTTCCCAATTGGGAGTAGCTATTAATAAGTCATCGACATACAACGTTACTCGGTCCAACAAATCTGCTCATAATTCTGTATCGAGCGATGCAATGAAGACTCCTGCCTTTAACAGATTCTTGGTTCTAGGAGGAGCGAAGCTTTTAATTGCTGCTATTTTATTCGGATCGGGCACAATACCTGTAGGTGATATTACATGACCAAGAAATTTTATTCTCTCTCTCCCAAATTTGGATTTTGCGAGGTTTGCTGTTACGCCTACCTGAGAAAATTTTCTTAGTATACATCTCAGCGTGTCCATGTGGCTTTCCCAATCAGAAGTAGCTATTAATAAGTCATCGACATACAATGTTACTCGGTCCAACGAATCTAGTCCTAATACTGTATCGAGCGATGAAAAGAAGACACCTGCCTTTAACTGTTTCTAGGTTCTAGGAGGAGAGAAGTTCTTAATCGCTGCCATTTTCTTCGGATCGGGCACAATACCTGCTGATATTACATAACCAATAAATTTTATTCTCTACCTGCCAAATTTGGATTTTGTGAGGTTTGCAGTTACGTCTACGTCTGAAAAACTTTTTAGTACGCATCTCGTCGTGTCCATATGGCTTTCCCAATTGGGAGTAGCTATAAATAAGTCATTGACATACAACGTTACTCGGTCCAACAAATCTGGTCCTAATACTGTATCGAGCGCTGCAATGAAGACACCGGCTTTTAACTGTTTCATGGTTCTAGGAGGAGTGAAGTTCTTAATCGCTGCAATTTTCTTCAGATTGGGCACAGTACCTGCAGGTGACATTACATGACCAAGAAATCTTATTTTCTGTCTGCCAAATTTGGATTTTGCGAGGTTTGCTGTTACGACTACCTCAGAAAATCTTATTAGTACGTATCTCAGCGGGTACATGTGGCTTTCCCAATCGAGAGTAGCTATTAATAAGTCATCGACAATCAACGTTACTCGTCGAACAAATCTGGTCCTAATACTGTATCGAGCGCTGCAATGAAGACACCTGCTTTTAACTGTATCTTGGTTGTAGGACGAGGGAAGTTATTAATTGCTGCCATTTTCGACGGATCAGGCACAGTATCTGTAGGTGATATTTCATGGCCAAGAAATATTTTTCTCTCCGTACCAAATATGGATTTTGTGAGGTTTGCTGTTACGCCTACCTCAGAACATCTTTTTAGTACGCATTTGAGCATATCCATGTGGCTTTCCCAATCTGGAGTAGCTATTAATAAGTCATCGACACACAACATTACTCTGTCCAACAAATCTTGTCCTAATACTGTATCGAGCGCTGCATGAAGACACATTCCTTTAACTGTTTGTTGGTTGTAGGAGGAGGGAAGTTCTTAATTGCTGCGATTTTCTTCCAATCGCTCACAATAACTGAAGGTGATATTACATGACCAAGAATTTTTATACTCTCCCAAAGAAAATTTAATTTTGCGAGGTTTGCTGATACTCCTAACTCAGAAAATGTTTTTAGTACGCATCTCAACGTGTCCATGTGGCTTTTTCCATGGGGAGTAGCTATTAATAAGTCATCGACATACAACGGTACTCGGTCCAACAAATATGGTCCTAATACTGTATCGCACGCTGCAATGCAGACACCTGCCTTCAATTGTTTCTTGGTTCTAGGACTAGGGAATTTCCTAACTGCTGCCATTTTCTTCAGATCAGGCACAATACCTGTAGGTGGTATTACGTAACCAAGAAATTTTTTTTCTCTCGCTGCCAAATTTGGATTTTGCGAGGATTGCTGTTACGCTTACCTGATAAAATCTTTTTAGTACGCATCTCAACGTGTCCATGTGGCTGTCCCAACCGGAAGTAGCTTTTAATAAGTCATCGACATACAACGTTACTCGGTCCAACAAATCTTGTCTTAATACTGTATCGAGCGCTGCAATGAAGACGCCTGCCTTTTACTGTTTCTTGGTTCTAGGACTAGGGAAGTTCTTAATTGTTGCGATTTTCTTCGAATCGGGCACAATACCTGTAGGTGATATTACATGACCAAGAAATTTTATGCTCTCCCTGCCAAGTTTGGATTTTGCGAGGTTCACTGTTACGCCTAACTCAGAAAATCTTTTTAGTACGCATCTCAAATTGTCCATTTGGCTTTCCCAATCGGGAGTAGCAATTAATAAGTCATCGACATACAACGTTACTCAGTCCAACAAATCTGGTCCTAATACTGTATCGAGCGCTGCAATGGAGACACCTGCCTTTAACTGTTTCTTGGTTCCAGGAGGAGAGAAGTTCTTAATTGCTGCTATTTTCTTCGGATCGGACACTATACCTGTAGGTGATATTACATGACCAAGAAATTTTATTCTCTCTCTGCCAAATTTGGATTTTGCGAGGGTTGCTGTAACGCCTACCTGAGATAATCGTTTTATTACGCATCTCAACGTCTCCATGGGGCTTTCCCAATCGGCAGTAGCTATTAATAATTTATCGACATACAACGTTACTCGGTCCAACAAATCTGGTCCTAATACTGTATGTAGCGGTGCAATGAAGATACCTACCTTTAACTGTTTCTTGGGTCTAGGAGGAGAGACGTTCTTAATTGCTGTGATTTTGTTCGAATCGGGAAGAATACCTGTAGGTGATTTTGCTCGAATCGGGAAGAATACCTGTAGGTGATATTACATGACCAAGAAATTTTATTATCTCCCAGGCAAATTTGGATTTTGCGAGGATTGCTGTTACGCCTACTTGAGAAAATCTTTTTATTACGCATCTCAACGTCTCCATGGGGCTTTCCCAATCGGCAGTAGCTATTAACAAGTTATCGACATACAACGTTACTCGGTCCAACAAATCTGGTCCTAATACTGTATGTAGCGGTGCAATGAAGAGACCTACCTTTAACTGTTTCTTGGGTCTAGGAGGAGAGACGTTCTTAATTGCTGTGATTTTGTTCGAATCGGGAAGAATACCTGTAGGTGATTTTGCTCGAATCGGGAAGAATACCTGTAGGTGATATTACATGACCAAGAAATTTTATTATCTTCCAGGCAAATTTGGATTTTGCGAGGATTGCTGTTACGCCTACCTGAGAAAATCTTTTTAATGCGCATCTCAACGTGTCGATGTGGCTTTCCCAACCGGGAGTAGCTATTAATAAGTGATCGGCATACAACGTTACTCGGTCCAACAAATCTGGTCCTAATACTCTACCGATTGCTTCAATGCAGTCACCTGCCTACAACTGTTTCTTGGTACTAGGAGGAGGGAAGTTCTTTCTTTTTTTGTTTTTGCCCATCAGTCTACTGACTGGTTTGATGCGGCCCGCAACGAATTCCTTTCCTGTGCTAACTTCTTCATCTCACAGTAACACTTGCAACTTAAATCTTCAATTATTTGCTTGACGTATTCCAATCTCTGTCTTCCTCTACAGTTTTTGCCCTCTATAGCTCCCTCTAGTACCATGGAAGTCATTCCCTCATGTCTTAGCAGATGTCCTATCATCCTGTCATCCTGTCTCTTCTCCTTATCAGTGTTTTCCACATTTTCCTTTCCTCTCCGATTTTGCGTAGAACCTCCTCATTCCTTCCCCTATCTTCTTATCTGCTGCTATTTTCTTCGGATCGGGCACAATACCTGTAGGCGATATTACATGACCAAGAAATTTTATTCTCTCTCTGAGTAATTTGGATTTTGCGAGGTTTGCTCTTACGCCTACCTCAGAAAATCGTTTTAGTACGCATCTCAGCGTGTCCATGTGGCTTTCCCAATCGGGAGTAGCTACTAATAAGTCATCGACATACAACATTACTCAGTCCAACAAATCTGGTCCTAATACTGTATCGGGCGCTGCAACGAAGACACCTGCCTTTAACTGTTTCTTGATTCTAGGAGAAGGGAAGTTCTTAACTGCTGCCATTTGCTTTGGATCGGGCACAATACCTGTAGGTGATATTACATGACCAAGAAATTTTATTCTCTCTCTGCAAGATTTGGCTTTTGCGTGGTTTGCTGTAACGCCTACCTCAGTAAATCTTTTTAGTGCGCATCTCAGCTTGTCCATGTGGCATTCCCAATCGGGAGTAGCTACTAATAAGTCATCGACATACAACATTACTCAGTCCAACAAATCTGGTCCTAATACTGTATCGAGCGCTGCAATGAGGACACCTTCTAAACATCCATGGTGGTGTCTGTTTTATATATATTTTGTTTCCCTAACGCTTTCGCGCAACGACGCTCTGAGCGTGTTTCTTAGGGAATTGACCATTTTGAACCTGGGACCTGTTGTTGGTAATGAGACGCCAGACCACACATGTCATGTAGAATTCGGAAGAGTTCAGTGAGACTAGCGATGATATAATCAAATACTAAATGATCTCAGTGTCAGCTCCACTGCACTCCCTGTTAAAGAATCTTAAAACTAACAAAATTTAGTGGAAGGGGTTCGAGTCTTTCCAATTTTTAGTTTGCTGGTAAAATAACGTCGAAAAAGCAGTTAAGTTTACCATTGGAAATTTTATTCTACTCACAAAACATTGTTTATAAATTGAACTATTAATAAAAGGAAGTGTTTTAATACAGGATGGTAAAAACCAACTGCGTTGAACAAAAATGTGAACGGATATTCCCTGAATGGGTTTCCAAGTTCTACAATGGATCGAAGGATGACCTATGCCATATCACACGTATAATCTAGGTTTAAATTAAGTTTCACAAAAGAGAAAACTATCAAAATGGTCTACAGTGACCCTCAATTATTTTTAATTACTTATCTAACTTGTCGTAAATTACAGTGGCTGATGTGGCTTCTCTATAACTATATAACAGAGAAATCATCGCGTTTCAGATTTTTACTTCAAGTGGCAAATGTGAACACCGTAAGCTTTAATTTACGGTCGACACTAGTATTACGCAAAAAGGGGGTGTCACAGATGAGACTTCTGCAGTTCTGAGTGAAGCTTTATGCGCTCAAAAATGGGCATCGCGTGCGTTCATTAACTTGTCGGTGTTGAGGCAGCGTCAGGGCGGCGGGCAGCACAGCTCCGCTCACCTCGCCATCTCGGAAGCAACTCTTCACCTAACTTCTCCTTACTACAATTTATCGAAGTTGGTTTAAAAAAAAACTATCTGGCTGTGTTTTCATCTGACCAATCAGGGTCTCAGTGTTAACCTTAAGCTCCGCCTATAAAAATTCTGACGATCCAATGAGAAACGTTATACTTTTCGTGGTGGGGCAATGTTTTTAAAGTTTGCAACGTAACAGAGACGCGAAAAAGTCTCACGCTAAAACCTGCAGCTGGTGTGGTCCTTTTAGCGTTATCGTAAGATCTATACTGTTCTTCTGGAGGGCTCTATCTTTTAACGTGGGCTGGGGGGTGGTCCTAATGTAACAGACACGCGAAAAAGTCTCACGCTAAAACTTGCGGGTGGTAGTGGCCCTTTTTGTGTTATCGTAAGATCTATACTGTTTTTCTGGAGGGCTGTAGCTTTTAACATGGGCTGAGGGTGTGGTCCTTGAAGTAACAGAGACGCGAAAAAGTCTCATGCTAAAACGTGCAGGTGGTGAGGCCCTAGTGGTTAGCTGGTGACGTGGGTGTCCAGTCCGTCCCTTATCGTAGGGCCTTCTAGCTTAACACAGTTCTGCTCTCGGCTTCTGTTCTCGTTTTTCCCCGCGGAACTGCGTCGGTCTCACGGTGGGAAGGTACGACATGCATTTAGGCATTCTTTTGTTAGTCTGTGGTATTCCATTTGCAAACTCGTTACTCGTATTACTTTGGTTAATTTAATGTCACGGTTTATTCGGAGCTATGTGACATAGTACTGGATTTGCTTATCATGTCAGGGTTTTCATGGAAGGTGTTGGATTTGCCTGACACCTTACAACCTGCCTTTAACTGTTTCTTGGTTCTAGGAGGAGGGAAGTTCTTAATTGCAGCTATTTTCTTCGGATCGGGCACAATACCTGTAGGTGATATTACATGACAAAAAAAATTTTAGTCTCTCCCTGACAAATTTGTATTTTGCGAGGTTTGCTGTTACGTCTACCTCAGAAAATATTTTTAGTGCACATCTCAATGTCCATGTGGCTTTCCCAATCGGGAGTAGCTATTAATAAGTCATCGACATTCAACCTTACTCGGTCCAACAAATCTGGTCCTAATACACTATCGAGCGCTGCAATGAAGACACTTGCACTAACATTTAATTCAAATGGTGAAACTTTAAATTGGTAACTTCTGCCGGCAAACACAAAGGCAGTGTACTTTCTTGATGATTCAGTTAGTGGGATTTGCCAATACGACGAACGCATATCGACAGATATCAGATATTTAACTCCATAAAACTTCTGTATCGGTTCATTCAGGTTTCCCTGTCGCGTTCTGACAGGTACAATTATTTTGTTAATATCGCGCGCATCAAGCACGAGACGTATACTGCCGTCCGCTTTCGCTACTGCAACGAGAGGACTGCTGTACGGAGATAGAGATGGTTCAATTATCCCCCAATCAAGCATTTTTCTTATTTCCTTCGTAACTGCGTCCTTCTTTGACCATGGGATGGTGTAGTTTGCGTGACAGAAAGTATCGTAAGGTACCACTTCGATGTTATAGATGTAGCCCTCGATAACACCGGGTTTTCCCGAAGACACATTCTCATAATCTGTAAGTAGCTGAGTCAATTCGTTTTGTTGTGCTTCAGTCAAATGTTCTGACTCCCTGACTTTCATGGCTATCAGTTTCCCTTTTTCCTCTTTGTCTTCAGCAATAAATTCTTTATAATATGCTTGTCTTGTACTTAAGCCAGAATATAAATTCACTCCGTCTATTCCTTCGAAACTAGACTGAAGGCTCCTCAACAATGGCAAAACTACACGTCTACCCTCATTCATAAGGCTTATTTCCCCGCACAAGAGGTCGATTTTTGCGTCTCTCTGGCGTAAAAATTTCATCCCCAGGATGCAAGCAACACCTAATCCCTTAACTACTAGGAACGAGCTTTTCATTGCTTCATTTCCTACCGTAAACTCAACTTGCACCTGGTGCTTTATGATATGAGATTGTGCACCTATTGCACCTGTTACACGACAATTCTTCACTGGCAATATTGGTAGTCTATTATTTTGACTCAAGTACTTGTAAAAATTTGCACTCATGACATTGGTTGACGCACCGGTATCGACCATTATCTGTATTGGTGCTCCGTACATATCTGCTTGCAATACAGCCTGCACAACACTTTTGTCGGTTCGGTTACATTTCTGCGGTATGTCTACAAGCTATTTTTATTCCCTCATTGTATCTCAGCAAACAAAGTTTATGGCTGTCACCCGTGAATGTGCCCTCACTACATCATCCTGCAGCCAACAACGGAGAGCGTATTGTGGCTGTCTTTAGTTTAACGGATGAGCATTAGTGGGTTGACAGTTGTCTGTCACTTCCACTAACCTCACATCGTGGTTCTGGTTGTTGTTGTTGCTACTGTTGGGTTGGCCGACCTGCCTCCCCGATGGCGTATTTTGATATTGTGTATGGCTCTGGTTTTGCGGTGGTCGGTTGTAACGTTCTGTGACGGACTTGGGTTGGCGTTCCATTGTGGCGCTGTGTTTTGTTGCCACTGTGGTGTCGGTTCATTACTACCGCGCCACTGGATTCGGTTGTTCCGCCTTTGCGGATTGCCGTTACCATTATATCCATTAGTCATACGTCCATCGTGATGTCTCTTTCGATTTTGACGATTATAACCGTTGCCGTTATAACCATTGCCATGGTTTGTTCCTCGATTCTGTTGCCGGTGCTCTTGCCTATTCCCGTTACCATTTGGTACTAAGTTACTACCGTTACTGTGGCAGCCATTGCAATCGGCTTTTTGTTGATTACAGCCTGCATGGTTTCACTTGTTTTCGGTTTTCATATCTTCGATCAGTAAGTCAACAGAACCCACTATTCCCATGAATTGTTCTATATCGTATTCCGGCACATTGATGAAATATATTTTAATTTCACTGGGCAACTTCATTTTTATTAATCTGATTATGTCACGATCGGACATTGGCTCGACCCAGTACCTGGTTTTCTTTATATAATTTTCAAAATATTTGCGTAACGTTTCTATCTTAGGATTGTACATTTCTGGACTGTACAACTCCTTGCGTAGTCTTTCTTGGACGCTATAGGACCAGAATTTCTGCAAGACTGCACCTTCAAAATGTTGCATCGTTAGACATTTTTCGGACACGTCGGTGACCCACAGCGCCGCGTCACCTTGAATAAAGGAGACGGCGAACTGTATTCTTTGTCCTTCCGTCCATGTCCTGGGAAACACATTCCTGAAGCTCTTAATAAATACCGCAGAGTGGACATTTCGTTTTTCGCTATTGAAGGGTTGGAATGTCCTCTTTTTTGCGCATCTGATTGCTACATTCATTACTTCGTGATGTGCGCTGCATGGTATCGCATGTTGTTCGTGCCCGTAATTCACGTTAGGTTGCGGTTTGCACTCGCACCCTGCATACAGTCTGTGTTATTATAGTCGTCAGTACGAGGAGTCGGATTCATCTGTCCGCCACTGCTTACATTGCTTTCCAACGCACTCTCCGCGCGACCTCCTGTTGCCAATTTGGCAACCCCGCAGTCACACGGGATTTGATCTGTGTTAATTCGGCATCTAGTGCGGCGGCGCTAGCGTCAATATTTACACTCGCGCCCGCAGTCGCTTGTTCTACACTTGTTTTTACGTCGCTTTCAATCTTTGCAGATATCTCGCGATCCTTTACTTCTAGCCATTCATTTTTGAGCTTGCACTTTCAAATATGTATCAATACTTATCCATGCATCTATCTCCACATTATCCACGCGTTTGGTTAAAGTTTGGACATTGTCTTCGAGCCTAGCCTGCGATATCTGTTGTTTTTGCATCTCGCCAGCTAAGCTTTGCACAAGATCGGGTATATCTTTGCACGCGTCCCGCATCTCGGCAAGTTCGCTTTGGATACTGTGTAGCTTCGCTTCACTGCACTGCTCTTGCTCACTGAGCTTTGGCGTAAATTATTTCCCTTGGTCATGTAGCATTTGCGTTAATTTTTTCTCCTGCGCATGCAGCATCTGAGCCAGTTTTTCGTCTCTTTCCCAATCTCTTTCTTCGAGTCTACGCAGAAATTCAGCAAAAGGGTCTGCAATTGGTGAGCCTACTGGTGCCCCGGTTAATCTAGCACACGATTAGCCCCCCTGCCCAGGCAGTGGAGTTGTTGTTATTCTACTCCCATTCTGTTGTGGAGCGTCATTCACCGTCCACACGTCCTCGACCCCCCCCCACCCCGCTCTGGAAATTATGTTATCCGAGGCGGTGGCTTGGGATTCGTTTGCGTATTGCAAATGACCCTCACTTTCCATATTAACAAAATTTTGTTCGTCTGGTACGGATGCTTTAGCTTGTCCTATCTTACCCATAATAAATTCACTTTAAGCCACTGACGAATCTTTAACACTGATACACACACGAATAATTATCCCCTCCAAAAATAAACACATAAATACAAAAATACACACAGAATTTAATTTGCACTTTACTTACTTTTTTTTTCACCGCAGGTATCTCATGTGCATATGGGTTCAATATTCCTCACAGAGCTACACAGGATGCTTGCACAATAGGCCTTGCCTTACTTATTTTTCTTTCTCGCAATCCTTTTTATTTTCTACACTTTTTCTCCTCCAGATCTCCTCAGGGTGTGGTTTTGTTGTTGTGCATGTAAAAGAATTCATATAGGCACTAATATTTTACAGCAATTAGATACATATATAGTTACATTCATTATAATAGAATCATATTGATCGGGCCCCAAAGTTGCGGCGCCAATCTCGCGACCGTCGGCCGTCGTAATTTAATATATTATTATTGTTGTTATTATTTTTTGATTGTTGCCGACTTACGTGGTGGGCCTTAATAAAAATGATATTTCATTTAAATTTGATTTACGATTAAATGCTTTCCTGAAGTTCTCGTTTTTAACAATTTTCATCTCAAATTATTTGTTACGTTAATGAATGATAGACTCGCTGAATCTTAAAACATGAGTATATAAGCTGAACAGTGTAATAAACTTTTCATATTAATTTCCTCAGCTAGTCAGCTCACTTTAATGCAAAAGATCTTTAGCTATTAATTACAATTGCGGCCCACACACACACGAAAGTATTTTTCCATACCTCCGTTAACCATTGGCACGTAGTCGGAGTCCTGGCTATGGCTCTCGGCTGTGGTACTGCAAATAAGAACCTTAAAGCTACGTGTTTTCTGCAGCGTCGGGCGGCTGTGGGGAAAAATTAATATTATGTTAATAGCGGGCGAGTTTTTCGCTTCCGCTAATTTTTCATGAATTAGTATCGCCACGTAATGGCGTCGTTGGCTGCATCTGCCGCTGCGATTGTTGAACTGTAAATTACTTAAATGCAGGTTAATTCAAGGAAGGCGGACATGAATTCGGGATCACCTGTTACAAATTAAAAGTGCACAATAATATTAAATCAATATATTATCTGCTTAACTCATACGAATATGCTTACATTTGCCAGCACTCGCAATATGTCCGTCTACACACAACCAAGACAAGACGACTAAAAAATTAACAAAAGAGCGTATCTTGTCGTCTCTTTAAATCATTTTGTTATATTTCTTTGCACTCGAAACTTACACAGAGAAATTATTATTTTACGGGTACATTATAAAAAATCTGTATCATTCAAGTTTTAAATGTCTCTTCTTTATAAATACTGTTTTTTAAGTATTTTCTTATTACCTCACTGGGGACGCTATACATCCCAGCAGCAGTCATTGAAAATCCTAAATTACTGAAGGTTGCATGTGCAATCCAAGGAACCCTGTGTGAAGTGAAGGTACCCCACGATAATGGCCAATCGCATTCTGCATCTGCATTCAGCTGGACTGACAAAAAACACCACACAGGAGCTGGGTTGAGAAGTCATTCTGAGCCGACCTTATTCACCTGACCTCATGCTCTCAGATTTTCACCTTACTGCCCCCTGTTCTACTACCTTCAAGGAACTTCCTTTGATGGTAAAAATGCACATCAAATAATGTGGCTCGATGAGTTCATCTCAGAATCATGTTATTTGTACAGTCGCGGAATCGAGAAGTTAACCCAGTGTTAGCAGATTGTTGTAAATAGTGAAGCAGAATATATTATTGATGACTAAAATTTCTTCTGTGAATCGGAACTTACGCTCCAACCTGGTACATCGAAAACAGCATTCCTTGGGGATGCAGCTAGAAACCTCTGTTAATGAAATTGATAAATGGTGTAAATTCTGCTCTTAATAACACAGAGAAATTTAAATTAAATTCTAAAAATGTAGTAGAAACAGACGATATTTGCATAGTTAATAAGATAAAATAACTAATTATGACTAAATACCAAGCCACAAGGTTTATTTACATTTAACTCTTATATTAACGTAAGTTATTTCTGAAGAAGTTAACTGTAACACTGGAATATAAGAATAATTCTTTGTTTAGTGAGAAACAAAGTTTTGTTTTACATCATATAAATTGAATGTCGAAAATTATCACATACAAGTGTCATTTGTTATGAATGATATTAAGAAAAAACTAAAACCAAGATGTGTTTCATGTATGTACACACTTTATTTTAAATCTAGGCTACTATAATGGGAAATAAAATTAGTAGAACAGCTAATATCATAACACAACATTATCATACAGAAACATGTTAAATGTTGTAATTTCTTAGACTTTCCCGACGATTTGATGACATCTCGTGGAAATCGGGTTTTCTGCCGGATATCAGCGTCTTCCAAACACGATATTTCGACGTTATTACTTAACGTCTTCATCAGGTGTTCCCTGAGACTGTCTCAGGGAACACCTGATGAAGACGTCAAGTAATGACGTCGAAATATCATGTTTGGAAGACGCTGATTCCGGCAGAAAACCCGATTTCCACGAGATGTCATGTTAAATGTTGCTACATAATCGACACTTTATGACAGATATAGAATTTCGTAAATGAGTCAGTGTATTGTGAAATTCTGAGTGAAACATGACTCTCATACCTTGCAGCCGAAAATCGGAATAAACATTCCCGAAAATAATGTGGTATCGCAAGTTCTGGATACCTCCAGAAGTTACCATAAATCTTGGATTGTTACAAGTACAATGCACACAGTGTTCATACAACCATGCGAAACTGCTAGAAAAGTCGATCTTTGGAATGATGTTCAACTGACACATCACACTGGTCTGAATATCGGTTGTACTGTCGAAGTGTTGACCCTTCGTCTGAATTTATGCACTTCAGGTTTGTGGCAAATTGATGTTGATGGCAAGTCTTACCAATCGAGATGATATTCTCCAGGAAAGAGTTGTCCGCATTTTGCATTTCAGTCAAGTCATAGCTAGTGTCCACGAGTCGTCTTTTTTATTTATGAGTCAGTCTGCGAAACAAACATGGCACTCACTGTTCTTTTCTTGAAACCATTCCGGAGAATGTGTTGAACATTTGATTCAGGTAGGTGTATGTTGCTCCACTGCCATTTGTGACCACAGAGGTAAAAAGAAGAAAGGAGATGGCACCATCGAAGGAAAAAAAAGGCAGGCTGCAATATATACCACAGTTTAACATTAGACTGTGGTTGTACGTTCTTTTCTAAGCCAGAGTGGGCGTGGCCTGTCACCATCTTAAATAGCCAAAAACACTAGCAGAGTACCTTTTACGATTGCTTCTTGTTCATTATTTCTGTTGTTAGCAGGCAACAGTTGTCTTAACTACAAAATATTACAGTGCTTAAATGAATAGCACAGCGTCAGTAAACCAATTTCGTATGTTTTTCTCTTCTTGAAAGCGTATTTGCTCTATCAATACGACACATTTGGGCTCGTTAAAGTAACTTTTTTGTGTTGAAATAGTTCGAATAACTAAAAACAGAAGGATGTGATGTGAAAAGATTCGTAGTACATTTGATTCCGCATATATTGTATTTGTATCGATAGCTGATGTAGCTGGAAGTCCGAAAGCAATGTGGTACCATTTTTAGCCGTCTATTCCGATTTACAACATTCTTAATGTTGACGTTTGCAAAAAACTTACCTACATGTTTTTCATGAACCCATAAAAGTGAGCACTGAATAATGAAATAAGGCATGCTACCGTATCTTGTGCATGTCAACAAAGTAAACGATTGATAAAACGGAACTGCGTAGAGTGATGGCTCCATTCAAAACACAGTTCTTGTTTTATTAGATACTCAGTACATTAATCACACCGTAGTTTACGTACGGTATCTTCTCAGTTTGAAACCTTACCTTGGTGCGTCAGTCAGTGTATGATCAAAAATAGCGATTTACAGGGTTAAAAACCAAAATAATTTTGTAAAGATGTTCCAGCATTGTGAATTTCTATAAATGTGATAAGACCCTTGTAAAACGGATGTTTTACTTTAAGATGTAAGTAAGTCATTCTTTTTAGCTACTTAATTTGTAGGTTTACCTTCCCAGCAATAACGTATTTGTTTCTTTTCCCAGAATATTTCTTGCCAGTAACTCTGTTTTTCAGAAATGACCAAGTATGTTACAATGTACATCTACTTTGATCATCTGCTTGATTTCATTTTTAAATTCCATCTTGAGGTTTTAATAGTAGGCCTATATAAGCCTGTACCATGATATGTGATGTACCAATAGTTAGTTAGTTACTTAGTTTAATATTATATAACATTTGCACAATAAATCGTGATGATGTGTAATGAGCAATTTTATTTGAACAATTTGTTTCGTAAATATGCCTCCATGCATTTTTTTCGCTTTTTAATTAAAGGTAGGCAGAAATTAGTAATTCCTATCATCATTTACACATTACAATAATCGTCTTCTGTAGAAAAGGAGGAGTTATCAAAGAGAAACGATTTCAGATTAGTTTCAAATTTTATTTTGTTGTCTGTCAGGCATTTTATATCAATGGGTAAGCGATGAAAACTTTTGACTGCAGCATTGTGAACCCCTGTTTGTGCTACAAGCAAACTCAATGTAGCGTAATGAATGCAATTTTTTTCTTCTGTTTTTGTAATTATGTACGTCGTTGTTCCTGTTGAAATGCAGTGAATTATTTACAACAAACTTCGTGAAGAAATAACAATATTGACAAGCCGTAGATTACTGCTCACATACCGAGCAATAGGCACATACAATGAAAACAATGTTCACACCAGTTTTCGGCCAAAGCCTTCTTCAGAAAACACACACACACACACACACACACACACACACACACACACACACACACACACATGACTGCTGTCTCCAGTTGTTCTACCTAGAACCTTTTTCAAAGAGGGAGCAAATATGAACAATGAATAATTGTTGGCAGGAGGAATTTAGGTCATGATATGCTGCACCAACAATCAGCGTGGTTAACCCTTTAAGTGGGCATGATGGATATATCTGCCCACGGTCTGTTAATTCACAGTGAGTTCAGTGGCTATATCTGTCTCCCAGATAGCACAGTAAGCCGGTTTCAAACTTGTTTCCAGATGTAAAGTTCAAGTATATAAGCTTGATCAATATTCAGGCCTGTTAGTTGGGTTCAAGTTTGAAACAAACATCAAAGTTGGCAGAGTTCAACCTATATTTCAAGGTTGACTTACCAAGTTTGGGTCCAGATGTATGGCTGGAATACAACCTGGTATTTACAACTTGTTTTAAGCTATATAATTCTTAATCTGAATTTATTGAACCTAATTAATTAAATAAATATCAGAATGGAAACGGTGTGAAAATAATTATCAGGACATGTATGTTTAAATTTTTTTATTTTCAAAGTGTTTAAAATTGTTTGATTTTAAAATTTAATTATTCTAAAGCCCTTCCAGCCCCAGCACACAGACCAAAGCAGGATCAAATATTGCTGATTTCTGCCAGTATAGAGATCCTGCAACAGGTGAAAGAAAATGTTACCCATACCTAAACATAAAAAATGTAAAAAGTTGAAACTGATCAACCTAAATATAATTTATGCCCCAGATTATCAAAATAACTTCAAACTCACTGATGTAGAAAGAATCATTAACTAGTATAAACGTCACTGAGTAAGCAGCTGCTTCTGGTGACTTCTTTCCAAATAGTTTTAAAGTAATTTGAAATAACTTTTTGTTTGAAATTTTTAAAGTTAAGATGACATTTGGATAATTTTGCGATGACTACATGAAGAAGCCACACATCACTATTTCTAACAGTTTCAGGGCCATTTAATCTGAATTATAAAGAAACTGGTACTTGAAATCATATACACCTCATACTGTAGGCTTATAAGGAAACTGCTGTTTAGAAAAATGTAGACGTTTTATTCCATCCAGAATTATTTTTTGGTGAGTAAAACTGAATGTAAATGAAATAAAAGATGAAATCGAAATGAATTTAAGAAATTACCAGTTCAGTGGAAATGAAATGTAAAAGAACACAAAAAGGCGAGATTTTAAAAAGGTAGAATAACATTAAGTTGTAATTTATTGGTGCCACGTACTAGCAAGCTAGTTTAAAATGACCTCTTTTTTTCTGAACAACTTGTAATATGTATATTTAGCTGATAACCCAGTTCCCTTTCATCCAGGCTCAATTTTTCTACGTAAAAGAATATGATATTTCTTTACGTTACGTAATCATATTTAACATTTCTAATATTAACGCACCACTAGAGAAAAATGCACCAACGTACCTGTAATACATTATATATCCTCTTCAGACCCGGTGTAGCAGTAAGGCAGGAGACGCCACACACTTACCGAACTATTTTCCAGTATAAAACAAACTTCACAACAGTCTACAATCATTAATGCGCGTCACAAAGGTAAAATGGCCGTAAACCTAGCAGAGTAAGTGCAAGACTTATAAACGCTTGTGGCGCTTCCATGGACGTCTATGGAAGCTATGCAACGCGCGCATCTGCTGTACAGCCTTCCAGGGAAATTAAAGTTTATTTCAAGCTGGGGAAAATTATTTTAATTGAAGCTAAATTTTTACAGCTTGATGTAAACTGCGTAACAGGTTGTGTTTTCAATCTTGAATTGTCAACTGAACCTAAACTCAATATCCACCTTGAAATAAGCTTGAGTGCTAGCCTCCACTATGTTCATTGTCTAGTAGGTAGTGGAATGACGTGTTGTCGGCCTGCCGTTGACACTGTGGTATTAGTTGAGCTTCGTCCACTAGATGGCAGCTCTCTTCAGGCAACACAGCTTGTTCTAGGCTAGTTATAACATTGTTCACTCGAGCGCGCGTCGATAGTATGTGTCCAGTGAAGCAACGGCAAAAGCGCGCATTTTCGCCGTGTTTACCGCCGCGTCAGTGAGTGATCTTTTGCAATGGTGAAAATAAGTCTTTTACCAAATTAGGAGAGTGAGCAGCTGCTCGTGGAAAGTGACGATAATTTCAGTGACAGTTCTGAAAGTTTTGAAGATATGGATGTTGAGCCTAGTGAAAGTGGCTTCTATTCAGAAACATCCGACGCCGAGACACTGCTGCAGCAGACAGTACCTAGTGCATTTGTAAGTGCTAGTTCATTTCGTAATCAATTCAGTGGTAGTATATGATGTGATGAGTTGCTTTATGTGTTTTGCAGATGATGCTTTGTGCACAATAATAGCTGAACAGATGAACTTATATGCAGAACAGTTCGTAGCTTCTCATCCCAATTTAGCTTCCTTGGATTCCGTGTGCAAGAGTTCTCAGATATTTATAATACATATCAGCAGTGATGGTTACACCTTGCCGAATCAGTTCGCAGCACACCATACTGTCGTTGCTCCACTAGGTGCATAACGTTATGTTTTGTGGTTGCATGCAGGTCTTTGTAGAGGGAATTGCTGCTACGGGTGGCCTCAGGCACTTGTTTCTTTCCCTTATGTTAGCATAAAGACACTATTTCTTGTCATCAGTAACAATACAGAATAAGAATCGCTGGTGTTGTTCACGAGCCAGCTGATCACGAGCAAGCAGAGATACACATATGATTACCTGCTGATTTTTGTGATTTTGGCTTACAGCGTGCACTACCCAAACACCCGATTTATGAACTTCCTCCATTGCATGCAAATGCCACACGATGGTGGAATGATCACAGTTCATCAAATCGAATACCCTGACGTGAATAATTGTGAATTGAAGCGTTTAAACGATACTCATCAAACCACGGAGGTCTTCCTGAATGTGACGAGTAGTGGTAAAACTATTCTGCTAAAATGAGGAAATCATTTTCTTGGCATCACAGTTGGCGACTCCATGGGGCCTGAGGGGACCTGAGCCTACTCAAGAATTCGTTTTTCCTGGGGGTGGGGGCGGAGCCCTCTAATAATTTAAGAACATTATTAGTTATACTATGCTTTGTAAAATCACAAAATTGTTTTGGAATGTTAGTACTATATTACTACTATATTACTATATTACTATAGTATTGTATTAGTTATTTTAAAATACTTAAATATTTTTTGGGTGTAAGTCCCAATAAAAACCCGCTATTTACGTACTTATTGACAGAAAGTATCACGCACACTCTATTAACTTTATTAACTGTATTGAAGTATTAACTTTGAGTTATTGTTTTTATTTGATGAACCCTGAGCCTTATTGAAAGTAAACTTCAATTAGCTGTTTCACATATTAATCTAAGTGCTTTTACTGTGTGACAGAAATATTTTATATTTTATTCTTTTAATGACAGTTAAGGGTTTATTTAAATATAATTTCAGTCTTTTCGGAGCTATATATTCACTGCTCTGTAATAGTCCATAAGCATGATTATTACTGTAAATGAAATTATGTTTTTACGAAAATGCCATGCATGTTTATTTATTTATTTATTTATTTATTTTTCAAAGCCAAGAAATGTGTCAGGCTTGTCGAGTTTCCTGGAGTGTTGAGTTATCGAGAGCCCAGTTTTCGGGGTTGTAATGACTCTAAAATGTTGAAAAACTTTAAAACTCACTATTTTTCATTTAAAATTTAGAATATTTCCTAAGGAAAGACCCTCAGAATGGGCCCCTTCCCAGTATTTTTTCTAAGTCGGCGCCCCTGCTTGGAATGATCTGTCAAATGTCATTATCCCCAAACATGGTAGAAATGTTTCTGGCTGCGTCTCTTCTGTTAAATTCAAATAGCAGAATATGTCGGAAATTGGCACTCCATTTTCTAGCGTCTGCAGCTATACTCACTATCTCCAGATAACCTAAATAGCAACAGTGAACTACAAACACAAAATGACAATAGCTAAAAAAACCACAGTTACCGAAATACCAATATCCAAAACAAAAACGCTACGAACTTTTGCATCAAAGTATTACCCCGAAATTTGCGCTGAAGGAGGCACTTCAGTTCCTAAAAACAGTGCAGACACTTCTTGTGAGTTCTTAGACTGTTTAAATACTGGACATATACTATCTGTTCGATTACTGTGAGAAAGAGCACATGTAAATGATAAAAGTGTTTACACTGTAATGCCATATACGATGCTTGTGAAAATCTTGAGATAAGTCAAGATAAAAATAAAAAGGGTCAAAATTAAATGTCAACATTATGCTTCAGTCTTAATATACTAAAAACCTGGACAACTCATACTTTACTCAAGATTTTTAATGGACACTAACCACTTTGAGCTGATGCCATTTACAAGATAAGTAATAGTATAACATATGTTGCAAAAGTAGTATTGTTCATTAAAAATGCATAAATGAAATATTAATAGCACATATAAGGGGAGATTACATACTCATGTGGGAAGAGTATATATGTAGAATACCTGAAGTATAAAAAACCACCATTTTAGTGTTCATCTATTTTTTACTAATTCAGCCTCAAAACTTCTTGGACTGATGGGATAAGTTGCTAAATGAAACAATTAGCCAATTATCAGCAATTTTATTTTTTATTAGCGTCTAAACTACAACAGTAGATGGAAATTAGCAACATCTTACTTCTTCATTCTGTCCTGATCTAGGAGTCCATCTTGTCAACGATTTTTCCAAGCCAGCCATATATTGTCTGAAAGAACACAAACAAATTTATTCATAACATATCCTGTTCGCCTTTATTAGCTTGGGCCTAGTCACTTCCAGTATTATTAACATACTAATGAAAAACATATTGAATATTTGTCTGCAGTAGTCACCAAGTAACAAGACTACATGTCTTGAGGAGACACTGCAACATCATTTCTGAAAGAAACAGAGGCTTAGAACAATTGGTGGTCTGGTGAGGCTTTTCATGGTTGTAGCATGAACAGAAACAGAAAACAGAAACATACTGTAACCATAGTGGAGAAAAATAAAGCTGCTTATTTCACAATTAAATAGAACATTGCAGATAGGAGTCTCCAAGTGGTACAGTGAAATCAGTGATGATTTTTATTTTAGTACAACACGATTAAATAGCTTAACATTGTGAGCAATTATTGGACTACAGTGCTAATAACAATTAAAAAAGAAAATATTAAGTTAAAAATGGGGGGAATTATCACTGGAATAGATGAAGTTGTCAAATAGAGCTGTCTGTAATTCAGTCTTACCCTTCATCACATTATCCACAAGACATTTAATGCCTTCGAGTCAGTTCTCGAACGCATGTGGCCCCTTGTAAACAATGCCTTTGTATAATAATATTAAACCCTTGAAGTCTTTGTAGCTGTAATTTTTGGTGCTACTGTACTGTTTGTGCTTTACACTACTTGTTTGTGAAATAGGAATATGTTTACCAAGAACTGGCGCAAATACTTCCATATCCGCAAGCCACTTTATGGTGTGTGGTGGAGGGTACTTTGTGTATCATGACATTCCATCTTCCAGTTGGCAAGAATGATTGTTGATACGACAGCGTATGAACTCGGTATCTCTGTGATTTTACCTTCACTGGTGTCCAAAATTAAAGTAACGAATTGCTTTTTCCCCGTCTTGTATCTAATTCACCATATAATCATACAAATTGTCAACGGATGTCCATACAGTCGTGTTCTGCACGAAAAATGGCATTTCAGTCAATGGACTAGCACATGTGTGATGACGTCAGGGCACCTATCAAAAGGGGTAGAGTTTGGTGGGTCGTCTCACATCCACAATCTCTGCGTGCACAGTCACTGGAGGTGTACTGTGGTAAAAAGATTATGCCTAGCAGACTCAGTGCGGTGGAGGGCCATAAGAAGAATGGAAGCAGGACAGCCACAAACTGACGTGGCCCGATGGCTTCATGTGAGTCGTTCTGTTCTTTCTCAGATGTGGCAACAATTTACAGTGACCGAAACGGCACCCAAAAGACCAGGGCAGGGCTGATTACGAGTGATATCAGAAAGAGAGGAAAGTTATTTGGATGTAAGGACACAATAGTGCTGCATGGCACCTGAAATCTGACGTTGCAGCATCCACTGGACGTATTGCATTGAAACAAAAGGTGTACAGAAGGCTTCAGCAGAGTGGCCTTTATTGTTGGAGGCCTGCTTGTACCTCTGATGCGTCTTCACAAAAGGGATCGTCTAACATGCCATTGGAAGGTCGAACACTTGGCTAATGTTCTTTTCACAGATGAGCCCGATGTAGTCTGGAGAGTGATTCTCGACTCATTCGCATCTGGATGGAACATGGAACACGATTACCAAACCCAAACATTATGGAAAGAGACCGACATCGAGGAGGATCTCTAATCTTGTGAACACAGACTTTGTTGATCAAATGAACACCTCCTCACAAAGTTGTATGGGTGAATCGGCAAGGTTTAACTGCTGTCAGGTATCCTGACGAGATCTTGGGAACCCGTGTGGGGTTGTTGTGATGTGTGCACGCAACTTCGTATTGATGGACGATAATGATCGACCTCACAAAGCAAGAGCGGTTGATGTTTTCTTGGAAACGGAATATATTGCACGCATGATATGGCTTGCTCGCTCTCCCGATTTGCATCCCGTAGAGCATGTCTGGGGAGCACTAGGGAGACAGGTTGCGTCATGTCAGCATCCACCAATCACTCTCCAAGACTTGTGAGCAGCTCTGCACGAATAATGGCCGTTATGGCCTCAACATGAGACTAACGATATCATTCACAGCATGTTTCGTCGTTGTCAGACCTGTATTGATGCCAGAGGTGGTACACCCCATACTGAGCACATTAACCGGTTGTAGGAATGTGTGTGCAAATCCATTAAGTTGTAAAAAACGAAAAACGTTCTTGTCTACCGCTATGCATATTACAGTTGCATACTTTCTGTATTGTTTACGTTGTTTCTACTTTACTATCACTTGTTTATAATGTTTTGTGGCGTAATAAACACAGCCTTACAAAATTTTCGATTGTTTCTTTAATTTTGGACATCAATGTACATGGGAGGAAGCAATAAACCAGGTAACTCTCGCCTACTGTCAGGCTACGTTCTCAGAATTTTAGCATTAAACCACACCGTGATACACGACGTCATGGATCTATCATATTCCAGCGGTGTTGCTTGGGCATATTCGTGACATTTTCGAGCTTACGAAATGAACCTGTGACGAAAGACACTTCTATATTTCCTCTAACTGCCCTACATGGTACAGATCCTAGGCTGATGAGAAACAGAGACTACTTAATCTCCAGTGTTTCTTTCGTGCTCGGCAATGCTATATCTACATAGAATCGATGCTGGAAAAAATGAGAATTTTGTAACGACTAGATAATCTATACCCTCACCTTCAAGGAATGGGGAAGAACTCTCTTGTCCTTTAATCCCCCCTCTCTCCTGCTTTCAGATGCCTATGGCTTATGATGTAATTACTGTTAGCATAGCGTTCTCGCTTCCCACGCCCGGGTCCACGGGTTCGATTCCTGGCGGGGTCAGGGATTATCTCTGCCTCATGATGGATGGGTGTTGTGTGCTGTCCTTAGGTTAGTTAGGTTTAAGTAGTTCTAAGTTCTAGGGGACTGATGACCATAGCTGTTAAGTCCCATAATGCTCAGAGCCATTTGAACCATTTTGAACCATAGCTGTTAAGTCCCATAGTGCTCAGAGCCATTTGAACCATTTTGAACTGTTAGCACTCTGGTATTTCAGTGTAACCATACATAAAGTTAAATCATTTCATTACAATTCATTTCAAGAAAATTTGCATTCTTCAGCTCTTTCCATGTTTCAGAGATCTCCCGTCCACAAGATTCATGTAATTTATAGTGTTCCAAGACGAGAGAAATAGAGGGATAGGGGGGGGGGGGGGGTAGGTGCTTGTAATACAATTTTATTGAGTTCTCTGTTCCTTTCGTAAAAAAGATGATTTCATTTTTAATTTCCGCTTATAGTCATAGAAGCTGCTTCTTATGTAACGTATTAGTTACTTTTTGGTAATATACAGAACTGACTGCATTATCCGTTCTTTTCCATATCGATCTTCTCCATTATATTTATCATCTTTCTCAGTACCTCGTAACTCACGAGGTGTAGTGTCTCAGACCTGGTGAAAATTTTCGCACTCGCTCTCCAACGTGAGCCCCGGTGGAATGCTTATACAGGATGATTCACAAAGATGGGAAAATATTTTAATATCTTATTCTACGAGTAAAACGAAACAAAACAGTTCATATAAACATAGGTCCGCAAATTTTTGGTTACGGAGTTACGGCTAGTAAACGATTTTGCCTGGAATTTAGCAACTTCGCTAATATGATGCCATCGCAAAACTGTACGAGCTTAAAGTAAATCATGATTTCCATTTTGTTGTTGTTGTTGCTGTTGGTCTGGTGAATCTAATAAAACATATCCTAGACGTGTGACTGCAGTAGTTTTCCAGAACATCCAGAGAAGCAAAGAAGTAATTTCGTAAAATTTTTAATTTAACTACTTGTCCCAATTTGCTTTTTAAATTCGAAACAATTGTACAGAGCTTTGAACAAAAGTTGTTGAGAAATTAATTTAAGAAAAATGATGGTAATAACGTTAACTGAAACTGCATGTATGTGACAGAAAATCTGATTTTATCAATACCATAGCATACGTGAATTCCTGTTAGACCGGAGAAAAGAAAGCTCAGGGAAGTTGTACAGTGTACATACGATTTCACAATACATTCACAATAAATGTTCAAAAATGTCTCCACCTAGTTCAATGTATTTAGCTGCACGTGTATGAACAGATTTTGTTGCTCGTTTCAGTTTCAAGAGTTGTTCTTAATTTCGTCCATCGCATTCATAATGCGAGCAAGTAATGCTTCAACTGTATTGACTTTGTCCTTATAAACTATATCTTTCATCCACCCCATACACAAAAATCCATTGGTGTTAAATCGAGCGATCTGGGTGACCACACACGTGTAGCACCAGGACCAATCGATTTCTGGGGAAAATGTTCGTTTAAGTGTGTACGACAGAAACGGCGTTGGTGAAATGCAGAGGCGCGCGCGCAGTCATGTTGAAAATACATTTGTAATCGCGCAGCAAGTGGAACATCTTCGAGCAAGTGTGGCATTTCTTCTTGAAGAAATTGTAAGTACGTCTCGCCAGTTACACGTCCTGGGAAAATGAACGGCCCGATAAAGAGTGTGTTGATTATACCACACCACACATTTATGCTAAATCCCTGCGGGAAGTTGCGCATCACTGATTCACCAGACCAATAACAACAAAATAAATGGAAATTGTGCTTTACTTTAACCTCGTACAGGTTTGTAATGGCTTCATACTAGCGAAGTTGCTAAAATTGCAGACAAAATCTTACTAGCCCTAACTCCGCAACTAAACATTTTCGGATCTACGTTCATATGAACTTCTTTCTTCAGTTTTACTTGCAGAATAGCATATTAAGATATTTGCATATCTTCGTGAATCACCGTGTATACCCTCCCTATCCTCTTTTAATCACCTACCCTACATTGTTTTGTTGTAAGTTTCATTATTACCTTCTTTGTTTATTGTTGGCACGTATTACTGACACGTGTTGGGATCTCCAAAAGCGCTCCTCGTGAACTACGAATCTGTTTCTTCTTCTTCTTTTTCCGGTGTAGTACAAAAAGTGTGTGCAGGAACGTGTGAGGTTCAACGATCCTCAGTCTGATGAAATCAGACTTAGGATTGAAGAAGTCGTTAGTTGGTGCATGGAGTAAGATGTCAGTGATAATAGGTGAAGTAATGGACGAAATCGACGGCGATTTAACAACAGGTCATGATGACAGTTATGATAGTGGAGGATTGTTGACAGTAAGAACTTCAGAGCAGTGGTTACGCGGATCTTCCCGTTTCTCCAATAAACTAGTTGAAGTGTTACATTACTGGCCATTATAATTGCTATACCGAGAAGAAATGCAGATGGTAACGGGTATTTACTGGACAAATTTACTAGAACTGACATGTGATTCCATTTTCACACAATTTAGGTGCATAGATCCTGAGTAATCAGTACCCAGAACAACCACATGTGGCCGTAATAATGGCCTTGATACGCCTGGGCAATGACTCAAACAGAGCTTGGATGGTGTGTACAGGTACAGCTGCCCATGCAGCTTCAACACGATACCACAGTTCATCAAGAGTAGTGACTGGCGTATTGTGACGAGCCAGTTAATCGGCCACCATTGACCAGACGTTTTCAGTTGGTGAGAGATCTGGAGAATGAGCTGGCCAGGGCAACAGTCGAACATTTTCTGTATCCAGAAAGGCCCGTACAGGACCTGCAACATGCGGTCGTGCATTATCCTGCTCAAATGTAGGGTTCCGTAGGGATCGAATGAAGGGTAGAGCCACGGGTCGTAATACATCTGAAATGTAACGTCCACTGTTCAAAGTGCCGTCAATGCGAACAAGAGGTGACCGAGACGTGTAACCAATGGCACCCCATACCATCACGCCGGGTGATACGCCAGTATGGCGATGACGAATACACGCTTCCAATGTGCGTTCACCGCGATATCGCCAAACACGGACGCGACCATCATCATGCTGTAAACAGAACCTGGATTCATCCGAAAAAAATGACGTTTTGCCATTCATGCACAGGTTCGTTGTTGAGTACACCATCGCAGGTGCTCCTGTCTGTGATGCAGCGTCAACGTAACTGCAGCCATGGCCTCCGAGATGATAGTCCATGCTGTTGCAAACGTCGTCGAACTATTAGTGCAGATGGTTGTTGTCTTGCAAACGTCCCCATCTGTTGACTCAGGAATCGATCCGTTACAGCCATGCGGATAAGATGCTTGTCATCTCGACTGCTAGAGATACGATGCTGTTGGGATCCAGCACGACGTTCCGTATTACCCTCCTGAATCCACTGATTCCATATTCTGTTAACAGTCATTGGATCTCGACCAACGCGAGCAGCAATGTCGCTATACGATAAACCGCAATCGCGATAGGCTACAACCCGACCTTTATCAAAGTCGGAAACGTGATGGTACGCATTTCTCCTCCTTACACGAGGCATCACAACAACGTTTCACGAGGCAACACCGGTCAACTACTGTTTGTGTATGAGAAATCGGTTGGAAACTTTACTGATGTCAGCACGTTGTAGGTTTCGTCACCGGCGCCAGCCTAGTGTGAATGCTCGGAAAAGCTAATCATTTGCATATCACAGCATCTTCTTGCTGTCAGTTAAATTTCGCGTCTGTAGCACTTCATGTTCGTGGTGTAGCAATTTTAATGGCCTGTACTTTATAAACAAGGGAATTGAGGATACGTGAATTTGCTGATGGTGAGGCGCCTTTTATGAACAAAACTACGGAATCCAGGTGGATGAGCTCAACTTCTTATGAGATGCGATAGAACGGAATCTATCTTCTCGAAATGGATCTCAACGAGGCTCCTGAGGCTGTGGAACGTATTCTATCACCGGTCTCCTGGAAAATTTTATGTGGTGAGCGACGAATCTCTCTCCTGTGCCAATATCTTCATCTCTGAGTAGCAGCTGCACCCAATATCCACAATTATTTTTTGTATGTATTCCAATCTCTGCTTTCCTGTACAAATTTTTACATTCTGCAGTTTCCTCTAGTGCCATGGAAGTAATTCCCTGATGCCTTAACACATGTCTTGTCATCCTCTCCCTTCTTCTTGTGAATGTTTTCCACTTGTTTCTCTTGTGGGAAATTCTGCTGGGCACTTCATTTCTTATGTTACCAGTCCACCTGACTTACAGCATGCTTCTATAGCACCATATCTCTAACGCTTCAATTCTCGTTTTTTCTATTTTCTCACCTCCTTCTCCTTCTTCTTCTTCTTCTTCTTCTTCTTCTTCTTCTACGTGATCAGGCCAAGTGGACAGTAACACTGCTATAAGTTTCTATTGTATTCTGTCCATTGCTGCTACCGCCTCCCCCCCCCCATCCGTTCAGTTCTGTTGATGCTTAGTTTAAATCTTCATGGAGGCCGTCCCTCCAATGCTTCTTGGGTTTCCCTGGTGGTCTCTTTCCTGTAGGTATGAAATACAGGAGCTTCCAATACCATCTGTGATCGTCCATCCGGGCCACAAGGCCGACCGACTGCATTCTTTTGGCTTTCTCAATTTCTGATATGTTGGGCTGCTGGTATATTTCTTCAAGCTCTTGGTTGTGTCTGATTCTCTATTCCTCTGCGTCTGCATCCAGAACCAGACCGAGTAACTTCCGAAGCACTTTTCTCTCAAAAACGAGGAGCTTATGGAAGTACTGTTTCCGGATACTCCATGTCTCACAGCCATACAGAACAACAGTCTGCATCAGTGTTTTGTACAGTCAAATCTTGAACTGTCTGGAGAGGTATCTGTACCGAAGCAGTTGTGCTAGGTTGTGGTAAGATCGGTTTCCTGCTTGTATTCTGACATTGATCTCTGCTTCACATCACGAGTTGTCAGTGAAAAGTGCCCCTAGGTATTTGAATTCTTGCACTCTCTTGTAGGAATGGTGCCCAACCTGCAGTCATTGTGGATGATCAGCAGTCTGACAATGACCACGCGTCATAACGCTGTATTCTGTCTTGGCGTCGTTTATGTTTAGCCCAAATTTTGCTGGCAGCCTCCTTTACTGCTCTGGTCATTTTCTCCAACTCCTCTTCAGACCTAGAGAGTAAACAGATGTCGCCTGCATAGGCTAAATACGACAGTCTATTTCCTTCGATTTCAATCCCTCCATTCATCCCTCCATACTCTAAAAGGTCGGGAGTACGATCTTCTCGAGAGCAGAGATGAACAGAATGGGGGACAACCCATCTCCTTGCCTGAGTCTTGTCGCAATTTCAAATTCCTAAGCTACGTGATTTCCCATCTACACCTTTCACGTGTTTCGCTAAGACAGATCTTTATCAGATTGATGAGTTTCTCTGCCATGCCAAACTCCCTTAAAGAGAACATCTGAACAGGCTCTTGCGCTGTATGTAATCATAGGCCTTCTTAAAATCAACTAATGAAATATGTAAATCTTTACCATATTCACGCAGTGTCTCAGTGAGCTGCCGGAGACTGAAGATGCGATCTACTGTTGACCATCCTGGTCGGAAACCTCACACATTCTTCGAAATTTAACCCTCAGTTTAACACAGATATTTGATAATGGTAAATTTTTTTGGCCACGAGTACCCTCTTTGCCTACGCTAGTCTGCTTTCTGCGTCCTCCTCGATTCGACCGTGACGTATTACTTTGCTTCGAAGATTGCAAGATTCCTGTACTTCGTCTGCTTCGTGGCCCTGGCGTTAAGACTATCGCCAGTCACATTTCTGCTATTTCGCATTGCTTTCGTCTGTTTACTCTCAATCCATATACTGTGCTGATTTGAACTTTCAGTCCATTCAACAAGTCCTGCGAAGCTTCCTCACTTCACTGGGGATAGTTATACTACCGGTGGTCCTAAAAATGATATATTTTCACCTTGAATTGAAAGCCCACTCATGAACTCTTATAATTGCTTCTTCTATGTACAGATTGAACAGTAATTTCCAATGCGAGCATTTAGTTCTTGGTGAGCCATTCTTGTTGTGACTCTCTTAGTTTTTGTAAATATTGTTTACCTACTTAATAATTATTCGCCTGAGACCGCCATATTAAGCTTACCTCATGGCCCCTGGTTTCCATTCCCTGGGACAGGCAGTTTCCAGCGACTAGACCGCATTCACAGTATCCGCTGCACGCAGTAACTGTGACAAAAAAAAAGCACAATGTCAGCGACTCTAGCATATTTGTGACGAAATAAACTCGCCATTTAACTGCCGTCTAGCTCTTAACACACACATCCGTCAAATTGTTCAAATGGCTTTGAGCACTATGGGACTTAACATCTGAGGTCATCAGTCTCCTACACTTAGAACTACTTGAATGTAACTAACATAAGGACTTCACACACATCCACGCCTGAGGCAGGATTCGAACCTGCGACCGTAGCAGCAGCCCGGTTCCGGATTGAAGCGCCTAGAACAGCTCGGCCACACATCCTTAAATAACGCTACGAACGAACATATATATCGGTTTAACATAACTTATATAAACATCTATGTCTATACTTTACAATCCATCCCATAGTGTCTGGAGAAGGGTATTTGTCGTCCACCATTCATCTTTTTCTGCCTTCCCATTCCATTTGTGAATGGCGCTTGCAACGAGTAATTGTGCGCCTTAACGGGGGTAGGAGGAGGCACCACAGGACATTTTAATTTCCACTGTCTATACTGTCACAAATAAATTCATAAAACTTCGCCAGCATGACCATGAAGGATTTAGGATTCACACTCAAAGCAGTGGAAATTCAAAAACATAACAAAACATTATTTTTTAAATGCGAAATCTCATTATTTTATCACTTACTACTGGCTACATTTGTTGCTATAAGTACTCTTTTCTTCATAAATAAGAGAGATTTTTCGATGAATTCTGCATAGCATACAAACCATACTTACAGGTGTACGAAAATCTACAATTTTCCAAATCTATTAAAAGCTGTCGTAAAAATTTAAATCATTAACTGTAAAATTCGAGTTTTTTCTAAACATGAAATTTAAAATGTAACAAACACCTGTAAGTATGGTTTGTATGCTGTGCAAAATTCATCGAAGAATCTCTCTTACTTATGAACAAAAGGGTACCTATAGCAACAAATGCAGCCAATGACAAAATGTTGAATTTTCACATGTAAAAAAATTTCTTTTGTTATGTTTTTTAATTTCCACTGATATCAGTGTGACTCCTCAATCCTTCCTACTAGTGCTGACAAAGTTTAATGAATTTCTTTGTAAAAGCATAGAAAGTGGAGATTAAAATGTCCTATGATGCCTCTCCTGCTCCAAGACGGCCCCATTGACGTCCTACTCACTTCCTCGCCTGGCAGCTCTGCAACTCCTCTTACGCCTGTGGTGAGCGTGCGGCCTACACGAAAGGGGTTGCATCAGCAGGCACCAGAACTTCAGTCACGTATGTTGGGTCGGCCAGTAGGTGGCAACGCGAGCGTGTTAGATGCCATCGGTGCCGCGGACCTGTTTGCTTCCATGGACCACGTGATCACGAATGCTTCATCTAACATTGGTATTTATTATTTATTTTTTTTACTTAACCTGATACGATTAGGGAGGTGAGATCCTCTCTTACATTGGAGCAGGACTTCACATATAGGGAACCATACCTAAGAATGTGCGGTTAAGGAATAACCTTAAATAGCTGGGTTATTATCAATAGGAAACCTAAATCATTTTAGGTATACGTTTATTAACAAAAAAATTTACATGTTCGGAAAACTACAGCAGCAGAGAGGTGATACTTTTATTGAATTTTTGAAAAACACAAAAAACGAGAAATGCGTACTCTTCCGTTCATTTGTGCTGAAGAGGACGCAAAATATACCCAAATAATGCGCATTAAGCAAATGTTATAAAGGAACGCAGTGTCACTCGCAAATAAACAACACTGTTCGTGCCACCAGCTTCCACGCTTAATGCATTGGTTCCAGTCCTCTGAGAACGTCAAAATCTATGTTCTCTACTCACAGCTTTTAGTCTTTTCCTTAACGCAGACTCCTTCGTACCAAGAGCAGTGGCAACCATTGTTTGTTTTCTCCATTTCCAATTCGTTGTCTGCTGTCATTCAGCTGTTCTTTTGTTTAAATGAACTTCCGAGCCGATTTTCGTACTTAATATACAAATTTTGCTGTTCTGCCCTAAAGAGAACGTATCCTTTCTTTTGAAACCTTAAATGCGCGCTCTTTCGTACTGAAGGAATGATTCCAAGCGGAGTCAACAGATGGCAGCACATCTCACGTTTGCAAAATATGTGGAAGCAAGCCAGCATCTCAAAATGCACTCAAGAATTAAGGACTGTTGCTCGAATATTCTGTGTATATCTAACGCAACAGAGTACCAGAACTACATCAAGAAAGCTGGGAAGTGATTCCTACTTGCTTCACTTTGAAAACACAGGATTTCTCCACACGGCTCATACCATTCTGAACACAACTACGTCAGTTGTGAGCGGTGCAGTTCAGTCAACTGTCAGTCAACTGCGCTCTCTTAGCGACTGCGCACTCTTTGGTACATTTATACTTCAGTGTATATTACATCATAGTTATTCAAGAAATAACAACTGTAATGTGACAACTAGTACTAAAGTGATTTAAGTGTTTTGAAGTATTGGTATGCGTAAATTGTACAGACTATGAACTGTGAAAGTTAATAGTGGAATTTCTTGCACTAGTGCAGATGCAGCCACTAATAGTGCTAATAATATAATAATAATAATAATGACTGTAATAGCAGCATTAATAACAATAGTTATGGAGACAGATATGAGAAGAATTTATAGGCCTACAAAATAAACTCCTGGAAATTGAAATAAGAACACCGTGAATTCATTGACCCAGGAAGGGGAAACTTTATTGACACATTCCTGGGGTCAGATACATCACATGATCACACTGACAGAACCACAGGCACATAGACACAGGCAACAGAGCATGCACAATGTCGCCACTAGTACAGTGTATATCCACCTTTCGCAGCAATGCAGGCTGCTGTTCTCCCATGGAGACGATCGTAGAGAAGTTGGAAGTAGTCCTGTGGAACGGCTTGCCATGCCATTTCCACTTGGCGCCTCAGTTGGACCAGCGTTCGTGCTGGATGTGCAGACCGCGTGAGACGACGCTTCATCCAGTCCCAAACATGCTCAATGGGGGACAGATCCGGAGATCTTGCTGGCCAGGGTAGTTGACTTACACCTTCTAGAGCACGTTGGGTGGCACGGGAGACATGCGGACGTGCATTGTCCTGTTGGAAAATCAAGTTCCCTTGCCGGTCTAGGAATGGTAGAACGATGGGTTCGATGACAGTTTGGATGTACCGTGCACCATTCAGTGTCCCCTCGACGATCACCAGAGGTGTACGGCCAGTGTAGGAGATCGCTTCCCACACCACGATGCCGGGTGTTGGACCTGTGTGCCTCGGTCGTATGCAATCCTGATTGTGGCGCTCACCTGCACGGCGCCAAACACGCATACGACCATCATTGGCACCAAGGCAGAAGCGACTCTCATCGCTGAACACGACACGTCTCCATTCGTCCCTCCATTCACGCCTGTCGCGACACCACTGGAGGCGGGCTGCACGATGTTGGGGCGTGAGCGGAAGATGGCCTAACGGTGTGCGGGACCGTAGTCCAGCTTCATGGAGAAGGGTTGCGAATGGTCCTCGCCGATACCCCAGGAGCAACAGTGTCCCTAATTTGCTGGGAAGTGGCGGTGCGGTCCCCTACGGCACTGCGTAGAATCCTACGGTCTTGGCGTGCATCCGTGCGTCGCTGCGGTCCGGTCCCAGGTCGACGGGCACGTGCACCTTCCGCCGACCACTGGCGACATCGATGTACTGTGGAGACCTCACGCCCCACGTGTTGAGCAATTCGGCGGTACGTCCACCCGGCCTCCCGCATGCCCACTATACGCCCTCGCTCAAAGTCCGTCAACTGCACATACGGTTCACGTCCACGCTGTCGCGGCATGCTACCAGTGTTAAAGACTGCGATGGAGCTCAGTATGCCACGGCAAAATGGCTGACACTGACGGCGGCGGTGCACAAATGCTGCGCAGCTAGCGCCATTCGACGGCGAACACCGCGGTTCCTGGTGTGTCCGCTGTGCCGTGCGTGTGATCAATGCTTGTACAGCCCTCTAGCAGTGTCCGGAGCAAGTATGGTGGGTCTGACACACCGGTGTCAGTGTGTTCTTTTTTCTATTTCCAGGAGTGTAGATTTTTTCTGATATAGTGAGTTCTAGCAAAAGGTAATTGAAGGAGATTACACCAGCTAAGAATGCTGCCCTACGAGGAAGATCCAGTTGGAAAGAGAGATGTACAGTGGTAACGAGGCGCTCGGGACAACAGAGATCATTGTTCTAAGTTTAGTAGAAATGCCGTTACCTGTCTTCTGAAGCTAGAGGTGTTATTTAGTTGGCTACTATAATGCAGTTGTTATTCCAGAGTCGGTTTTCTGCTACTGAGAAGGACTTTGAGAAGGTGGCTGAAATATAGAGTGAAATAGAAAGGATTTTGCTCTGATGGGGACGGGTGTTTCTGCTGTATTGTTCAAACAAGAGCTTTAAGGTCGAGGGGAAATATGGGGGACAGTGTCCATTGATGAGACAGTAGAGAAGATAGACGATATGGAAAACTCTGCGCTTGTCTGAGCACAGCCAGTGTAGCTCTGCATATGATGGTGAAACATGATCAAAGGCTCGAACATCGCAGACATAACGAACAAAGACATTCATAACCAGTTCCAGCCACAGTATACTTTGCTGAGAAGGATACCATCGCTGTAATCAATAATTGGAAGTATAAGTGTTTGTACAAGTTTCTTCTTCAGGCCAAGCAGGAAGAGCTTTTTTACTACTTGCTGAAGGCGAGAAGTTGACATTTGTCCCATTTAGGGTTAAAGATGTAAATATTAAGTGGAGCCTCTCCATCTCCACACTTGATGATCATCCAAAGTTGTCTGGTTTGGTTTGTATCAGAAATGAGTTCCGTTGAAAATGCAACAACCATTGGTAACTTTCAGAGAAGTGTCATGAGTGGCGTATTTTGCTCGCTAATATGTTGTGTAGATGCAACTGCGAGATAATTCTGAAACAGTGATTTATTAAGTGAGGAACTGAGGACAAGTAATGTCAATATCTTAAGGAAAAACCATCCTTTGTTACAAAAATAAGAGTGTAATGTCTTCATTTATGTTGTTCCAAAATATATAACATTTCGTGTTTCACCAGATATCGATTGCCCTAAAAAATTAGACCATTTAATGAAAAAAGTACATAGTTACTGGAATAACACGCTAGATAATGAAGTTTCACATAATAACCATATGGAAAACCACTCTCCTCTTTGCGTGGTATCATTTGCCACAATCTCGTTTCGATGTCTCACACCATTTATGATATATGAGGAATATTATGGATATTTCATTCTGGATTTATTGCTGGCAAATGGTATCGCAAATTAGTGCATTACATTCCATCAGTTTTCTTGAGATTGGTGACAGGCAGAGGACGCCACACAAACTTAGAGAAAAATTCTGCATGTCACCTAAATTACATATGCAGCAACATGTTATGCAATTTACGCCAAATGCAGCATCATAGTGACTCCTGTTTTCCATTGTAAACGTTTTCGAATTTCGCGGGATGTCTTACTTAAATGCAAATATCACAATAACTATGACCAATATCCAAATTATGGGCAAGTCATCATGAAGCTGGCATATAAGACTATTAGCAACGCAAAAATGAAATTCTTTACCTAATAGTTTCTGTAAAATATTTTGAGAAATATTGAAGATCGTGAGCTTCGGTTCTGTCGTCGTATTTGATCGCTTACCTGCTGAAAATGGGCAAGCAACGTTGTCGTCCCCCACCAAACAAACGAATGAACTCTCCCAGCGCTCAGGACCAAAATTAGCCACTGCGCACACTCCACTGTATCCTATGTTGACTGTATTTGACTGTTGTTACTGTTTCTACTAAGTTTTAACCAGTAGTGTATACATACACTACTAGTTTTGTTTACCTATTTACGTCAATACGATACATTTGTTTACATTCTGGATCAAATGCAAGCCCTGCACCAATCATCAATGCTCTGCAGGTCTTCCTGCAATTCGCTGCAGCCTTCTGGCGTTACTACGTCTTTATAAACAACTGTTATCATTGGCGAAGGAGCTTCCAAACTTTACAGAAACTCTCCTGCGAACCTTGCAGAACTAGCACTCCTGAAAGAAAGGATATTGCGAAGACATGGCTTAGCAGATTGAAAATCGCATTCTGGAACCTTCCCCCAGGCTGTGGCTAAGCCATGTCTCCGCAATATCCTTTCTTTCAGGAGTGCTAGTTCTGCATGGTTCGCAGGAGAGCTTCTGTAAAGTTTGGAAGGTAGGAGACCAGGTACTGGCAGAAGTAAAGCTGTGAGGACCGGGCGTGAGTTGTGCTTGGGTAGCTCAGTTGGTAGAGCACTTGCCCGCGAAAGGCAAAGGTCCCGAGTTCGAGTCTCGGTCCGGCACACAGTTTTAATCTGCCAGGAAGTTTCAACGGCCTGGCTGTCTAACTTTAATGCTAATTAGCTCGGAGATGGTGCAAGTTACTGAATTTTTTCTTAACAGTTATGTCTCAATACAACATGCTCAGCACCACTGCTACAAAATATTGAGGCTATATTTGTACATGTGAAATATTTATGACACATGAATATGCAGGCAAAACCCCAGGCAAAACGCTCCTTCAGAGCTTCTGGTTAGATTTCAAACAACATCAGTACTCACATAACTTACTATCTGGAAAGAAATACTGCTGGTGGTAACAAACAGCACAACTTCTCACTGTGGTTTTGGCGGTAATGAGGAGAGAGAAGGTGGGGAGGAAGAGATGAACAGAGAAGCGGAAAGGAAGACATGAAAACAGATATGGGGGAGGATGAGATGGACAGAAAGAGGGGGAAAGGGGATGGACAGAGAGATGGGAGTAGGAGGAGATGGACTGAAATAGGGGGGGGAAGAATATAGATGGGGAGGAGATAGAGGGGAGAGGAGGATATAGACCTGGATGGGAAGAAGGGGATGGACAAATGGGGATGGACAGAAGGGGAAGGAGCAAAGGGTCAGGGGAGGCGGAGAACCAGATGGGAAGAGAGAGAGGAGGGGTTGAGCTTTAGTCGGAGAGAAAGAGGCAGGTTGAGATGAATAGAGAATGGCGTAGGGTGAAGCAGGTCGGCAATGAGAGAGGGAGAGAAGACACAGAGGAAGGAAAAGGATGTTGGCAGAGAGAGAGGAAAGGAGGAGCTAGAAACCTTTTTTTTGTGACTCATCATGCTTTTGAATGCCTTGATATGGCTCGCCATGAATTCCTCTTCTGTGCCAACCTCTTCATCTCAGAGTAGCACTTGCAACGTAAGTCCTCTGTTATCTGCTGGATGTGTTCCTATCTCTGTTTTCCTCTACAGGTTCTACCATCTACAGCTCCATCTAGTACAATGGAAGTAACTTCCTGAGGTCTTAACTAATGCCAAACTCTCCTGTCCATTTTTCTTGTCAGTGTTTTCTGTACTCTCCTTTCCTCACCGATTCTGTGCACAATCTTCTCATTCCTTACATTATCAGTCCACCTAATTTTCATTATTAGTCTATAGCACCAATTTCAAGTGCTTCGATTCTCTTCTGGTTTTGCCACAGTTCACGTTTCACTAACGTACAATGCTGTGCTCTAAACGTGCATTGTCGGAAATTGGTGGTGTTGGCAGAACATCCAACAGCATGTTACTAGAGGACACCGAAATGCACGCGTTTTAGCTCACGCAGGCTGGTGTGAGGAGGGAAGAACTATACTGACGTGAGGTCTGGAACATGCCAAGGAATTAGAATTCAGAAAGCGGACTGATTAATTTGATACTTAATTTTAATCCATTAATGATGAACGTCGCTCTTGACAGTACATGATTCACAATATTATCTGTTCAGAATAGTAACTGAATATGGCGCCTTGCTAGGTCGTAGCAAATGACGTAGCTGAAGGCTGTGTTAATCTGTCGCCTCTGCAAATGAGAGCGCCTGTAGTCAGTGAACTATCGCCAGAAAAGTCGGCTGTCCAACTGGGGCGAGTGCTAGGAAGTCTCTCTAGACCTGCCGTGTGGCGGCGCTCGGTCTGCAATCACTGATAGTGGCGACACGCGAGTCCGATGTATACTACCGGACCGCGGCCGATTTAAAGGCTACCACCTAGCAAGTGTGGTGTCTGGCGGTGACACCACAAAATTTCTTCCTCAGAGTAAGATCTTTGTTTGATACTAGTAGACTTCTATGGGGCAGGAATGCCCTTTTTGCTAGTGGTAACAGAATTCGAATAAATGGACATCTGGGAAACTTCGGCTCCTACAGGCATTTCTTTAATAAAGTCCTTGAGTTCAAGTGCATCTCGTGTGTCTGTCACGTCATGAACTGGAAATATAGTTACTTTTGAAAAGGAACTGCCTGTGCCTCGATATCGGCCGGATGTTAAATGTTAAAACCTAATTTTGTACACGTAAATGAGCGCTTTTACGCTGGAGGGAATGGAAGAGAAGGTGGGAGAATGAGCACGATCTGAGGTATCGATTTTTAGCCCTAACAGTGTTCACGGAGATTTCACGTGACGTATCATGTGTCACTGCTTGCAGCCACGATAGAAAACTTGTGATATTCAGATTATTTTCCATTGCGAGCACACAGTTTACGTTTAGCAAGAATATTATTGTAAAATCCTTGCGCACACGGCAGAGATTTGTGAAACAGTTCACTGTTAGGAACGGTGCGTGACATATTCTGATGAAGAATCAAGGACGAGCGAATGAAACGTGGTGCTCACCTTTCCCAGTGCAGCTGTCGGCGACTTCAATGGCAGCCGCCTTCTTCTGCGGCTGGTTGTCCAGTTCAGGACAGTGGTTGATGTGGTCCTTGAAAAGCTCCGCGTCGTACTCACCGTCAGAGTTGAGCTGAAAAGCGACACAGTTTAAAGAATGTTGCAACTGTGACAACGTAGCGTGTAGGAAAATCATAGAGACACTCGGAGAAAAGAGAATTGTATGTACGAATGTTAAGAGCTCGGACGGCGAGCCTGTACTGAAGAAAGAAGAGAAGGCTGCAAGGCGAAAAGGAAGACAATATTATGAAAAGAGAAGAGGAAGAATTGAAGATGACATGAGAGATACGATACTTCGAGAGACGAAGCCAGACGGCTGCAGTAGACGACGTTTCCTCAGAATTACTGAGATCCTTAGGTGAGTTAACCATGACAAAACTATTCCATTTTGTATACAAGATATATCAGAATCACAAAATACCCTCAGACTTCCAGAATAATGCCATAATTTCAATTCGAAGGAAAGGAGGTGCAAGAAGGAGTGAATATTACAGAACCGTTAGTTTACAAGGTCACGGTTGCAAAATAGTAACACTAATTATTTACAGAAAAGGAAAGAAAGGCAAATTTATTGTTATAGCTTTTGCAGATTTCGCGATACCTTTACACAGCGTTGACTTTGAAATTGTGAAGTGAAAGAAATGTAAAGGAAGTAGTAGTTAAGAAGTGAATAAGCTAAGGTATGTAGCCTCGCTGCCATGCTGTTCAAAATGTACGTTGAGCTAGCAGTAAAGGAAAACAAGGATGAATTTGGAAATGGAAATTTAAGGGGAGGAAGTAAAAAGTTTAGCGCTTGCAAATGAGATTGTAACCCTGTCAGATATGGTAAAAGACTTGGAAGAGTAGTTGAATAGAATGGACAGTGTCTTCAGAAGAGGTTGTTGGATGAACTTTAATAAAATCAAAACAAGGCTAATGTAGTGCAACAGAAACAGATCAGGAGATGCTGATGGAACTAGATCAGAAAATTAGACATTAAAAGATAATAGAAGAGTCGTTCTATATTTTTGCAGTAAAATAACTGGCAATGCAAGAATTAGTGATCAATACCAACAATACAAATAAATCAACAACAAAGAAACATGCAGGGTAATTCAGCTCCGCATAAATATGGGGTTTATGCAACCCATACCACCTTCAAAAAGCTGGCGTGAGATTTTCCTATTCCCTCGTTCGTTATGCACAAACTATTAGTCATACAGAAGAAAACGAACATAAAATATTTTTAAGAAATTTAATGTGGTTCAGTTTTGTACTGGGGTACATTTCTGCTGAGGGCACAGTTCTCGAGTTCTTCAAGAAATGGCGTTTAACAGGCCACTTTTGTAAGTTTTTCTTGGACAATTGGAAAGCTGCGAGCATTGCAGTACAAATTTAACTACACTACTGGCCATTAAAATTACTGCACCACGAAGACGACGTCACATCTCCCTACAAACAGGGTGCAGATGAATTTGTCACCGATGATGTATAGCCTGACCTCAGGGAAACGCAATCACGGCCAGGCCATTGTGGATTACCTCTGAATATCTGGTCTTTGGGGCTCAGTTCCAAGCGCCACTGAAGACAGTTCTACTGCAGTCAGCGAGACTCCAGGCGAAATAGGCGTCTGGAGGTGCCCCACACATCCTGTGTGTCGCCCGTTGTATGGACCGACAACCAGCAGTTATGGTCTAGGGCACCATTTCGTATCATAGCACGATTGCTTTGGTTGTTATCCGCATCACCGTTGTAGCACAGCGGTATTTCGACGATGTTCGTCGCTCCGTTTTGTTGCTATTGACGTCAAGCCATCGTGGGCTTACATTTCAGCAAGATAATGCCCGCTCGCACACGGGAGAGTTTCTGCCGCTTGTCTTCGTATTCGACAAACACTACCTTGACCAGAAAGGTCGACAGATGTCTCCACAATTGAGAACGTTCGGAGCATTATGGACAGGGCCCGCCAACCAGCTCGGGATTTGGTAATCTAATGCCAGAATTGAACAGAATTTGGCGCGATACCTCTCACGAGGACACCCAACAACTACCTCAATCAATACCAAGCCGGATAATAGCTTACATAAGGCACAGAGGCGGAAAAACACATCATTGACTTGATCAGTTTGCGAAGTACTTTCTTTTGAGTGAATCATCCAGTTTTCCTTATCTTGTAATCGTTGGTCGTTCATATGGCATAGGAACCCCTCAGAACCTCATCCTAGGGATATCACCAGTCATAAACAGCTTGTGGCTTTGCCGGGAAAGTTGTTCCCCATGACGTGATCTGTCACCTCTAGGTGGTTCTCGCAAATAATTTGAAGCACTCTGTGTAATTTCGTTTTTTGTTTTTGTTTGTTAACCACTGTTATGAAATTTCATTTTGGAGAATTGCTGGCTACTTTAACACACATTCAATGCAATACTATTTCTTTTCATGCCTGAAACTTTTGTCGGCAATATTAAACCAAAAGAAGAAACGTACATACATTACAAACTATACAAACAAATATAAGTAACCTTATAGGTTGGGAAGTCACAGCTAAAAGACTTTTACATAATGTGAAGGACAATCAAACAATTTGAAATCAGAGATAGTAAAATAGTACAGATTAAAGTTGGAAATCCAAATACGCAACAGCTGTTTGCTGTGCTTTCACTGTATGACGACCGCTTTCATATCTCGGAGGTGTATCTACATCCTACACGATACTCTGCAAATCACATTTAAGTGCCTGGCACAGGATTCATAGAACCACCTTCAGAATTCTCCGTTATTCCAATGTCGTATAGCGCGCGGAAAGAACAAAGATCTCTCCGTACGAGCTCTGATTTCCCTTATTTTATCGTGGTGATCGTATCTCCCTGTGTAGGTCGGTGTCAACAAAATGTTTTCGCATTCGGAGCACAAAGTTCCGTCGCAGCGAAAAACGCTTTCCTTTTAATGATTTCCAGCCCAAATCCTGTATCATTTCTGTGACGCACTCTCTCATATTTAGCGATAATAGAAAACGTGCTGCCATTCTTTGAACTTTCTCAATGTACTCCGTCAGTCCTATCTGGTAGATCCCATACCGCGCAGCAGTATTCTAAAAGAGGACGGACAAGCGTAGTGTAGGGAGTCTCCTTAGTAGGTCTGTTACATTTCCAAAGTGCCCTGCCAGTAAAACGCAGTCTTTGGTTAGCCTTCCCCACAGCATTTTCTATGTGTTCCTTCCAATTTAAGTTGTTCGTAATTGTAATACCTAGGTATTTAGTGGAATTTACGGTTTTTAGATTAGACTGATTTATCGTGTAACGGAAGTTTAACGAATTCCTTTTAGCACTCATGTGGATGACCTCGCACTTTTCGTTATTTAGGGTCAACTGCCAATTTTCGCACCATTTAGATATCTTTTCTAAATCGTTTTGCAGTTTGTTTTAGTCTTCTGAAGACTTTATTGGTCGATAAACGACAGCGTCATCTGCAAACAACCTAAGACGGTTGCTGAGACTGTCTCCCAAATCGTTTATAGAGATAGGGAACAGCAAAGGGTCTATAACACTACCTTGGGGAACGCCTGAAATCACTTCTGTTTTACTCGATGACTTTCCGTCAGTTACTACGAACTGTGACCTTCTGACAGGAAATCACAAATCCAGTCACATAACTGAGACGAAATTCCACAAGCACGCAATTTCACTACAGGCCGCTTGTGTGGTACAGTGTCAAAAGCCTTCCGGAAATGTAGAAATACAGAATCGATTTGAAATCCCTTGTCAATAGCACTCAACACTTTATGTGAATAAAGAGCTAGTTCTGTTTCACAGGAACGATGTTGTCTAAACCCATGTTGACCGTGTGTCAATAGAGAGTTTTCTTCGAGGTAATTCATAATGTTTGAACACATTGTATGTTCCAAACTCCTGCTGCATATCGACGTTAATGATATGGGCCTGTAATTTAGTGGATTACTCCTACTACCCTTCTTGAATATTGGTGTGACCTGTGCCACTTTCCAGTCTTTGGTACGGATCTTTTATCGAGTGAACGCTTGTATATGATTGTTAAGTATGGAGCTAATACATCACCTTAATCCGAAAGGAACCTAATCGGTATACAGTGTGGACCAGAAGACTTGATTTAAGTGATTTAAGTTGCTTCACTACTCCGAGGATAATTACTTCTACGTTATTCATGTTGGCAGCTGTTCTCGATTCGAATTCTCGAATATTTACTTCGTCTTCTTTTGTGAAGGCACTTCGGAAGCGTGTGTTTAGTAACTCTGCTTTGGCAGCACTGGCTTCGATAGATGATTGTTAAGTATGGAGCTAATACATCACCTTAATCCGAAAGGAACCTAATCGGTATACAGTGTGGCCCAGAAGACTTGATTTAAGTGATTTAAGTTGCTTCACTACTCCGAGGATAATTACTTCTACGTTATTCATGTTGGCAGCTGTTCTCGATTCGAATTCTCGAATATTTACTTCGTCTTCTTTTGTGAAGGCACTTCGGAAGCGTGTGTTTAGTAACTCTGCTTTGGCAGCACTGGCTTCGATAGTACCTCCATTGCTATCTTCAGATCACATGAAACTAATACTTAATGTGGCACTCATTCCAAGATACAATTGGGCGTAGAATATGTCACTGCTCGGTAGAACCTTGGATGAAATGGCAGATGAGTATCCGATCCAAATAATGCATGATCACCAATATATCACCAAAACACAGTCAGAAGACAAGCCTGAACATCACATGACAATCCAGGATTGACAGGATAAAATCATCGTCAAAATCGGCGGGAGAAAGAAAGAATTAGAGCTTCACGATAAAGGATAACAGCCAAAACAGTTGCAGGATAAAAATTTATTAAAATTCATGACCAAGGTTTCGGTATACATAAATATACCTTCATATATTTATATATACCGAAACCTTGGTCAAGAATTTTAATAAATTTGGCTATCATCCTGTATTGTGAAGAATTTCAACAGTAGCTGTTGCAGCCATGTTTAAAACCCTGAAAGAATTAAAAGACCAGCAATGCTTGGGAGTTGTCAACGTACTAAAATAATTGGCATGCGTCAAGCAGAACAACACGTTACAGCGCACTGTGTGCCTAACGCTATAACGAAACAGTTTGAAAGTGTCAGCGAGCTAAACTAACCAGGTAACTGACTAAACCTAGCGTGCGGAGCATAAACGTTAACGCCCCTGCCGAGGGCGCTGCAGCATGACTTACCACATGGAGGTTCTTCATCATGCAGCCAACGAAACACTGAAATCAAAAACATCGATAAGAGTTAACACTGACTGAGCAAATGAGTTACAAGCTTATGACCTACAAAAGTGCTACAACACTGTTACAGAATTTCTACGACTAATAGTGATAATATTAATTTTTGTTAAAAAAATGTAGATCATAAGTATTACGCAAAATATTTAGTCCAGAAGAAGTAAATAATGCACAAGGATAACTTCCAAGGGATGGAGTTTTCAGACTTGGAGAGGCAAAATGCAATTCATCGACATACACTCATGGAAATGGAAAAAAGAACACATTGACACCGGTGTGTCAGACCCACCATACTTGCTCCGGACACTGCGAGAGGGCTGTACAAGCAATGATCACACGCACGGCACAGCGGACACACCAGGAACCGCGGTGTTGGCCGTCGAATGGCGCTAGCTGCGCAGCATTTGTGCACCGCCGCCGTCAGTGTCAGCCAGTTTGCCGTGGCATACGGAGCTCCATCGCAGTCTTTAACACTGGTAGCATGCCGCGACAGCGTGGACGTGAACCGTATGTGCAGTTGACGGACTTTGAGCGAGGGCGTATAGTGGGCATGCGGGAGGCCGGGTGGACGTACCGCCGAACTGCTCAACACGTGGGGCGTGAGGTCTCCACAGTACATCGATGTTGTCGCCAGTGGTCGGCGGAAGGTGCACATGCCCGTCGACCTGGGACCGGACCGCAGCGACGCACGGATGCACGCCAAGACCGTAGGATCCTACGCAGTGCCGTAGGGGACTGCACCGCCACTTCCCAGCAAATTAGGGACACTGTTGCTCCTGGGGTATCGGCGAGGACCATTCGCAACCGTCTCCATGAAGCTGGGCTACGGTCCCGCACGCCGTTAGGCCGTCTTCCGCTCACGCCCCAACATCGTGCAGCCCGCCTCCAGTGGTGTCGCGACAGGCGTGAATGGAGGGACGAATGGAGACGTATCGTCTTCAGCGATGAGAGTCGCTTCTACCTTGGTGCCAATGATGGTCGTATGCGTGTTTGGCGCCGTGCAGGTGAGCGCCACAATCAGGACTGCATACGACCGAGGCACACAGGGCCAACACCCGGCATCATGGTGTGGGGAGCGATCTCCTACACTGGCCGTACACCTCTGGTGATCGTCGAGGGGACACTGAATAGTGCACGGTACATCCAAACCGTCATCGAACCCATCGTTCTACCATTCCTAGACCGGCAAGGGAACTTGCTGTTCCAACAGGACAATGCACGTCCGCATGTATCCCGTGCCACCCAACGTGCTCTAGAAGGTGTAAGTCAAGTACGCTGGCCACCAAGATCTCCGGATCTGCCCCCCATTGAGCATGTTTGGGACTGGATGAAGCGTCGTCTCACGCGGTCTGCACGTCCAGCACGAACGCTGGTCCAACTGAGGCGCCAGGTGGAAATGGCATGGCAAGCCGTTCCACAGGACTACATCCAGCATCTCTACGATCGTCTCCATGGGAGAATAGCAGCCTGCATTGCTGCGAAAGGTGGATATACACTGTACTAGTGCCGACATTGTGCATGCTCTGTTGCCTGTGTCTATGTGCCTGTGGTTCTGTCAGTGTGATCATGTGATGTATCTGACCCCAGGAATGTGTCAATAAAATTTCCCCTTCCTGGGACAATGAATTCACGGTGTTCTTATTTCAATTTCCAGGAGTGTATTTTCCGGAATGCTTGTCTTTCCAGTTACATAGGTTCCCTGCTGACATTGTGATTGTGTCAGGGAAGCCAAATGAACTGGAAGGCCAGTTGAACTGGACGGATAGTGTCTTAAAGAACGACTATTAAGACGCTCATCGGCAGAATAAAAATCAAAATAATTGAATGTAGTCGAATGATAATTAATAGAGACAACTGACGTGGAGGAAAGTACTCTGCAATACAGCGAAACTTTCCAGTCAAGTTAATACGCGTGTGGAGTTAGGAAAAGCCATGACTGCAGTGTGGCATAATGCACTAGTTGGGACAAATACACGATCCAGTCACGTGGATGTGATCACCGCCTCAGCGTGCAATAACCATTCACAGATGGCAGCTGCCGGCACTGGCAATGTAGGGTATATAAAGGGTTTGGGGCATGACGAAAACAGTGCACTCGATGTCTACATCTACATCTACATTTACACTCCGCAATCCACCCAGCGGTGTGTGGCGGAGGGCACTTTACGTGCCACTGTCATTACCTCCCTTTCCTGTTCCACTCACGTATGGTTCGCGGGAAGAGCGACTGCCGGAAAGCCTCCGTGTGCGCTCGAATGTCTCTAATTTTACATTGGTGACCTCCTCATGAGGTTGAAGTAGGGGGAAGCAATATATTCGATACCTCATCCAGAAGCGCACCGTCCCGAAACCTGGACAGCAAGCTACATCGCGATGCAAAGCGCCTCTCTTGCAGAGTCTGCCACTTGAGTTTGCTAAACATCTCCGTAACGCTATCACGCTTACTTAACAACCCTGTGTCGTGATGCGGAAACGAGCAATTTATCTGATATCGAAAAAGACATGATAATTTACTTTCGGGCTAAGGGTAGAAACATTTCCAAAACGGCTAAGTGTGTGAACCGCATTCTGCCGTGATTAAAGTATACCGTGCATGGGAAAATGGCGCTATCCGAAAGAGGTGCTAAACCGTGTTGCAGCACAGGGCTGAATGACAGCTGCGGAGATGTGTGCGAGCGAATTGACGTGCAACTGTTGATCATCTGACCCCAGAAGGAGCAAGGGGCAACCAATAGTTTCTTCTCGACGGCCATTCAGCGAGCGTTGCTGCGTATGGGCCTCCGCAGTAGCCGGCCGGTGTGGCCGAGCGGTTCTAGGCGCTACAGTCCGGAACCGTGCGACTGTTACGGTCGCGGGTTCGAATCCTGCCTCGGGCATGGATGTGTGTGATGTCCGTAGGTTAGTTAGGTTTAAGTAGTTCTAAGCTCTAGGGGACTGACGAGCTCAGAAGTTAAGTCCCATAGTGCTCAGAGCGATTTGAACCATTTTTGAACCTCCGCACTAGGCTATGGTTCACCTTCCATTCTGAGTGCTGTTTACAGGCGACAAAGGTTAGAATTTGCACAAGCGGACGTCCAGTGAGTGGCGAGAGGTATCCTTTTCAGATCCATCACGTTTTACGCTTCAGTGGACAGTGGACAGAAGGCCATTGGCGTGTACGACGTGAAACATCTGAAGGTAAACAGGGGGGGAAGGTTATGGTCCGGAGAATGCTTTCGTGGCATTCCCTGGCTGGTGTCGTCATTGTGAAAGACACAATAGATCAACACAAAAATGCATCTATACTAGCGGACCATACGCGCCCTACAAACCAGCTGTATTTCCTCGCCATGGTGACATCTACCTAGCAAGACAATGCAACGTGGTAACACAACTCATATTGTACGTGCGTGGTTCGAAGAGCATCAGTATGAGTTTACCCTACTGCCCCGGTCACCAGACGCCCCAAACTTAAACTCAGCAGGGAATATGTGGGATCATCTCGATGGGGCTGTCTGTATGCGCCATGGATCCTCAGCCGAGAAACCTGGTACAAATGGCCGCTGAACAGGAGGCGGCATGGCTCTACTTCCCCGTCCGTAGCTTCCAGAACCACACTGACTTTGTTTTTGCACGTCTCGCTATTTGGAGAGTACAATAACTGATGATGGTCGAAGTAGAGAGGATATAAAACGTAGACTGGCAATGGCAAGGAAAGCGTTTCTGAAGAAGAGAAATTTGTTAACATCGAGTATAGGTTAAAGTGTCAGGAAGTCGTTTCTGAAAGTATTTGTATGGAGTGTAGCCATGTATGGAAGTGAAACATGGACAATAAATGGTTTGGACAAGAAGAGAATAGAAGCTTTCGAAATGTGGTGCTACAGAAGAATGTTGAAGATTAGATGGGATATCACATAACTAATGAGGAGGCATTGAATAGGATTGGGGAGAAGAGGAGTTTGTCACACAACGTGACTATAAGAACAGATCGGTTGGTAGGACACATTTTGAGGCATCAAGGGATCACCAATTTAGTATTGGAGGGCAGCGTGGGGGGTAAAAATCGTAGAGGGAGACCAAGAGATGAATACAATAAGCAAATTCAAAAGGATGCAGGTTGCAGTAGGTACTAGGAGATGAAGAAGCTTGCACTGGATAGAGTAACATGGAGATCTGCAACAAACCAGTCTCAGGACTGAAGACCACAACAACAACAACAACACAAACAAGATTGGTTCAGTTCTGGAACAGCTATGATGAAAATTATGTTAAAAGTATTTTTGTATGAAGATGGTATCTGTTCTTTCAGTGACCATACAGCTCGTTAGAATGAAATTACAATGAAATGAATACCCGTAACTGCATACAGGCGTTCATATAAGTCAACGGGAACAGTTGAAAATGTGTGCCCCGACCGGGACTCGAACCCGGGATCTCATGCTTACATGGAAAAAGCTCTATCCATCTTATTTTTATCTCATTTTGTTCTAAATTGTTAGTTGAATTTGTTCGTGGCGGACATGCGATGACACTCGTTCAGGTTGCTCGTTTATCCGTAAACTCAGGTTTTTTTTTCTTTTTTAAAAAATTACAGGGAGTAGCTAAACCCTCTGACCGAACACGTTGAGCTATCGTGCCGGCTACATCCATGTTAGCCACCGAGAACATAGAGGATAGGGACTGGCACGCCTCCCGTGAGACCCACATTCGCAACTTACTGTCCCGCACTATATTCTTAGTGTGGCCCTGCCCATCACACTCATTACTCTCGGCTTTACTGCCGATTCTCAGTTCCGGCACTGTCTGTGCATCTGCACAGAAGAACATGGTCAAATGGCCGGTGATCCTTAACTCAAGATGGTATCTGTCCTTTCGGAATGTCCCGGTCGGGACACACATTTTCAACTGTCCCCGTTGACTTATTTGTAAAAAAAAAATATTTTTCTATTCACTTTTTTATTATACTGATATTAATTAGATAACTGTCGAAAATATTCCAAGTGGACACAATCCAATGGAAGCCACAGCTTGTGACACAAGTGCTTGTCGAAGTATGTTTTTACTTTGCGTAAAAGTCTGGCACTACTGATCGACTACGCTACTGGCAACAGATCACTGGGAACAGCAGCTGCCATAAAATACCATCCGGAGCCACTTAAAGTGGACTGACAACACAGAACGACAGGGTGGGTCAAATAAAAATGGCCTGGAGAACAGTGTTCATGGGTACAAAGAAACACAGCAGAGGAAAGGAAATACAGCGCTGAACTGACTACAGAAGATTTCGAAGGAGACCACCATTCATCCCTTGGCATTTTTGGGCCCCGGTACCGAGTTGCTGAAGGTGGGATTGAAGCTATACTGTTGGAATTGCTGCAGTCTCATCCGACATGTTCTGCTGCAGTTCTGGTACACTATGAGGTTTGTTACGACACACCTTAGACTAGAAGGCTCCCCACACTGACACATCAGGTGACCTGGGTGGCTAGCTAAGGTCGTGACCAAACTGACCTCTGCGAACAGCTCTGTCAGGAGTGAAGAGTGTGTAAATGTGCTCCAAGGTTCGGCCCGCTGTATGGGTAGTTGCTCCATCCTCTTGGAAGTAACTGTAGGTCTTTTCCTCCTCCATTAATAATGCCACAAATTCGAGTCCAATCGTACCCACTCAACCGGGCCACTATTAGTTGCCACACCCTGTAATTATAGTAATCTTAAATGCCATGCTGAGACTGGAAGGAACTGAAGGAAATACAACCCACTCACGAAAACTCTAGCTTACAAAACACTTGTTCGATTGATTCTCGAGTTTCGCTCGTCAATCTGAGACACGTTCTAGATAGGATTTGTAGAGGAGATTGAAAAGATCCAAAGAAGTGTGACGCGTTTCATCTTGGCTTCGTTTAGTAAACAAGAGTGTGTCAAGGTGACAACCATCCGACGCCAGTGACAGATGGCGTGCGTCAGAAACAGAACTACTGTCAAACTTACGAGAGCGTACGTTTGAAAGGGTCCTGTAGCCACGTTTCATTAATCCGGTAGGCCATTTTAACTAGCATTTCTCTTTCTTTCTCTTGTTTTTCTTTTTTCATAACTCTCATAGTGGTGTGATTGAATGAATGTGATTGTGTGTGACGTTGCTAGACGGTGGCGTAGTCTGCTGCAGAAAGTCTGCGATAGTCGTACAGATTCAGCAGCAGTTGTACAGAATAGCCAACTATCCTAGTGGTCAAGTAGTCAAAGAGGTTTGCGCTACTTGTGAGAAATCCACCTGCGTTAGGTTGGTAGTGGAAATGGCATCTTTGGGTTTTCCGAGCCACGCGGAGCGTGGAGGAGGCTAGAGAAGAAAAAGGGAAGCAGTCTGCCACCAGTACGGGAGGCGTCCACAGCCGTGCTCCAGTCGAAGAAGGCTGAGTTAGACTGACCGCGTGGCGCGCTGTTACTTGGCGAGGGGAGAGCTGTTAGCTTTTGGTCTCGCTTTTCAACTCTGAAAGATTGCTTTGCTTTGTCGCAGCAAGGAATGCAAAACTTTGGTAGTAAATTTAAGAAGTGAGCACTCGCTTCTGTATGAATGTCTGTTTGCCTTTAGCAATGCCTGTATAAGCTTTTATTTTTCTAAATATTAATAGCTTTGCCTTCTCGCTAATTTTCCCTGCTTGCGTGGGGAGCCAACCACGTGGTAGAACATTAGTTTGTTGGGCTACCGTCATCACTAACTGTCCGATCTCACGTTTGTTTTACAGAATGTTAACTGTTCATGATTGTGTGATGTGATATTGTTGCAACTTGGCCACGATACCTAGAAAATATCCAAGTTCGAAAACCAGATCCCCTCACAGTGGACCACTTCACGTCCTCTTGTTCAGATGCGTTTCAGTTGGACAACAACTGTTGCTGCTGTGGTTGCACAGTAAAGTAAGCGAATTCCCTCTGAAGATTACTAGTGTCCGTGCTGATAGGTGCTCACCATATACCTGCAGAAAACTCGAGACGCCGTGCACCAGTGCACCTCAGGTTCAAGTCGAACAGTAGACCTCTGCCACGTCCTCTCTTTCGGATGGACCTTCGCTGTCTGTATCCAAGTTCGTAAAGCAGATCCCCTCACAGTGGACCACTTCACGTCATCTTGTTCAGATGGACCTTCGCTGTCTGTATCCAAGTCCAAACAGTAGATCCCCTCACAGTGGACCTCTGCCACGTCCTCTCGTTCGGATGGACCTTCGCTGTCTGTATCCAAATTCGAAAACCAGATCCCCACACAGTGAACCTCTTCACGTTCTCTTGTTCAGATGGACCTTCGCTGTCTGTATCCAAGTCCGAAAAGGAGATCCCCTCACAGTGGACCTCTTCACGGCCTCTTGTTCGGATGGACCTTCGCTGTCTGTATCCAAGTCCAAAAAGCAGATCCCCTCACAGTGGACCTCTGCCACGTCCTCTCGTTCGGATGGACCCTCGCTGTCTGTATCCAAGTTCGAAAAGCAGATCCCCTCACAGTGGACCTCTTCACGTCCTCTTGTTCAGATGGACCTTCGCTGTCTGTATCCAAGTCCAAAAAGCAGATCCCCTCTGTGGTACGTTTGCCCTCCTCCATGGTTCACCACAAAACACCTTCCGCCTCACAGTTTATGCAAGACCGTGGAAAGCTCCGTCTGCAGTTTTCGTCAACAAAAATAAAATCGCCAACTGAAAACTCGGGAAACACTCCCATGCTAATTCCTTAATGTACTAGACAGCCTCCCTCCATAAGATGAGCAAGAACTGTTCCTCCAGTCCTAGCACATCGACAGACGTTCACTGTGATGACTTCTAATGTTATGGACCGTGGCTCAATCAAGAAACTGTTATTTTGCGCTCGTGGGAGACTGCGCAGTCATGTGCATCTGTGTGATGTAGAAAAAACGCCACAGCATTCTCGGCCACCTAGCGGTTCCGCAAAACGTTTTCTCGTGTCAAGCTGACACTGATCTTAGCGGATGTAGGAAACGATATGAGGGTCTTTGCTGATACGATAGACTGTACTTCGCCTTGGGCGGGAACAATTGCTAGCTCTCACACTTCCACGGAACTCGGCCAGAAAAGTCATGAGAACTACACTCCTGGAAATGGAAAAAAGAACACATTGACACCGGTGTGTCAGACCCACCATACTAGCTCCGGACACTGCGAGAGGGCTGTACAAGCAATGATCACACGCACGGCACAGCGGACACACCAGGAACCGCGGTGTTGGCCGTCGAATGGCGCTAGCTGCGCAGCATTTGTACACCGCCGCCGTCAGTGTCAGCCAGTTTGCCGTGGCATACGGAGCTCCATCGCAGTCTTTAACACTGGTAGCATGCCGCGACAGCGTGGACGTGAACCGTATGTGCAGTTGACGGACTTTGAGCGAGGGCGTATAGTGGGCATGCGGGAGGCCGGGTGGACGTACCGCCGAATTGCTCAACACGTGGGGCGTGAGGTCTCCACAGTACATCGATGTTGTCGCCAGTGGTCGGCGGAAGGTGCACGTGCCCGTCGACCTGGGACCGGACCGCAGCGACGCACGGATGCTCGCCAAGACCGTAGGATCCTACGCAGTGCCGTAGGGGACCGCACCGTCACTTCCCAGCAAATTAGGGACACTGTTGCTCCTGGGGTATCGGCGAGGACCATTCGCAACCGTCTCCATGAAGCTGGGCTATGGTCCCGCACACCGTTAGGCCGTCTTCCGCTCACGCCCCAACATCGTGCAGCCCGCCTCCAGTGGTGTCGCGACAGGCGTGAATGGAGGGACGAATGGAGACGTGTCGTCTTCAGCGATGAGAGTCGCTTCTGCCTTGGTGCCAATGATGGTCGTATGCGTGTTTGGCGCCGTGCAGGTGAGCGCCACAATCAGGACTGCATACGACCGAGGCACACTGGGCCAACACCCGGCATCATGGTGTGGGGAGCGATCTCCTACACTGGCCGTACACCTCTGGTGATCGTCGAGGGGACACTGAATAGTGCACGGTACATCCAAACCGTCATCGAACCCATCGTTCTACCATTCCTAGACCGGCAAGGGAACTTGCTGTTCCAACAGGACAATGCACGTCCGCATGTATCCCGTGCCACCCAACGTGCTCTAGAAGGTGTAAGTCAACTACCCTGGCCAGCAAGATCTCCGAATCTGTCCCCCATTGAGCATGTTTGGGACTGGATGAAGCGTCGTCTCACTCGGTCTGCACGTCCAGCACGAACGCTGGTCCAACTGAGGCGCCAGGTGGAAATGGCATGGCAAGCCGTTCCACAGGACTACATCCAGCATCTCTACGATCGTCTCCATGTGAGAATAGCAGCCTGCATTGCTGCGAAAGGTGGATATACACTGTACTAGTACCGACATTGTGCATGCTCTGTTGCCTGTGTCTATGTGCCTGTGGTTCTGTCAGTGTGATCATGTGATGTATCTGACCCCAGGAATGTGGCAAAAAAGTTTCCCCTTCCTGGGACAATGAATTCACGGTGTTTTTATTTCAATTTCCAGGAGTGTATTTTCTCCTCTGGCTACAGGGCCAACACGCTTTGGCCTCTGCTTATTGACTCTTCGTTCCCTGGGGCCAAAGAGCTTCTGCCCTGCAAAAGTACCAGCATGACTGTCCCTAACCTGTAACCTGCCGTGTTCTCAGAACTGGCACCACTGAGCCTCATTTGCCACAGCCTTGACTGCCCGACCAAAAACAAGCGCTCGTCTTCTCCACTTGTAACTGCATGCATGTAGCTGAGATTGGAATCAGCGTTACAACTACTGTCAAAGTTCTCTAATAATCTCATTGACCATTTCGATTCGATTGAGTTAATAAATTGGAAGAAAGGTGGGTGCCTTAAGGGACCTGCCATCTTTCAGAGCAATCCGACGCAGAACTGCACTCACTCTCTCCCAGTCGGAGCCATCATCCGACGTACAAATACACAAACTCACATCCGGCAAAACAGTGTGAGAATAGTCAGATGTTCTAAAACTGTCAATTGGAACACAAGTAAGACAAGAGGAAAAGTGAAGTAGATACTTCATAGTATTTGACTGCCTGATCACTTACAAAGGTGCATGGATGAGCCAGTCGCCCTGACTACACGTTAAAAGTGGTGTTACCACCGAGGCAAGGCCGTTGGGGAATACAATATACAGTCTTGTAAACCGTGGCGCACAGTGATCTGTATTCCACAAGCAGCACACATTGGTGAGTCGTCTCGCATGAGCAAGAAGCCACGCATCATGCAAAGATGAGCGAAATGGAACTGATGCCGTCTGTGTGGCTGGAAGCAGGACGCCAATGCAAGTTGTGGACTTTACCAGAAACTCTCTAGTGTCTGTCTCTGACAGCCACTTCTCTACAATGAGCCGACAGCATTCAGTGAGTGGTACACTGAAGAAACTGAGGATCGTGGCACGCCTGCTTGGCTGCTAATTCCGCCACTGTGTTTGCCCTAACACCCATGCGTCCTGACACCGAGCAGAAAGACACAGAAGAACAGTAGTACGAAATGTTTCCTCTGTTTCCACGCAGAAGTTTTTGCCTTACGTTAAGTCAAGACACTGATCAAAGCCATGTGTCCACACACTCTGTGACCACAATGGCATCCAAACCAAAGATTACATCTCGTTAAATATGATCTTAAGTCTGGAATTGGTTCTAGACAGTATCCATCATCATCTTGAACAGTTTACAGACCCAGGCTGGGCTTGTTTGGAACATAAGCCTAACCATAAAGTTTTATTTTCCCCTTTCTCTGTTCACTCTGGTTCAGTTCTCGCTTATTTTTTCAACACACTTCCCCTGAACAACGTTCAACCATCTGTCCCTTGGGCTTCCTCTTGGCCATTTAAATCGAATCTGCATTTCCTGTATGTGCTAGGAAAACCATTTTCTTTAAGTGTCCATACCATCTTAGCCTTGGTGTTTCTACCCTGCTCTGCAAGGGTTCCCATTTCACTATGTCTCTAAATTCCATTCCTGATCCTGTCTCTCCTTCCTACTCCCATCCTACTTCTGAGGAACTTCATCTCACATCCTCATAATCTGTTTACATATCTTTTCCTCATTATCTATGTTTCAGAAATATAGGTCAAGGCTGGGATGTACCAGCTTCTATATACAGGGTGATTCAAAAAGAATACCACAACTTTAAAAGTATTTAATGAAAGAAACATAATATAACCTTCTGTTATAGATCATTACAAAGAGTATTTAAAAAGGTTTTTTTCACTCAAAAAAAAGTTCAGAGATGTTCAATATGGCCCCCTCCAGACACTCGAGCAATATCAACCCGATACTCCAACTCGTTCCACACACTCTGTAGCATATCAGGCGTAACAGTTTGGATAGCTGCTGTTATTTTTCGTTTCAAATCATCAATGGTGGCTGGGAGAGGTGGCCGAAACACCATATCCTTAACATACCCCCATAAGAAAAAATCGCAGGGGCTAAGATCAGGGCTTTTTGGAGGCCAGTGATGAAGTGCTCTGTCACGGGCTGCCTGGCGGCCGATCCATCGCCTCGGGTAGTTGACGTTCAGGTAGTTATGGACAGATAAGTGCCAATGTGGTGGCGCTCCATCCTGATGAAATATGAATTGTTGTGCTTCTTGTTCGAGCTGAGGGAACAGCCAATTCTCTAACATCTCCAGATACTGTAGTCCAGTTACAGTAGCAGCGTCGAAGAAAAAGGGACCAAAAACTTTATTGGCTGAAATGGCACAGAAAACGTTCACCTTAGGCGAGTCACGTTCATACTGAGTTGTTTCCCGCGGGTTCTCAGTGCGCCATATACAGACATTGTGACGGTTGACTTTCCCGTTAGTGTGGAAAGTTGCTTCATCACTAAACACTTTCTGTTGAGCGGTCGCCATCTTAGCATCAACTGACACTGACGCCTAGTCAACAGCGCCTCAAGCGAACAAATGTACAACTAAATGAAACTTTATAGTTCCCTTAATTCGCCGACAGATAGTGCTTAGATCTGCCTTTTGTCGTTGCAGAGTTTTAAATTCTTAAAGTTGTGGTATTCTTTTTGAATCACCCTGTATTACTACTTTGAAATTCCTCCAATCTATATGGGGCATACAGCAAACGAGTGCTTAACAGTATTGGTTAAAAACAGTTTTGGCTACAATTTTTTTTTTATTTTTCAACGACGCGTTTCGCCGTATTTAGGAATCTTCAGGTTATCTTTTCAGGTGGACGCGAGTGACACCAACATCTGCATAACGCGTTCCCGTTCACAGGAGCGAGTAACAGAATAATTCTGTTATCTTTTGAGATGGACGCGAGTGACACCAAGATCTGCATAACGCGTTCCCATTTACGGGAGCGAGTAACAGAATAATTCTGTTACTCGCTTCTGTGAACGGTAACGCGTTATGCAGATCTTGGTGTCACTCGCATCCACCTGAAAAGATAACCTGAAGACGGCTAAATAAGGCGAAACGCGTCGTTTCAAAATAAAAAAAAAACTAAAATTGGAACCAAGACTGTTTTTAACCAATACTATTACTACCTTGCTTGTTTGGGGAACGACTTTGATTCAACCAAGGTTGCTGACATTTCGCAGGAATTCTTTTATCTGTCTGGTACGTTCACTGATCTCTTTCTCATTTCTTCCATTTTCCTTTATCACACTTCCCAAGTATGTGACACCTTCCACCTTCTTCAGCTCTTCGCCTCCAGTCCTTATTCCGCTATACTTCGTGTGTCGAGAGATGAGCTCTGACAGCTGGCAGCGCAGTTGCCAGCATTCGACACGGACGGACAGCGAGGCAGCAGCGGTCGCCCAGCACTACGGCAACACTGAGGCGTTGCCACAGTAACGTAAACAAAAGCTCACAATCTGATTGGCCGTGGAGGATGTGCGAAGCACGTGCGCCAAGGCCGCGTCAACGTTCGGAGCTCTTCTCTTACCGTACACACTGTAGCTGGTCTATCGTTCTCCCTAGTTGTAAGAAGGAGCTCACTTTTTTTTTTACATTATATTTCATTCCATACTGTCCCACAGTATCTCCCCAAGATCCAGTTGTTCCTAAATCCCCTCATCCATGTTCTCCCAGACCAAGTCATCGGCAAACACCATTACTTTCATCTTGTCTTCTCCAGTTTTTTTCTACCACTTTAGTCATTATCTCGTCCAAGGCCACAGTTACAAGAAGAGGCGAGATGCACTGCCCAATTTCACACTACTTGTTTTCTGTAACCAATCCGCCCTTTCATTTTCCACTTTCTTCCCCAAATTCGTAATTGGTGCTCCTGGAGTTATGTCATTGCAAATACGAGGTCAACAGCCATGCTTTTCCTGTCTTAATTTGTTCTCAAGCATTGTTCAGATTCTGCTGTCCAGGGTCTTTACATTTACCGTGCAGTGTACGGTATCGGTGTGACTCTTCTGCAGTTTCTACAATCATTCCTGCTCCCATTCTTGAATATAGGGCCAATTAGCGCCCTCGTACAGTCTTACGGATTCCTTCTGATTACTCACCACCCTCTTCACACCATGCAGCCATTGTTTCGCAACTTCCCCTGCTGTCTTCAGAATTTAGGCACCTACCTCTTCCGTACCTGGTGCCTTTGCTTCTTTCATCTTGTGCACTGCAATTTCCGCTTCTTTTCATGTCAGGTCCTCTTCCCCTGCAGTGTGTACATATGCCTCCTTTAGTCTATTATCTTCATCTCGAAGACTGTTCGGATTTAGAAAGCGCTCAAAGACAGTATTGACAAAGCAAATAAGAGCCAAAGAAGAAGAGCATATTTCGTTGCAGTTTTATTTAGTAAGTGCAAAATCGTCACGGATTTACTTGTCCAACTTCAGTGGCAGGCGCTAGAGAAAAGGTGTTGTGCATCAAGATGAGATTCTTTGTTCCCGAGGATGTACTTATTTAGATGAGTCAACCAATACATTGCCTTCTCGTGTTTCTCGGAGATTCGAGCTGACACGGAAGCACACCAAAAATCGTTCTTCTGCGAAGCATTCGCAATTGGTACAGGATGTTATAAAGTAAACATTTTTATTTCTTGAATATGTTTGATCAAACGAAAAAATTTTGAGAGAGGCGTGATAAAGAAGAAAGGAACTAAAATTAATTGAAGAATAATGTTGATAAGATCGGCGTAAAAATTGTGTAATAATAAAGAAACTCTTTGTGTGAGTAATAAGAGTGAAAAGTTTTTATTTATTCATCATTTCACAAGGACAAGGAATTCACCATTGTGTTTCTCTTGCTCCGGAATGCAAGCAACGATCGGCCATTTAATGTGTTAAGTCTGTAATAATGCAATAAATGTTAAAATATGATATAGAAAGAGCAGACAGTCCTTTCCCATGCAGCGGAAACATCATGCCATAAAAGTCATTGTTGGCCGCCATTACCGGCCGTAACATTTGTTTCCATATTTTCACAGCTTCTCTCAGGCGTAAACGCCTCTTTGACATGGCCTGTACGAATATATTAGTAAATTAAAACATTTGCAGTATTTATAGTAATTTGTGGACTATTAGTTCAGAGATTCAAATTGGCTGCTTCACGACGATCGACTATCGCTTCGGAGACAGTATTTTGAGGTAAAAAATAATAAATAATTTACGTTTAGTTACGAAGAGAAAACAAAATTTCACCGCGCGATTCCCAAGAATAATAATATTTTCTCACGCTTAAGTTTATGACGGATACCCAGCGATGTTTAACTTTTCGATGGATTACAGAAACATGTTACGTGTAACATTTTGAGGTTCGTCACGCCACGCATTACGTCGGGAGGCTGTGTGCCGTTATTTACAACAAAAGGTATTTTAACTAAAGAATCAGAGCAGATTTGAGTATATCGTCCCGCGTTTGTAACTGAAATTCTATCCTTTTCTGTGGTATATGTTTTACTAAAGTACTTTTCTGTATAATTTTTCCCTCTTTAAGATAGGTGCCCTAAAAACCAGTACAGTAAGGCACCAGTACAAGGGGGTGGTGGAGTGATGGTGGAACACAAAGTATCTACTGCCACAGATCACAAGCGTGCTTACGGAGCGTGGAAGCTGATATACAGGGTGTCCTGGGGAGGCATTTTTAATATTTGGGGATACGACAAGGACGATCATTCAAAGCAAAAGATATCTAGTAAACATGGAGTCCAAAATGCTTACCTTCAGAGCTATGAGCACTTCTCTATTTTCGATGCTATAAAGCAAATCTCTTGTGCTGTGTGCTCTCTGCTTTCATTATTTTGGTAGTACGTAGTACAAACCAAAAAAAAAATACAAATTCTAGTAAACATGAACCCTAAAATGAATACCTGCAGAGTTACGAGCACTTGTGCTGTACAAGATACGTGTCTTGCACTAGCGAATATGAGCATGTGCTCATTGCTCTTACGGTATGTATTCTAGAGTCCATGTTTATACGACATTTTTTGTTTTGGCTCATACTACCGCATCCCACGAGAGGGAAGGCGAGCAGTTTGCAGTAGAGGGGGTTTGTTTCACAGTATCGAAGATGAAGTAATGCTGATAGCTCTACAGCCATGCATTTTAGAGCCCTTATTTACGAGACTTTTTTGTTTCGAACGATGGTTCCTTTCATAATTGAATACTGACCATTCCTTCTGGGACACACTATACGGACACAGACGACGTTATCGTCAGTTCCCAGTAGTTAAGTCCCTTTAAACGCATAATCATCATAATCAGTCATCATCAGTCAGTTATACCGATAGGCTCAACTTGATGGTTGAGGCTGACTTACCTTCTCCTCTGTTGTCCTGGCCTCTTTATTGGCTCTGAGCGCAGCCAGACTATCTGCGAACAGGAAAGGCGCCAATCAGAGACTTCAGACATCTCCCAATAATCATCACCGCAGAGCTCCCCGTTGTTTCAGGAGGAACAAGTACGTGAGTCGTTCGCTTTGTAATGAAACACTTTTTTTCCTGAAAACAGCTTTGTTTTATTCGTAATTGCAATACACCACGAAACCCCGTACTCCTTTGACTCCAAAAGCCTATTTTCCAAAATAACCTCCGTTCAGGACGACGGCCTTACGCCACCTTACAGGCAGGGGCTGACGACCGCATTATACCACTCCACTGGTCGGCTCCGGAGCCAGCGTCCTGCTGCGTCAATAACACAGGCCAACGATGGAAAAACTTTTTTGCTGAAAATACCTTGTTCTTATGTTTTTAGGGTGGTAAATCCAAATATGGTACTTAAAAAACTGTATCACCCGCCATTTCGTCATATTTTACAGTTAAATATATTAAATTGAGCGACTGCTTAAAGAATTTAACAGCTTTTATACAGTTAAAATAATTTTAAAATCAGGCTTAATGAATGTAGATGACGTTGGTAGCACTGCTGAAAAACATGTGCTGGCAAAAAAGGTCGATTCTATTTTTGTGTTAACAGATGGTGTTTTGTTTACTGTCAAGCTAACTTCACTTTCCCTTTTCCTGCACATGACATCAGTACAATGCGTATTCGTGGATGTAAACACTCTGCTGAGAGTTTTTGTTATACTTGTGATTAAGAAACACCAAAGAAACATTACAGACTTTGTGATAAAGGTTATCATACTTCGAATCTAAACTTGGTGATCAAGATAAATCTTGGGCGCTGCATAAGGTATGTTACGTGTGTGTTGAAGATCTGAGAAAATGGTCCTAAAAGGAGAAGAAAGCCTTTAGATTTGCTGTTCCTATGATATAGAGGGGGCCAATAAATCATTCCGATGATTGCTGCTTTTGCAGTGTTGATATTACTGGTCAGAATTCGAAAAACAAAAGGTAATAAGCTACCTTAACCTTCCGTCCGCCGACTGACCAGTGTGACATGGTGTAGATTTGCCGGTTTCTGAATCTCCAGGCTCATTAAACATCCTAAAGTTTTAAACTTCTTTAACATTGTAGCTATAATAGAAACATATTCTGTTTTTTTTTCAAGTTCTAAGAACTTTGTGACGAGTTACGTGAATGACACCCATGCTTCTTTCTTATTTAAGGTCATTGTGCATTCAAAGTTAACATCTCACATCAATTTTCTAACGTCAGTTCCGACAAAGACGCCTTCTTTTAGTTTAGATTATGAAAGGCGTGGAAACTTTTGGCAGAGATAATTAAAACATGGTCCATCTGTATGCAGGCAAAGCCTTTACAAACTGTTTAATTAGTCCTAACTTTATATGTAGATGTGGTAGGAGTACATTGTTTGGATCTTCCATATTTTTGCGTAGAATGATTTAAATTCTATTCCAACAGAAGTATATTCTGATGTACAATGTGATTTAGGTGAACCAGTTGATGATGAATTGCAACAGTAAGTCTGGAGGCCAAATCGTTTACTCAAACCGAGCTTCACGATTTGGTTAGGCATCTGGGCTTAACGAAAGAAAAGGATGAATTGCTTGGCTCTAGATTAAAAGAAAAGAACTTATTGGCAGTTGTAACCAGCATATACATGTATCGAAAGAGAGAGCACCAATCTTCTAAGGTTTTTCAACAAGAAGGTGATTTAGTGTACTGCCCAGACATTCATAGTCTGATGAATGAGTTTGGTATTGAATACAAAAAGGAAGAGTGGAGGCTGTTTATTGATTCATCCAAAATTAGTTTAAAGGCTGTTTTATTACACAATGGTAACATGTATGCATCTATACCACTTGGACGTGCTGTACATGAAAGCAAGCTATGAAAACCTACGAACAGTGCTAAATAAAATAGGCTGTTCTGCTCATGGTTGGATGATATGTGGCGATCTAAGAGTAATATGCATGATCCTTGGTCAATAAGGTGTCTTTGCCAAATGTCCATGTTTCTTGGGACAGTAAAACTAGGGATCAACACTGGTGCAGAAAGAACAGGCCTGCGATGGAGTCTTTAAAACCTGGTGAGAAGAATATTCTACGCAAAAATATGGTAGATCCAAAAAATGTACTCCTACCACATCTACATATAAAGTTAGGCCTAATTAAACAGTTTGTAAAGGCTTTGCCTACATACAGATGGGCCATGTTTTAATTATCTCTGCCAAAAGTTTCCACACCTTTCAGAATCTAAACTAAAAGAAGGCGTCTTTGTCGGACCTGACGTTAGAAAATTGATGTGAGATGTTAACTTTGAATGTACAATGACCTTAAATAAGAAAGAAGCATGGGTGTCATTCACGTAACTCGTCACAAAGTTATTAGGACTTGAAAAAAAAAAACAACAACAGAATATGTTTCTATTATAGCTACAATGTTAAAGAAGTTTAAAACTTTAGGATGTTTAATGAGCCTGGAGGTTCACTTTTTGAACAGTCATCTCGATTAATTCCCGGACAATATGGGAGATGTTAGTGAGGAGCAAGGAGAGCGTTTTCACCAGAACATTAAAGTGATGGAAAAACGCTACCAAGGCAGCTGGAACACCAACATGATGGGGGACTACAGTTGGTCACTTCACCGAGAAGTTCAGCGAGTGACTCATCACACAAAAAGCTACAGAAGAAGCTTCAAAGAAAAAAGAGAAAGAAAATACAAAGCAATTCCAGCTGAAAAGTGAAACCTCTATTAACACGTATCATTGTTTTAAGTAGCTTACTGTAAATACAAACCATGCTTATGTTGTAACAAAGCGTTTCATTTATTTCCCCGTTTACCGTATACCATAGGATTTTTATACTATATAATAAAAAGCATATTGCTCAAATACTATGGCTGATACAAAACAACATAGGCTAGGTTTGGATTCAGCTCTTAAAAATCTATAAAGATCAGCTATCAAAGTACAAAAGTTTAAAAAAAATTTTTTTTTTCGTTGGACTGTGTAATCGCCCCATTAACCAAGCACTGCTTCCCGCGGAGTGCATCATTCTTAGGACCAAAATGTGGAAGTCGAAAGGTACGAGAACAAGGGTGTATGGTGGATGAGGAAGAACAGTTCACTGAAGTTTTGTTAGCTGCTCTCGGGTGTGAAACCTTGTGTGAGCTCTAGCATTGTCCAGGATAGGAGAATTTCGTTTGTATTTTGAAGGCTATGTATAGTGCTGCCATCCATCGGAACTTTATGAAACTTTCCACGATGTGCCACAAAAATGATGTCTTTTCAGCCAAAATTCTACGAGAAAAAAAGTGCTGCATTACTTATTGAACACCGTTCGTATAACATTTTTTTGCGACGACTGTCAAACTGTTGTCAGTGATTTTTAGTATTGATTCTATATTGGTTCCCCAAATGTCTGTGTTTTTCACTGCCACAGTAAATCAGACATTGTCAGTGATTTTCAGAATTGAGGCTATGCTAATTTCTTATGTGTTGACCTGTGATTCGCTCAGCTGCAGTAAGATTCGTTTTGTATTGCCTTATACGAAAGAATTGTCATGCATGTAACTGGATAACTATTTATTTAGACGATAGCGTGGGTAGCTTGCTGGTATGGATGGTAGACGGTGTCCTATTTGTTGATGTTTGTAGAACAAGGTGTAGTTAGAGGTTATAGTTATTATCATAAATATTTTGTGGCTTCGTAAGTTTTCAGTTGTCTTGTGTAATGCGGACAATGTAATGTTTTGAGTTGTTATGCTGTTGCCTAGATACCCGCTGTACCGACAGATTTAATACGTATAATTATGTATGTACACTGATGAACCAAAACATTATGACCACCTGCTTAATAGCGTCTTTGTCCGCCTTTAGAACGAAATACATCACAGATTTTGCGAATACAGGATCCAAATTTGTTGGCAGGTTTGTGGAGGTAAGTGCCATTAGGTGTCTACGCGCAGTTCATGTTGTTGTTGTTGTGGTCTTCAGTCCTGAGATTGGTTTGATGCAGCTCTCCACGCTACTCTGTACTGTGCAAGCTGCTTCATCTCCCAGTACGTACTGCAACCTACATCCCTCTGAATCTATTTAGTGTATTCATCTCTTGGTCTTCCTTTACGATTTGTACCCTCCACGCTGCCGTCCAATACATAAATTGGTGATCCCTTGATGCTTCAGAACATATCCTACCAACCGATCCCTTCTTCTAGTGCCACAAACTCCTCCCCAATTCTATTCAATACCTCCTCATTAGTTATGTGATCTACCCATCTAATCTTCAGCATTCTTCTGTAGCACCACATTTCGAAAGCTTCTATTCTCTTCTTGTCCAAACTATTTATCGTCCATGTAATTCGCGTAAATATCGGGTCGCTGATTTGCGCAGCTGTGATGGCTATGGAACACAGATAGGATTTACATCGGGCGATTTTGGTCGCAAAGCCATCAACACGAATTCACTATAATCGTTCTCAAATCACTGTAGCGTGGTTCTGGCTCCGAGACACGAATAAAGATGACGTCGTCGTCCGGGAAGACATCAAGCGTGAAGGAAATCAGGTCGTTCGCGGCTGTCAGCGTGTCTTCAATTACTGCTACAGATCCCATGCAAGTGCAGCAGAATGTCTCTCGTAGCATAATACTGCTCCCACCACCCTGCATCCGTGGTACGCTGCGTGTTTCGAGCCGCCATTCCCCTCGATGGGACCTAGTGTAGCGAAAATGTGATTCACCCGCAAAAGCCGACACGTTTCCATTGATCGGCGGTCAAATCCAGATGGACCCGTGATCACTGTAATCGTAACTGATGGATGTGGTTGGGTCAACATGTCTGCAGGCGTTGTCTGCTGCAGATCGCCATGTTGAACAATGTACGATGAACGTGTGGTCCAAACCACTTGCGCGTGCGCCAGCGTAGCACTCTCTCGGCAGAAATGCGACAGATTACCATCCATTCAAATAGCTCTGAGCACTATGGGACTCAACTGCTGTGGTCATTAGTCCCCTAGAACTTAGAACTACTTAAACCTAACTATCCTACGGACATCACACACATCCATGCCCGAGGCAGGATTCGAACCTGCGACCGTAGCAGTCGCACGGTTCCGGACTGCGCGCCTAGAACCGCGAGACCACCGCGGCCGCTCACCATCCATTCTACGTCAGAGAATAGACAAGTCTTTGAACCCCACGTTCTGTGTAGAGTCGTGGATGTTCAACGATTTTGCTTCTAGTAGTAGTTTAACTGCCCTTACACCTGTTTCTGTAATGCTCACGACAGTAGCACGTGAACACCAGACAGATTCACCGTTTTCTAGACACTCTTTCACAAGCTCTGCGTAATAGTAATCTACCCCTGGTCAAAGTCGCGTATCTCAATGGATTTCGCCATTTTGAGCCCACATCTTCGCGAGGGTGACCTCTCGTCCGTGTCCTCTCGGCGGTATCCAACGTTGCGGTAGGCATTGGTCGTAATGTTTTGGCTTATCAGTGTATGTATACAGGGAGGTCCATTAATAGTGACCGCGCCAAATATCTCACGAAATAAGCATCAAACGAAAAAACTACAAAGAACGAAACTCGTCTAGCTTGAAGGGGGAAACCAGATGGCACTATGGTTGGCCCGCTAGATGGCGCTGCGTTTTTTAAATAAGAACACCCATTTTTTATTACATATTCGTGTAGTACATAAAGAAATATGGATGTTTTAGTTGGACCACCTTTTTCGCTTTGTGATAGATGGCACTGTAATAGCCACAAACGTATAAGTACGTGGTATCACGTAATATTCCGCCAGTGTGGACGGTATTTGCTCCGTGATACATTGCCCGTGTTAAAATGGACCGTTTACCAATTGCGGAGAAGGTCGATATCGTGTTGATGTATGGCTATGTATGCTGCTCGGTATCCTGGACGACATCATCCAAGTGTCCGGTACCGTTCGCCGGATAGTTACGTTATTTAAGGAAAGACGAAGTGTTCAGCCACATGTGAAACGTCAACCACAACCTGCAAGAAATGTGGATGCCCAAGTATGTGTTTTAGTTGCTGTCGCGGCTAATCCGCACATCAGTAGCAGACAAATTGCGCGAGAATCGGGAATCTCGAAAACGTCGGTGTTGAGAATGCTACATCAATATCGATTGCCCCCGTACCATATTTCTATCGACCAGCAATTGCTTGGCGACGGCTTTGAACGTCGTGTTCAGTTCTGCCACTGGGCACAAGAGAAACTACGCGTTCTATTTAGCGACGAAGCGTCATTCACCAACAGCGGTAACGTAAACCGGCATGATATGCACTATTGGGTAACGGAAAATCCAGTGTGGCTGTGGCAATTGGAACATCAGCGACCTTGGCGGGTTAATGTATGGGGCGGCATTATGGGAGGAAGAATAATTGGCCCCCATTTTATCGATGGCAATCTAAATGGTGGAATGTACACTGATTTCCTACGTAGTGTTCTACTGATGTTACTACAAGACGTTTCACTGCATGACAGAATGGCGATGTACTTCCAGCATGATGGATGTCCGGCACATAGCTCGCGTGCGGTTGAAGCGGTGTTGAATAGCATATTTTATGGCTGGTGGATTGGTCGTCGAAGCACCATACCATGGATCTGACGTCCCCGGATTTCTCTCTGTGGGGAAAGTAGAAGGATATTTGCTATCGAGATCCACCGACAGCGCCTGACAACAGGCGTCACCTCATTGTCAATGCATGTGCGAACATTGCGGAAGGCGAACTACTCGCTGTTGAGAGGAATGTCCTTACACGTGTTGCCAAATGCATTGAGGTTGGTGGACATCATTTTGAGCATTTATTGCATTAATGTGGTATTTACAGGTAATCACGCTGTAACAGGATGCGTTCTCAGGAATGATAATTTCGCAAAGGTACATGTATCACAATGGAACAATGGAAATAAAATGTTCAAACGTACCCACGTTCTGTATTTTAATTTAAAAAACCTACCTGTTACGAGCTGTTCGTCTAAAATTGTGAGCCATATGTTTGTGACTATTGCAGCGACATCTATCACAAAGTGAAAAAAGTGGTCCAACTAAAACATTGATATTTCCTTACGTACTACACTAATATGTAATAAAAAATGGGAGTTCCCATTTTAAAAACGCAGTTGATATCCGTTTGACCTATGGCAGCGCCATCTAGCGGGCCAACCATAGCGCCATCTGGTTACTCCCTTCAAGCCAGACATGTTCCTTTCTTTGTAGTTTTTCGTTCAATGCTTATTTACTGAGATATTTGGCGCGGTCACTATCAATGGACCACCCTGGATATGTATGTTTATATGTGTATGTTCCACATCTCCTCCCAGATCACTGGACCAATTTCAACCAAACGTGGTACACATATTCCTTGTAAGCAACACTCATTGCGAGGGGAAGAACCACGTGTCCGTCTCAGTTCGGAAGGTAAGACATCATAAATAAAGAGTTGCGGGAAAAACTACCTCATCATGGCCGACGCTCAAAATTAAACTTCTGTGCAACTAACTTATGTGCAACTAACTCTAGTCCCAATAAATTTCGCAGAGCGTATGCACATATGACGCTAAATGCACGTGCCAAATTATACACCATGTGATCAGAAGTATCCGGACAACTGGCTGAAAATGGCTTACAAGATTGTGGCACATTCCATCGGTAATGCTGCAGTTCAGTTTGGTGTTGGCCCACCTTTAGCCTTGTGGACAGCTTCCACTCTTGCAGGCATACGTTCAACCAGGTGCTGGAAGGTTTCTTGGGGAATGGCAGCCCATTCTTCACGGAGTGCTGCACTGAGGAGAGGTATTGATGTCGGCGGTGAGGCCTGTCACGAAGTCGGCGTTACATAACATCCCAAATGTGTTATATAAAATTCAAGTCAAGACTCTGTGCATTCCATTCCATTACAGGGATGTTACTGTTGTGTAACCACTCCGCCACCGGCCGTGCATTATGAACATGTGCTCGATCGTGTTTAAACATGCAATCCTCAACCCCCGAATAGCCCAACAGTGGGAAGCAAGATGGTGCTTAAAACATCGACGTAGACCGGTGCTGTGATAACGCCACGTGAAACAACAAGGGCTGCAAGCCCCCCTCCGTGAAAAACACGATCACACCATAACACCATTGCCTCCGAGTTTTACTGTTGACACTACATACGCTGGCAGAAGACGTTCATCGGGCACTCGCCACACCCACACCCTGTCATCGGATGGCCACATCGTGTACCGTGATTTCTCACTCCACACAACGTTTATCCACTGCTCAATCGTCCAACGTTTACTCTCCTTACACCAAGCACGGCGTCATTAGACATTTATCAGCGTGATAAATGACTTAAGAGCAGCCACTCCACCATGAAATACAAGTTTTCTCACGTCCTGCCTAAGTGTCACAATACTTGCAGTGGATCCTGATGGAGTGTGGAATTCCTGTGTGATGGTCTGGATAGATGTCTGCCTGTTACATATTACGACCTTCTTCAACTGTCGGCGGACTCTGTCCGTCAACAAACGAGGTCAGCCTGTACACTTCCGTGCTGTATGTGTCCTCTCACGTTCCCACTTCACTAATACATCGGAGCCAATTGTCCTAGAGATGTTCAGGAGTGTGGAGATCCCGCGTACAGACGTATGACACAACTGACACCCAATCACCTGACCACGTCCGAAGTCCGTGAATTCCGCGGAGCGCCCCATTATGCTCTCTGACGATAACTAATGACTACTGAGGTCGCTGATATGGAGTACCTAGAAGTAAGTGGCAGCACAATGCACCTAATATGAAAAAGTAAGTGTTTGGGGGTGTCCGTATATTTTGATCACATAGTGTAGTTGCATTCCTGGCCAGTTGCATTTTTCACATTTTGTTTCGTTTCAGAAATATGTGAGGTGGCAGAGTTAGATGGGAGAGCCTATATCTAAATGATATGGCAGACAATCTTGACATCAACCTTAGACTTTTCACAGACCAGACTGTTTTATGTAACGAAATTCCGTCTGAATTACGTTGCAGAAATATTTAACTAGATGCTGATAAGATTTCTATGCGCATCAAATTTAGATAAATAAACATTACGCGCTTCGGAAAACGACAACACGTAACGTGCTATGACTACAGTATCAGTGGCTTACTGTGGCGTGCGATTTACGTGTAGTGGTGTCAGTCTGAGTTATGCAGAGAAATAATTTTAAGAAACAAGAGCCAAATCATTTAGAGTACAACAATAAAATTCTCTGTAGCCCAAATACTTATGTAGGGCTAGAATATTCTAGTAGAAATTATTCTTAACAGATACAGAATAAGGCACAATATAAAAGAATTCACTGACAAATCCGGCTTTGCCCGGGCATTCAATATGTCAATTTTCTAGCAGAAATGTAAAGTTTCTCCTATGATAGGGGCGATGCTTCGAGTTTCTACAGCGCGATTTTGTAAACCTCTCTGTGACAGCTGCTTTTCGTAATTCTATACACGGCAGTTGTTTTCGCCTGTAGCCGTTTGCGCTTCGCAGATGAAAGCTACCAAATGCACTGCCAGGTGTCAGAGATTTCTGTAAATGGACTGGGCTGCAGGAGTGTCTTATTACCAAAGAACAAATGTATTAAAACTTCGTGCATGATACGATATTTTCTCACGCATCACAGTGTTTATCACCTTTTGAACTGTGTGTCGTACAATGTCATGTTTGTGTAGATCCATTCGGTGGCATATGTGGATACTAACGGCAGAATGTGTTGTGAATAGAATTGGTAGCAAAGAAGTAATAAATTTAAACATCAGTGACAATGTGGCAGTTTTTGGCGCATCTCAGCGTTTATCTCGTCAAATGTCCTGAATTACATGTGGTACCATGATACACTATGTGATGAAAAGTATGCGGACACACACAAAAACATAAGTTTTTCATATTAGGTGCATTGTGCTGCCACCTACTGCCAGGTACTCCATATCAGCGACCTCAGTAGTAATCAGACATCGTGGGAGAGCAGAATGGGGCGCTCCGTTGAATTCGCGGGCTTCGAACATGGTCAGGTGATTGGATGTCAGTTGTGTCATAAGTCTGTATGCACGATTTCCATACTCCTAAACATTCCTAGGTCCACTGTTTCCGATCTGATAGTGAAGTGAAAACGTGGACACGTACAGCACAAAATCTTACAGGCAGATCTCGTCTGTTGACCGACAGAGGCCGCCGACAGTTGAAGAGGATCGTAATGTGTAATAGATAGACATCTATCCAGACCATCACACAGGAATTCCAAACCGCATCGGAATCCACTACAAGTACTATGACAGATAGGCGGGAGGTGAGAAAACTTGGATTTCATTGTCGAGCGGCTGCTCATAAGCCACACATCACGCCGGTAAATACGAAACGATGCCTCGCTTGGTGTAAGGAGGGTAAACAATGGACGACTGAACAGTGAATAAACGTTGTGTGAAGTGACAAATCACGGTCCAAGATGTGGCGGTCCTATGGCAGGGTGTGGGTATGGCGAATGACCGGTGAACGTCATCCGCCAACGTTTTCCGTGGCGGTGGTGTTATGGTGTGGTCGTGTTTCTCCTGGAGGGGGCTTGCACCCCCTGTTGTTTTGCTTGGCACTATCACAGCACAGGCCTATGCTGATGTTATAAGAACCTTCTTCTTCCCAATGTTGAAGATCAATTCTGCGATGGCGATTTCTTCTTTGAACACGATCGAGCACCGTAATGCACGGCCTGTGGCGAAGTCGTTACACGACAGTAACAGCCTTGTAATGCCCTGGCCTGCACAGAGTCCTGACCTGAATCCTATAGAACACCTTTGGGATGTTTTGGAACGCCGACTTCGTGACAGGCCTCGCCGACCGACATCGATGCCTCTCCTCAGTGCAGCACTCCGTGAAGAATGGGCTGCCATTTCCCAAGAAACTTTCCAGCACCTGACTGAAAGCACACCTGCGAGAGTGTAAGCTGTCAACAAGGCTATGGGTGGGCCAACATCATATGGAATTCCAGCATTGCCGATGGAGGGCGCCACGAACTTGTAAGTAATTTTCAGCTAGGTGTTCGGACACTTTTGATCTCATAGTGTATGTCAGGGGATCACAGGGTGGGTAGAAATACGCAATCCATGAATGTAAACAAACATCACTTTCAACAAAAAGTCACGTTATTCTTAAATGGCAGATGTACGTCTTTTGTGCAGAAATGTAAAATAGCGGTACAGTTATTGACGGCATACTTGTTTTCACTGTTTTAAAGCCCATGCCTTTCGAAGTACGTAGACGTCAAAGGATAGCAAAGGCGCCACAGCTTCTGCCGTAATCCGTAGAGTAAGATCTTCCTATATCAGGCTTCAGGACAGTGCAGATAAACGGCATTTTGACATTACATCGTTACGTCACAAAATTTGGCACTGATTCTATTATTTAAAGTCTAAGTATCCCAGAATGTATAAGGTTTAGAGCAGTGGAACCAAATCTCCCAATACTAATGCTGCCTCTAGTTTTCATCCCGGTATATTTAGTACATGTAACATTATGAAATAACGTAACTTTGTCTAGAAAGTGAAGTTTGGTTACATTTATGGACTGTGTATTCCTGTCCATTGTCCGTCCGCCTGACACAGACGCATCAGTGGCTAATTGAATTTTTCACATTTTATTTTATTATGGAACACCGTGTACAACATGAGCAAGTCCCAAGTCTTTTCCTGGGGAAGGCCCTTCAACTTTTGGCGGTATTTCTACATTGAACATAACGTGATGCATCCTGTCTAGCAAGAAATCCTCAACACAGTCACAAATTTTGCTTGATGGGCCGTATAATTTACCTTTGATAATAAATGTAGGTGTAGTACCGAGTCGAATGCTACCTGGAAGTCAAGAAACATTGCATCTACCTGACTGCCTGCTCCATGGCTTTCACGTAATGCGAGAATAGCGCAGTCTTGGTCAGGTTGGATCCTTCTACACTTGGAGTTCGACACCTTATAATGTATTTAGTCTTGTTTCTTATTTGTTTACGCATGTGCAAAATACTTGAACACTATTGCACCTGAAGAATGCAGAGACTTTTCTGGCCATCGTAATACACGAACAATGCGATGGGATGAGATTTAGACTTACCTAGATTCTCGGAGGCCATGCAAGCTTTTATTTCGCTCATTACTTTTGCGTCGTTGCCATCTGCCTAGAAAAGAAAAGAAACTCAGCGTGAGTATGAGTTGCCATGGGTTGCATGTAAAGCAGTGGTATCCCGTTTTGCCAGAAAGAAACAGGGGAGGCGAGTGCGAGTTAAGACTCAGCTGGAACCTTTAACAGCCTTGTACTATTTACCCTTAAGAACCAAACAAAGTGGTACACCTGGCAAACAGCGTGTAGACACCTTGATCCTGCAAGGATGTCTATAAATCCATGAGTAAGAGGGGGAGGAGATCTCTTCTGAGCTGCACGTTGCGAGGTATGATGGCTAACGTAAGCGCTTAATCTCAGAAGAGTATTCCTACTTGTTGGAGCCACCCTGTAGCAATACTGGATGTGCGAGGTGTCGCATTGTCCTGCTGAAATTGGCCACGTCCGACACAATGGACTCGGTGCCCCCATCCAGACTCCTAACTAAGGCACGAGCATATGGGATTGGTTCCCGAATATGTGAGTGGCTCGAAGACTTCTTAAGTAATAGAACCCAGTACGTTGTCCTCGATGGTGAGTGTTCATAGGAGGTGAGGGTATCATCTGGAGTGCCCCAGGGATGTGTGGTAGATCCACTGTTGTTTTCTGTCTACATAAATGATCTTTTGCATAGGGTGGATAGCAATGTGCGGCTGTTTGCTGATGATGCTGTGGTGTACGGGAAGGTGTCGTCGTTGAGTGACTGTAGGAGGATACAAGATGACTTGAGCACGATTTGAGATTGGTGTAAGGAATGGCAGCTAACTCTAAATATAGATAAATATAAATTAATGCAGATGAATAGGAAAAAGAATCTCGTAATGTTTGAATACTCCATTAGTAGTGCAACGCTCGACACAGTCACGTCGATTAAATATTTGGGCGTAACATTACAGAGCGATACGAAGTGGGACAAGCATGTAATGGCAGTTGTGGGGAAGGCGGATAGTCGTCTTCGGTTCATTGGTAGAATTTTGGGAAGATGTGATTCATCTGTAAAGGAGACCGCTTATAAAATACTAATACGACTTATTCTTGAGTACTCTCGAGCGTTTGGGATCCCTATCAGGACGGATTGAGGGAGGACATAGAAGGAATTCAGATTCTGGCTTCTAGGTTTGTTACTGGTAGGCTTGAACATCATGCGAGTGTTACGGAAATGCTTCAGAAACTCGGGTGGGAGTCTCTGGAGCAAAGGAGGCGCTCCTTTCGTGAATCTTTACTGAGGAAATTTAGAGAACCAGCGCTTGAGACTGACTGCAGTATAATTTTACTGTCGCCAACTTATATTTCTCGTAAAGACCACAAAGATAAGATAAGAGAGATTAGGGCTCGTAGAGAGGCATATAAGCAGTCATTTTTCCCTCGTTCTGTTTGGGAGTGGAACAGGGAGAGAAGATGCTAGTTGTGGTACGAGGTACCCTCCGCCACGCACCGTGTGTATGTAGATGTAAATGTAGAATGGATGCAGGTGATCGACAGCATGTTTACGTACTTGTCGGAGTATAAGGTGTCCCGTATTATTCCAACTGCACATGGCCCCGACCGCCGGAGTGGCCGAGCAGTTGTAGGCGCTACAGTCTGGAACCGCGAGACCGCTATGGTCGCAGGTTCCAATCCTGCCTCGGGCGTGAATGTGTGTGATGTCCTTAGGTTAATTAGGTTTAAGTAGTTCTACGTTCTAGGGGACTGATGACCTCAGAAAAATCTCATAGTGCTCAGAGCCATTTGAACCATTTGCACATGGCCCACACTATTACAGAGCCTCCACCGACTCGAACAGTCCCCTACTGACATGCAGGGTCTATGGATGCGTGAGGTTGTCTCCACATCTGTACACTTCCGTCCACTCGATACAATTTTAAATGAGACTCGTGCCACCAGGCAACATGTTTTCAGTCATCAACAGTTCAATGACAGTGTTAACGAACCCAGACGAGGCGTAAAGCTTTGTGTCATGCAGTCATTAAAAGTGCACAAGTGGTCCTTCAGCTCCTAAAGCCCATATCGATAATGTTTGGTTGAATCGTTACCATGCTGACACTTGTTGATGGCCCAGCATTGAAATCTGCAGTAATTTGCGAAATGGTTCTAAAGGTTCAAATGGCTCTGAGCATTATGGGACTTGACTGCTGTGGCCATCAGAACTACTTAAACCTAACTAACCTATCACACACATCCATGCCCGAGGCAGGATTCGAACCTGTGACCGTAGTGGTCGCGCGGTTTCAGACTGTAGCGCCTAGAACTCCTCGGCCATCCCGGCCGGCGCGAAATGGTTCCACTTCTGTCACGTTGAAGGATTCTCTTCAGTCGTCGTTGGTCCCGTTCTTGCAGGATCTTTTTCCGGCAGCAGCGATGTCGGACATATGATGTTTTACCGGATTTATGATGTCCACGGTACACTAGTGAAATGGTAGTGTAGAAAAATCCCCACTTTATGGCTACCTCGGTGATGCTATGTCCCAGCGCTCTTGCATCGGCTATAACGCCACGTTCGAACTCACTTAAATCTTGATAACCTGGCACTGTAGCAGCAGTAACCGATCTAATAACTGAAGCAGACACTTGTTGTCTTATAAATGCGTTGCCGACCGCAATGCGGTATTCTGCCTGTTTACATACGAGAGTTTTCCAGAAAGTAAGTTTCGATCGATCGCTAAATGGAAACCACAATGAAAATCAGAAACATTTTATTCGCAATAGTTATCTACACTTTGCAGATACTTCTCTACATAGTCTCCGCTCCTACTTAGACATTTGTCGGAGCGTTATACAAAATTTCCAACACCATCATCATAGAAGGCAGCCTGTGCTTTCCAATAATTCTCTACGTTTGTCTTCGTTTCCAGCATTTTATGTGAACAGAGATAATACTCAGGACGAGCCAATTAGGGCTGTGTTGTGGGTGATCGAACACCTCCCATAGAAAAGGCTGCAGCAGTGTCTTCACTGCCCCTGCAGAGTGCGGCTGAGAACTGCCGTGGAGAAGGAAGTGCGTGGCAGTTGTGTTAGGCGGGCTGTATTCACTAAGGCGAAGTCTCCCAGCGGGCCCTCCTACTTGGCGGGAGACATCGTTGTTCCAGGCACCTTTACTCGCTCACAGTGCGCTCAGAACTGAAAAAGAAAAAGTGTCTTGATGCGATCGAAGGTCATACTAGAGACACTACCCGAGACATCTGTGGAAACCTTCATGGGATTTTCACTGTAGTGTCCATTTCGCGACCAATTGGAGCTTACTTTCTGGACAACCCTCGTATATCTGTATCTGAAAACGCATGTCTATACCAGTTTCTTTGGCGCTTCAGTGTATTACTAATCAGCTAGCTTAAAAGGGCCTGTTTTGGTTGACCCTTTTTTTATTTGTTTTCTGAATTGGAAAAATGGTGTAATTAATTATCTAATTTGTACAACACTGAGCAGTCCTAGTCGTAGCACAGGACACAAAAACTTAAGCTCGCTCAATTTTGTCGTGGAAGGACTGTGGGCACAAACCCACAGATACTCGCATAAATTGTATATGTTTATTCTATGATAAACTACTAACAAATAACAGTCTGGAAAGTTTACAAAATTTTTAATTGACAGCGACATTGGCACGAATTGAATGTATAGCCTCCAAACAGCCCCTTTGGCCTTGCTGACCTCTGGCTTCAAAGAATGACACATAATGGGTCAGGTTAAATCTAAAACACAGCTATGTCAAAAAATTGAAAAACGCATACTGACAAATATTCATTCTATACAATTAAAAGGAAACCAGATTGTCACTTGTGTAGGCAGTCTTGGGATGGAAATCAAATTGAATTAGGTGAGTTTAAGAGACAGTAATCAAACTTAATATTTACTACAAAGATTATTTGCAGTAGTGCCGAAACATTTTTAGCAGAAAATACGCTCTATTTTAAGCTAGAATTTCAACGCTTTCAACTCAGTTTTGGATCAGTACAACTTGCCACAAGCGTCATGAGCGTTTCAATTGGAAATGAACTGCAGTAAGTATAACAGCACTAAAGTAACTGGGCAAACACAGTAATAATGGGTTGGGGAAGTTTTGGGGGAGGAGAGGAGACAGCGGCGTCATCGGTCGCATCGGATTAGGGAAGGACAGGGAAGGAAGTCGGCCGTGCCCTTTCAAAGGAACCATCCCGGCAACTTGCCTGGAGCGATTTAGGGAAATCACGGAAAACCTAAATCAGGATGGCCAGACGCAGGATTGACCCGTCGTCCTCCTCAATGCGAAAATGTTGGAAAGGTATTGTCTCAAAAAAAAGACATAATGAATTTTAAACGGTTTAACCTCTGTTCTTAAACTAACAAAAGTTTTAGGGCAATTCAAAGTCAGGCACGTCAAAGCCCAGACATATACACGAACGTTGAGACAACAAATGAGCCTCTTGTCCTAATGACAGCGAGAACCCTGTTTGCGTCCAGAAGTAACGCTCACCATGGTCTGAAGTGCTGCTTTGTTCTCCAACAGGAAACATATTTCGGGAAGCATCGACATCAGGCGACTAGTATGTGCAGTGGCTGACAACTCCGTCTGGTGTTTCTGGTAACTGATGTGCAGCACTTCCGTCATTAGGCCGTACCTAGAGAAACCGTGCACGGCTACCACGGTTGCTCCACTGCAGAGTGCGCTCTGCCGGCCCAGCAACGGCAGTACACATCCACATACCAGAGGGCCTTCGCCCAAGGACCCACAGGGTCATGAAGCAGCTCACAGCCTGTAGTCTGCGCAGAGTCCTGTGGCCCTTAGAGGCACCGACGGTAGAGCGGTAGTGGATGGGTTTATGTGCAGGCGGTGTAGGAGAAATGCCAAGCACAGGAGGGGAAGTGTTATTCTAAACTGGAGCCTACACTCACGTTTTTTGTAACTTATGTGGGGAACCTCAACGCCCACGCTTGTATGGTGACCATTCAGAAAGAACTATCTGCTTTGATTAGCATCTAAAACGAATTCCGCCGAAAATCCAGCGATTTATTTCCACCTCACTTGTTAACCATCTGTAACTTTCTGAGAACCATCATGTGTGGCGATTATTGTGTAAGACCCACACATTTCCCTGATTACCACATTAAAATTTGCTTCTTTCGCTAAAACACAGAGGAGTTTATACAATCGCACCTCACTAACATTTGTGCAGACACAATTGTGAGAGAATTCTGAAACAGTGGTTCAAAAATGGTTTAAAAGGCTCTAAGCACTATGGAACTTAACATCTAAAGTCATAAGTCCCCTAGAACTTAGAACTGCTTAAACCTAACTATCCTAAGGACATCACACACATCCATGTCCGACGGCCGGCCGTAGCTTCAGTTTCGGTTCTATGCGCTACAGTCTGGAATCGCGTGACCGCTACGGTCGCAGGATCAAATCCTGCCCCGGGCATGGGTGTGTGTGATGTCCTTAGGTTAGTTAGGTTTAAGTAGTTCTAAGTTCTAGGGGACTGATGACCTCCGACGTTAAGTCCCATAGTGCTCAGAGCCATGCCCGTGGCAGGATTCGAACCTGCGACCGTAGCAGCAGCACGGTTCAGGACTGAAGCGCCAGGAACCGCTCGGTCATAGCGGCCGGCTGAAACAGTGGTTTATTAAGTTTGTTAACTGACGAACTGAGGAGAAGTAGCGTCAGTAACTTATGAAAAAGCATGTCCTTCGTACAAATAAACTCGTAATGTCTTCGCTCATGTTGTTCCAAAATACATAGCATTTCCCGTTTCACCAGCTATCGATGGCCCATAAAAATTACATTGTTTCGTCGAAAAAGTCTGTAATTAGTGGACTAACATAGTACATAATGAAGTTTTACGTAATAACGATACAGCAAAATACACTCCTGTTTGAGTGGTGTCATTTGCAAAAATCTCATTTTGATATCTGGAACCGTTTATGAACAATGAGGAATTTCACTGTGGCTTTATCACTGGTGCAGAGCGATCGCAAATGAGTGTCCTACGTCACATCAAATTTCTCCAAAGAGAGAGAGAAAAAAAATGTGTGAATTCCTGAGGGTCCAAACTGCTGAGGTGATGAGTCACTATACTTAAACACTACTTACACAAACTTATGCTAAGAACATCACACCCACCCACGCCCGAGGAAGGACTCGAAGATCCGGCGGCAGGGACCGTGGATCCGTGACATGGCGCCCTAAACCGCGTAGCCACCCCGCACGGCAAATTTCTCGAGATTGGTGACAGATTGATACCTCTACCGGTCTAAAGAAAAATCAGTATGTTAGCTGAATTTCATACGCAGAAACATATTATTGTAATATACAAAAAGCAAAATCATAGCGCCCTCTATTTTTCATTGCGGACTTTTCCGAATTTCGCGCAATGTCTTACTTCCACGTAAATATCACATTAAGTATGACCATCAACATGATGATGGGGACGTTATCACGAACCTGACATATAAAGCTATAAGTAAAGCAAAAATGACAATTTTTTACTTAATAATTTTTGTAAAATCGTTTAAGAAAGATTGTAGGGCGTGCGTCTCGATTGTGTCATCACCGACCGGCCGAAAGGTGGAAACACTTGACGGCTTACCCTTCCAAACAAACGAAAGAACTCACCCTGCGCTTTGGACGAAAACTGGTCGCTGAACATCGGCCACCGTATTTTGTACCGAGTCTTACTTCTCCGGCGCGACGTAGAGCACTGCTTGCAGACGGGACCCACAGACCCTTAGCCGGGCTGTACGTGCTCATTTGTATCTGCCGAGTCTCGACTCTGGTAGCGTGGCCACAGGTCTTTGACAATCGATCACGGACCAGCACAAACACCTAACTTATTCTCAGTATATTGTTATAACCTACAGTCGTTTTTTGCTTTTAGGTGCAAAGACGAACAAGTTCTGTGATTGAAATTTCCTGGTAGATTAAATCCCCCAGGCTGTGGCTAAGCCACGTCTCCGCAATATCCTTTCTTCCAGGAGTGCTAGTTCTGCAAGGTTCGCAGGAGAGCTTCTGTGAAGTTTGGAAGGTAGGAGACGAGGAATTAAAGCTTTGAGGGGGGGGGGGGGGGGGCGTGAGTCGTGCTCGGGTAGCTCAGTCGGTAGAGTGCTTGCCCGCGAAAGGCAAAGGTTCCGAGTTCGAGTCTCGGTCGGGCACACAGTTTTAATCTACCAGGAAGTTTCATATCAGCGCACACTCCGCTGTAGAGTGAAAATTTCATTTTAGAAGTTCTGTGATTGTCCGACACGCGAGCGCGCTATGTATAACTATCACTCCGAGAAAGACGATTATTTTAAATTCACTCGGCAAGATTGGAATCTCTCCCTTTCCACCTTATTGTTAGCCATACTGTATGATAACCTTACCGGAAACTGGAGCTTTAAAGACTGAATGTTAATTAACTCGATTGGAATTTGTGGCATGATTATTGACTCGCTTTTGTCTTCCGCTTTTATGGTGTCGTTCAGGCGCTTTATTGCGACGGCATACCGAGACCGTTGAACGAATTTATGAATTCTTTTGGGAAGTTTACGCATTCGCCTCGCTTCACCATTGTACCAATGGATTTAAATTTTTTTTCACTTTCTACCTTATTCTACAGGGTATTACGTGTATACACTGAGGTGATAAGGATTTGAACATATACAGATAGCGACAGTATCGCATACAAAAGGTATAGAAGGGCAGGCAGTACAGTGGCGGTGCTGTCATTTCTACTCAGGTACTTCATAGGAAAAGGTTTCCGATGTGGTTGTGGGCACACAACAGAAATTAACAGAATTTGAAAGTTGAGTGGTGGTTGCAGTTGGACACATAGGACGTTACATTTCGGAAATCGTTAAGAAATTCACTATTCCCAGAACCACAGTCTCAAGCGAGTGCCGAGAATAGCAAATTTCAGGCATTTCCTCTCACCAGCGGCAACGCAGCGACGTTTGCGTAGTAGGGATGGGTCGTTCGCGAACTAACGGGTCCTAAGGAACGGTTCACTAAGATGAACGGAACGAGCGAGGAACGAATTCTAAGGAGCGGTCTTTCGTAGCTCACTTTAGTCGCGGCTTCTTACATATAGTTCCCTTGAACGGGAAACGGTCGGTCTCGTTGCTGAACGGCACGTCGGCCGGTCTCGTTCCAGCCTCGGTCCCGTTCCCGTCTGTCTCGGTCTGTCTCGGCCGAGTGCCCACAGTTCAGTATCGACTTGTTGTTGTTGGTTTCGTTCGCTTCGCACTCCCATTCTAGATCCGTCATTAATAAACAGTAATTGAAGTCAAATTAAGCAGAAATACTATCAAAAACCAGTTACGATTTAAAAAACATGTCGAAATAGAAGCTCTTTGCTCTTGTCACAGATTTCCATATTGAAGGCAGGAAAAATCGCTAAAAAGTTTAAGGAACTCAGTTCATTTGCAAATATCACGTGTTGCATGGTAGAAGATCTTCTTCCATTTCAAGGTGCAAGGCCGAAGAAGCAGTTCACACGTTATGTAATTAGTTTTAAAAATACACATTATTTTGCTCATCATGAAACTCGGTAACTGAAGGAATAACAGTATCCTCCAAACAGATTTAATATATTATACACCGCTTTGACGTAATATTTACGAACGTTGCACAAGACTTAACCTATAGTCTCACAGGGTGTAATTATGTAATAGGCGTATTTAAACTGTTTTAGCATGTAATTATCTGAACTGTTTCTTATTTAAATTGTTTTGTTAATTAAATTGCATTGTGTATTATTGAGAAAGAGCGGGAAACCGCGCATAGATACATTTTGAGAAAGAGCGGGAAACAGCGCGCAGTAATACATCTGTAATGGTAGCAGGGATTGTCTGCACCAAAAACCATTGTGGGCGGCGAGACCGCACTTTTGTAGCATTGAGCGTTGGAAGCGAGCAGTTGCGAGTAAGATGTGAGACGAGGCAGTCGTAGCTAGCGAGACATGAGAGGAGGTCGCTGTAAGCGAGGTATGAATTAACACTTTGAAAGAAGCGGTGTGCTCGCCAGCCACTCGCTATATGTAGCGCAATGCTAGTTTTTAAGAATTTTTGTAAAGAACTATGCCCCTTGTAATTGTTTGTCAAGATCGTTCTCAGAATATAGTTATGTAATTTTGATGGAAAATTAGGTATGTAGCGCAACGCTACTTTTTAAGAATTTTTGTAAAGAACTATACCCCTTGTAATTGTTTGTCAAGATCGTTCTCAGAATGTAGTTAACTTCTACCAGATTAAATGCATTAAGAATTTTCTATCCCAAAATCATTCACGTAAATGCTTTACGGAATTTATTGTTATCTTAAAAGAAAAGTCTAAACTGAGCTTCAGCTTTTATCAAATCTAAATTAACTTCAACTTAAAGAATTCCAGTCACAAAGTATTATGAAACTCCACCAGCAGCTTATAATTATGTTAAAGAGAAGTAAGTATATTCATTCCACAGTTTGCTGTAGCAGTCAGATGGCGATCCAGTATAAATAATTAAAGGTAAGAATCAGTCTTAATAATTTCAGGTAACGACTGAGGGCCACGGCGACAACACATTTTATGTTTCGTCGTAATAATCAGCAGGTAGTCTTGACAGAGCAGCAGTTAAAAGATTTTAAGAGACGCAGCGTTCAGTCAGCAAGCAAACGTTCATCCAATAATAGACGGGAAGGTTTCACTTGGCGATATCCATTCAGTACGACATTTTAGTGAATCTACTGTGGATATGAATATACTGACTTTGATAATAGTGTGAATAAGTTACTGTTAAGTGGCGCAACGCATATACTAAAGTGTATAACTTTTATTCACAGGTCATCGGCAATTCTGTTTGCTTTATTGATTCGGCGTGGAAAAGTGTTTTTTCAGTGTTGAATCCGCTTTGAACAGTGATATATTTTGTTGCATGTGATGATTATAGACAATGTCCCGCAGAATAATTACTCGTTCTCAAACTGATAAAACTTTTTGTTGCGTGTGATGATTATAGACAATGTCCCGCAGAATAATTACTCGTTCTCAAACTGATAAAACTGTACAAAATACTGACGAGAGATTCTTTTCTGGAATAGGCAGTAACAATACGTGTGAAAACCCTGATTCTGAAACGTTAGGTGAACAGACATTTAATAACTGTAACAATATAGAAGCGTTTAACGAACAAGTAACTTCAGAAATGCCCACAGACAATGAAACGGTAGTGCAAAATAATTTGGCATTAAATGCAACAGACGGTACACAGTCACAAATTCCGCATAGTAGACATAACAGTTTCAGTAACGAAACCACTACAATGCAGTCAGACAGAGAGACTCCATTAAGCACTGATTTAGATTCAAACGGTACACAGCTACACAACCTGCGTAGCAGATCCAACAGTTCTCATGACCAAAATTCCGAAATTACGGAAAACGTGACGCAGTCACAATCATCTGAGGATGTTCAAATGAACACAGATCTACAGCCTTTAACAACGAATACAAATACACACAGAAGTCAATCCGAAACGGATCCAATAATGGCATTTTTGCTACAAATGAGACAAGACATGAATCAAAACTTTAACAGAGGGTCACAAGAATTAGAAAAAAGGTCACAAGATCTAAAAAACGAAATTAAGGCAGAACACGCACACACAGATCAGAAATTAGACAACATGTACCAAAATCTAAAACACGAAATCAAAGTAGAAATTCAAACAGTCGCTGAAAAATGTTCACAAACAACACAAGAATTACGCGACAAAATTCAAGAAATATCCGATAACCAAGCAACATTTGCAGTTAGTATACGGGAAACAATGACAGAAAACTTTGCTAAACAAAACGCTCAGATTGATGAACGTTTTAACAATCACACAGAAAACTGTTTGATACGTCACCGTAAACTGGTGCGATCGCAGGATAAAGAACGAAAAGAATTACTACAAACAATCACTAAACAGCGTCAGGACGACAAAAAGAAAGTGTTTGCCCAGGGCACAACATATGTAGACAATCACATACAGTCGATCTCGGAAGAAATCGAAACGGTCAAAGAAACAAATAATCAAATACAAGACAGGCTTACAGAAATCCAAACACAGACAATCGATGTGAAAACTTCTACAGACACTGAAATCCAGAATGTTAAAGATAAATTAACAGAGGACGTTCAGAAAAAACAGAGGACGTTCAGACACTAACTGACAAAATAGAACACATAGAAATTAACCATGACACAGAAAATTTAAAGGCAGATTTTAAGAAAGTCACCAAAAGCAACCGTAAATTACGAAACGAACTGACAGAAAAGATCAATGAACTCACTACAAGAATAGATCTTTTAGATACTAACAATGACGAGAGATCAGACGACACTGCACCAGTCCCAGTGCAACAGAACTCTAATAGTAATAACACGCCATTGACAAATATACAACAAACTATCACAGATCTAAAATCGCGTAATGATTCATTGCATCAGCAAATAAATTCTCTACAGCAAGAGATAGCGGACGCACAAGAAACCGCCGCACATAATCATTTTCAACAGAACACACACCGTTACGAAATGCCTCAGATCCATAATACATATAATGTTGGTAGACCTCAGAGAGTAAGAGATTTTACCCAGGAAGAAAGACACCCGAATCCATATTCAAGACAATACGACAACACTTACACACACAGACATGACAGTTTTGATCACAAACATTTTCTTTCAGTTAGAAAGTTTAAAACATTTAAAAACGACAGGGCGCAAATACATCCGTTGGATTTTATCCAACAGTTCAGGGGAGCACTTCCACCATCATGGCCAGTACAACATAAGTTAGAATTTATTGTCAGTTTTCTTGAAGGAGAACCAGCACGACGAATGCGACCAATTGCTAGACAATGTTTTTCCGTAGAAGCATTTGAGGAAGCATTTTTATCAGCATATTGGTCTGACACTACACAAAACAGCATCAAAGATCGGCTACTTAGTTTGCCAAACTTTGAAAATTCTACCTTTCCAACAATCACACAATTTTTCGAGTACATGGTGGAACAGAACCAGTACCTCAACGAGCCATACAGTCAATCGGCATTAATACAGCTTTGCATTTCAAAACTGCCCAGAGCTTTGAAAGTGTCATTACTGACAGGGCAACAAAAGGACAATGTATCCGCTTTTAGAGACATCTTACAACTATTAGAAGCACACCAGGCAGACTACGCATTTGTTAACAAAAATTTTTCACGACAGAACGGAAAACAAACAAACTCAGCTACTTTTGAACAAACACGATTTGGTAATAACAATCCGAGTAAACGCTTTCGCAGCGAAAATGACAACGAAAACAGGAGTAATGAAAAACATTATACTGACACGGTAAATTTATATTCAGGACAGCAACAGAATCCGAGACTTAACACGCAACCGAATAGGTCAAATTTCCATATGAATCATCGCTCAGATAATGCGACCGGGGAAGGCCATTACGCGGGTCGACCGCAAAATGAACAAAAACAAACGTTTCTACGGGGTGCAGGTGGGCTGCCGTACAGTCACAGTTATAACGACAGGAGAAAAGAAAACGAACACAGACCGCCGAGGACGTTCCACAATGACAATTTTAACGGAAACTACAACAGGGCCCAACAGCTGCGTTACCGTATGAATGTACCAGACACCAGATTTCATCCACCAGACACTGCTAATAATCAAAACGGCAGAACTGTACAGTTGATAGAACACATACCAAACTCCCAAGCTGAAAATCACATATCGGAAGAATTATGACTAGAGAAAACCTGCAATGAATCTCTTAATGTCGATACTATGAAATCACACAGAGAAAACATAACGACCGAAAATGCCATTACATTTGACGACGTGAGAGACACATTGTTACAGGAAAAACCAATCCTACAGAAAACAATATATCACCCAATAATAGAGATAAATTTACAGTCGCACAATATTTTAGCGATAATTGATTCAGGTTCACCTATGTGCGTAATTAACAAAGACACATTTAACAGATGCAATAGCAATAATGATTACCCAGTATTTCCTTTAAACAGAACGAAGGTCAAGGGAGCTTTTGCAGGAAAAGGCATTGAAGTTAAAAGACAGACACAATTAACATTTGTTTTTGCAGGGAAAACGTTCCACAGTGATTGTTGGATAGTTCCGAATTTAACAACAAACATGATATTAGGAATAAATTTTCTTGTTCAGTACGATGCGAAGATTGGCTTCAAATCGTCATACCTCACACTACAAAAGGAAAACAGGGAAGTGATCGTAAGATTTCAAAACACAGTATCCTCCGAAGAACAAAATATGCACAGGATCGAGATTATTACTGATTCTCAAGATAACGATTGTTATATCGCACTATACACGAACACACTTAATAATGACTTGGTAGAGGAACAGGAGTACAATATGTTCGAGACAATTACACGCAAGGTAGACAATAGTGTAGCAAAATGCGACGCAGAACGCACAGAACTTGAAAATATTCTGGTACAACACAAAGCAGTTTTTGCCAATGTTCCAGGAACAATGACAGGATTTATGTACGAATTTCAGGTGAAACCACACGAGACTTTCAAAGCAAAGCATTATCCAATCCCACACATACACACAGAAGCAGTTAAGAAAGAATTACGAGCAATGATCGATCAAGGAATAATAGAACCAGCAGCCAGCCAATATATAAATCCACTACACATTGTTGAAAAGAAGGATGGATCACTACGTTTAGTTTTAGATTCACGTCAAGTTAATAAAATAATCATTACAGAAACCGACCGACCACAGACGTTAGAAGAGTTACTGCAAAAATTTCATGGCACCTCCATTTATACTACACTCGACCTCAAATCAGGGTTTTGGCAAATCCAACTACACCCAAATTGCCGAAAATATACGGCATTCCTTTGCTTTGAGGAATGCTATCAATTTTGTAAACTTCCGTTTGGACTAACGATTTCGTCTGCCGCCTTTATACGAGGCATGAATACTATTCTACCACAAGATCTGAAAAACAAAATTACTTCATATGTCGATGACATTTTAATTGCAGCAGAAAACTGGGAACAACACAATCATACTCTTCAACAATTACTGAATACATTCGAGCAGAGTGGTATAACTATAAACTTGCGTAAATCTGAATTTGGTAAAGCGTCAATAAAATTTCTAGGGCACATTATCTCACAAACAGGTATCGCACCAGACCCTGACAAATTGCAAGCACTGAAAGACATCGACGTGCCAACAAACAAAAAGGAACTTCGGAGCTTTTTAGGTCTTATCAATTATTTTAGAAAATTTATCCACTACAAAGCATTAGACACGCCCTTGCTATACCAGCTTACAAGTAAAAACACACTTTGGTCATGGAATGAAGACGTTGAAGCTGAATTCGAGAACTTGAAAGAAGCATTATTAAAAGCACCTTTGTTATCACACCCTGACCCAACACAAAACTTTTCCGTTGCAACAGATAGTTCAACCACAGCACTAGGAGTACATATTTTCCAAGAAATAAAGGAAGAAGATAAGACAGTCGTGAAACACATTGCTTTTGCAAGCAGGATACTTTCTCCAGCAGAGCGCAATTATTCTGTAACAGAATTAGAGACACTATGTGTAATTTACGCTTTTAAGCGATTCCGTCATTTTCTATATGGCCGACATACAACAATATATACCGATCACCGAGCAATCCAGTTTTTATTGTCAGCAAAACTTACGCACGATAGATTAAGCCGCTGGAAATTATACTTACAAAAGTTTGATTTTACCATTATACACGTTCCAGGCACGCAGAATACTGTTGCCGACGCATTGTCGAGGTCCATTCACAATAAACGCATGGAGAAAGAAAATACCTTTTGCTACAACAACCATAGTATTATGTATATTAAACAAGTAGCTTTCGAAAACTTTATATCAGCAGCATTACAGGATATAGAGAGAGAACAGCAGAAAGATGAAACACTGAAAGAGATTGTAACGCTTTGGAAAGACAGAAGTAACGCTAAAGTCAGACTTCATTACACTGTACATCAAAATATACTCTTTATTCGATCATACCGAGACGGTAATAATTGGCTTTTATGCATTCCGGAAGGGATCGTAAATAAACTGATATGGTATACACATCTAAGTTATGGACACTACGGAGCGTGGAAATGCTTTCTGATTCTGCGACAAAATTGCCACTTTAATAACATGGAAAAACACATAAGAAAAGTAATAGCATCATGCAAGATATGTCAAAAAGCTAAATCATCAACAGTGTCACACATTCCACCATTGTATCCCATCATACCGGTTAAGTTAAGACACATGGCAGCAGTGGATCTTTTCGGTCCAATCCCCAGAACAAATAATGGTTATAGTTATATTTTTGTAGCTGTAGAACTAACATCCAAATTTGTAACATTTTCTCCACTAAGGAAAGCAACAGCAAGAACAGTACCAAGAGCGTTTGTAAGAGATTTTCTATCAGTAGTAGGACGTGTACAGAAGGTTATATCGGATAACGGTCCGCAATTTAGGTCAGACGTATGGAAGAAAATGTTAGAAAGTAAGAACATAACACCTATTTACATATCAAGATATCACAGTTCTTCCAACCCATCAGAAAGAATAATGAAAGAGATCGGGAAGTTATGCAGAATTTATTGTCATAAAAGACATACAACATGGGATAAATATATTTTACAGTTTCAAGAAGTGATAAATGCAATACCCAATGAATCTACGATGCTATCACCAACCGTAATACTGACAAATAAAGACCCACCGAACAAAATTACCGAACTAATTACTTTTCCTAAGACGCGTAGGCTTCGACATAGTGAAATAATAGACACAGCATTAGCAAACACTAAAAGAGCTGCAGATCGGCGGAAGAAACAACAGAAGCAGGTAAGTCGACTACAGAAGTACGAGATTGGCGACAAAGTACTGATTCGCACTCATTTTCTTTCCAACAAAGGTAAGCACAGATGCCGTAAATTCGAACTTCTGTATGCAGGCCCTTACAGAGTTCGTAATATTCCACACGCTAATGTAGTGCATGTGGAAACGCTACGTAAGAAGAAATCATTAGGGAATCATCATGTATCCAACGTGAAACATTTCTTGACTTAAATTTTTGCATTTCAGCTGACGAAAGGACGGCGTGACACGTAAGTATGCAACAGTGGTAGTTTCAGCGCGCTTCAGTAACAAACAAAGCCGCGACACGCAGCGGGCCGCTAATATTTCACCGTACCTTAAAGAACACAGCAGTACTTAATGATGCTACGCCAGCCAAGACAAATAAAAACACGAGAAACATTTCCTAACTTAAAGAGAACATGCAGACAACGACACGACGTATGAATTTGTGCACTGAGAGCTCATAAATGAAAGAAATTTTTTTTATAACGTGACATAATTACTTAAGAAAACGTCGATTTTTGCAATAGCTAAACTGATAATATAGATCGTTCATTAATCAATTATTTTAGTGGTAACATTAACATGTACTCTTTATTCCAGAATGCAGCATTGTTGTCACACGTCATCAAAATGAAACGTAGTTTTAGTTAGAATAAGGATGTGAATCTTTAGGTCACGCAGATAGCTGACGCTAATTGTCATTACAGAAATTTTATAGGTCATGCCGGGAGCTGACGTGATTTTGCAGCAGTTAATATTATGATAAAGTGTTTTATAGGTCATGCCAGGAGCGGACGAGAAGTACCAGAAGATGTTTATTGAAGTCATGCCGTGCACTGACGATAATTAATACTGAATGTTTTATAATAAGTCATGCCGTGCGCTGACGTTAATTAATGCTGAATGTTTATAACAGGTTATGCAGAGAGTTGACACAGATGCAGAAGAAGAATGTGTATGTTATGTTAGTATATAAGAAATGTATAATGTTAAGAAATAATTTTGCTAGCATGTGACACATTGCAACACTATGGATGGGGACCACACATTACAATGTCTAACCAGAATAATGTTTACCTTAATTTTCAGCTGCAAAAGAATACTTTAAATAATTTTATGACAGTAATTTTATTGTATATTATGACCTGACATTTGACGACTCATAACTGACGACTACACCCCTGAATGGAAGATAAAATTTTAGGACAGTAAGTCAAGAAATGCATTGTCAACAAAATTTATAATTAATGATGTAAGAAACTAAGATATGTAAATACAGAATAAGTAATAATGTACTTGTCTATAACAAATCTGTATACTATCAAATACTGAATAAGTAGGAACTTTTATGTCTTTTATATATGGGAATAATTTTCTGGAAGAATTCTTAAATTAAAACTACATATTGTTACAAATTACGACACAACATATTTTGTCATAGGGAAAATTATTTGGTAGTCAAATTATGGTACCAACAATGTCCGTGAACCCATTGCCAAAACAATTTTACCCGTACCTTAATTCCTGTGCATCCCCATGGTTATTGAGCACAGAATCAGTGAATTGTGAAACACGTGACTTCAACCAATGATGTTCTCGACGAGGTGTTTGCATACCTAGATGCACACCGCAGCCCGATGTATGTCAATTGGTGCCTGCATACCTAGATACACACCACAGTATGATGTACGACAATAGGTGTTTGCATAGCAAGATGCACACCACCAACCTTAATGGACCATTGGAGATGGAACTTAATCCTGATGTGGCTGCGGCAACTCAGGCTATTCGACGACGTACTTAGTGTTTGGGTACACTAAAACTATGGAGCAAGGCGATGATGGAACCACATGGCGAAACCTGGTGTTGTGCTATGTGAGGGAAAGGAACAGACTTTTGAGTGCATTCACAGACAGTTGCCAGTGCTTTGACCATGCTATCCAATTCCTTTTGTACCTTCCTTAATTGTGGTACTAAGAGATGCCAATTTGAATTAAATGTTTCATAATGTAAACTTTCAATTGCTTCATATGATCTGTATATTGATTTTCACATTTACTCTTATTCTTGTTGTTAAATTTAAGGGAACCAAATTTTACTTGATGTACAATTCCTACTAAAACCCTTTCTATTTACATATTCTCTTTATTAGAGATAGACAAATCATTTCGTATGACAGCATTTGTGTATACACTTTGTTCAAACTATTTTCTATAATCAAATTTTATACTTATGTTGAGTCCATATGACTCAACAACGTAGTAAAATTTTAAGAAAGCCGAGTAGCGGCATATGTAATTATGTAATAGGCGTATTTAAACTGTTTTAGCATGTAATTATCTGAACTGTTTCTTATTTAAATTGTTTTGTTAATTAAATTGCATTGTGTATTATTGAGAAAGAGCGGGAAACCGCGCATAGATACATTTTGAGAAAGAGCGGGAAACAGCGCGCAGTAATACATCTGTAATGGTAGCAGGGATTGTCTGCACCAAAAACCATTGTGGGCGGCGAGACCGCACTTTTGTAGCATTGAGCGTTGGAAGCGAGCAGTTGCGAGTAAGATGTGAGACGAGGCAGTCGTAGCTAGCGAGACATGAGAGGAGGTCGCTGTAAGCGAGGTATGAATTAACACTTTGAAAGAAGCGGTGTGCTCGCCAGCCACTCGCTATATGTAGCGCAATGCTAGTTTTTAAGAATTTTTGTAAAGAACTATGCCCCTTGTAATTGTTTGTCAAGATCGTTCTCAGAATATAGTTATGTAATTTTGATGGAAAATTAGGTATGTAGCGCAACGCTACTTTTTAAGAATTTTTGTAAAGAACTATACCCCTTGTAATTGTTTGTCAAGATCGTTCTCAGAATGTAGTTAACTTCTACCAGATTAAATGCATTAAGAATTTTCTATCCCAAAATCATTCACGTAAATGCTTTACGGAATTTATTGTTATCTTAAAAGAAAAGTCTAAACTGAGCTTCAGCTTTTATCAAATCTAAATTAACTTCAACTTAAAGAATTCCAGTCACAAAGTATTATGAAACTCCACCAGCAGCTTATAATTATGTTAAAGAGAAGTAAGTATATTCATTCCACAGTTTGCTGTAGCAGTCAGATGGCGATCCAGTATAAATAATTAAAGGTAAGAATCAGTCTTAATAATTTCAGGTAACGACTGAGGGCCACGGCGACAACACATTTTATGTTTCGTCGTAATAATCAGCAGGTAGTCTTGACAGAGCAGCAGTTAAAAGATTTTAAGAGACGCAGCGTTCAGTCAGCAAGCAAACGTTCATCCAATATTAGACGGGAAGGTTTCAAGGGGGAAAAAAAAGCAGGAGAAAATGTCGGCAGCGGCTCATGGAGGTCCGCATGTCCATATAATTGGAAAATCAGTTATTAGACTGAAGTACCGACCAACAAACTTATGCGTTTCTAGGCACAATGAGAGGCAAAAAGACTGCCCGGCCCGAATAATTTAGGGTCCGAGAACAGAGCATTGCACAAGCTCGAGTTCAGTCAGAAGTGCCAGTGTTGGCAACCCTAGTAGTCTGTGCAGCTTCAGCATCGTGTTTACATCGTGGATTAGTAGCAGTATAACAGTCAGGATAGAGTATATGTCGAGATTCACTACAATTTAACTCATCGTATCATTTCCTTAGAAAATCATTATTCAACCACGGTTGAAATATAAAAACGCCACGTCGTTAAAACTACTATTTGTGTAACACTTAATACTATGAGTCGTTCAACTGTCAAAAACAATGCATGATTTGAGCTGTCTGTATCACCAGAGGTCTCTACGGGAACCCGGAACCTGGAACTCGATGCCAGTTCCTAGGTGCCTGTCTCAATGCTTTCAGTCGAAAGAAAAAAATTATTTTCAACACTGCATAACTAGTGCACGAATTAACAAATTGAAATGTTGTCATAATCTACTGATGATGGGACATAATTTTACGTCAAAAGTTTAGCACAATAAGACAAATGTTACAGATAGAAACAGTGTTGTTTTACCCATGTTGAATCTTGTGGACGCCGCGGCCATTACTGACGGTCGCTGAACGACACAACCAGCCTCAAACACTTTTTAAGTATTTTATTTTAGTGACATAACTGATTTCAGGCTACCATGTCCAATTTCAGACGGACGCCTAATATTTTTGATTGTGGAAATGTTTTCTTCAACAGCATGTGGTCAGCCCACAATACGTTTCAGTAGATGGCGATCTGTATTGGCGTCGCCCATATGGTTTTGCAGATAGATGTATATGTTCCTGAATTACACCATAGCACACATATTGTAAATAAATCACTGTGGCTCACTTCGTAATGTTCTTAAAATACACGTCAAGCATTATACACTTGATGTTTTTCTTTAAACTGCAAAGACTGTATGATTATGCCATGTACGACATGCCTGCCACCATTGGCGATGTCGTGGCACAGCCGAATAGCGAGCTTGTGCATCACCCGCTCAAGTGTCGGAACATCGATGAGGTCGATGACCTCTTGAAAGTCTGTTTTCGGCTCAGCGATGGTTTTGGGGTTATTTTTGTACACATTGTCTTTAAGACAGCCCCACGAAAAGGACTCACATGCGTTCAGAGAAAATGACACCAAATTCATATTCAGAGAATGACAACAAACGAGGCCCATGCCAGTGGCCTCTGGGTACCCCAGAGCCAGAATGCGGCCCCCAAGGTGCTCCTCCATGACATCAAACACTCTCCTGCTTCAATGGAATAGAGCTCCGTCTTGCATGGACCACCTCTTGACGAAATCAGGGTCACTTTGGACAACGGGGATTAAATTATTTTCCAAAATCTTCACGTACCGTTCGGTAATCACCGTGCCATCTAGGAATGTCGCACCGATTATTCCGTGATTGGACACTGCACACCACACAGTCACCTGTTGAGGGCGAAACGACTTCTCGATCGCGAAATGCAGATTCTCAGTCCCGCAAATGCGCCAACTTTTCTTACTGACGAGCTCATCGAAATGAAAGTGGCTTCGCCGTCAAAGCAAATTATGCCCATGCGCACACAAATTCCATCCATGCCCCGTGGCCAACCGCGTAGTTTGAACGTCCTAATGGAAATCATTCAGATGTTATGGTAATTTTATTTCATATAGCTCAATAATTGTCACCCTGTAAGAGAAGGCAACTACTTTCCTCATTGATCATATATATACGATCAAAAGTATCCGGACACCTGGCTGAAAATGACGTACACGTTCGTGGCGCTCTCCATCGGTAATGCTGGAATTCAGTTCAGTATGGTGTTTGCCCGCCCTTAGACTTGATGACAGCTCCCACGATCGAAGGCATACGTCCAGTCATGTCCTGGAAGGGGAATGACAGTCCATTCTTTCCGGAGTGCCACAGTGAGGATAGGTATTGACATCGGTCGCTAAAGCCAGGAACGAAGTTGGCGTTCCAAGACATCCCAAAAGTGTTCTACAGGATTCAGGTCAGGACTCCGTGCACGCAAGTCCCTTGCAGTGATGTCATTGTCGTGTAAACACTCCGCCACAGGTCGTGCATTACGATCAGATGCTCGATTGTGTTGGAAGATACAATCGTCATCCCCGAACTGTCCGCAACTGTGGGAAGCGAGAAGGTGGTTAAAACATCAACGTACTCGTAGGCCTGTGCTGTAATAGCCCCACCCAAAATAACAAATGGTGCAAGCTCCCTCAGCGAAAAACACGACCACACCATAACGCCACCGGTTCCGAATTTTACTGTTGGCACTACACACGCTGGCAGACGACGTTCACCAGGCATTCACCATACCTACACCCTGCCATCGGATGGCCACATCGTCTACCGTGATTCGTCACTCCGTACAACGTTTTTCCACTGTTTAATCGTCCAATGTTTACGCTCCTTGCACGAAGCGATTCACCGCTTGGTATTTACCGGTGTGATGTGTGACTTATGAGCAGCCACTCGAGCATGAAATCCAAGTTTTCTCACCTCCCGCCTACCTGTCATAGTACTTGCAGTGGATCCTGACGCAGTTTGGAACTCCTGTGTGACGGTCCTGTCACACATTACGACGCTCTTCAACTGTCTGCGGTCTCTGTCACTCGACACACGACGCTAGCCTGTGCGCTTTTGTGCTGTACGTGTCCCTTCACGTTTCCACTTCGCTGTCACATCGGAAACAGTGGGCCTATGAATGTTTAGGAGTGTGGAAAAATCCCGTACAGACGTATGGCACAAGTGACACCCAATCACCTGACCACGTTCGAAGTCTGTGAATTCCGCGGAGCGCCCCATTCTGTCCTCTCACGATGTTTAATTACTACTGAGGCCGCTGATATGGAATAGCTGGCAGTAGGTGGCAGCACAATGCACCTAATTTGAAAATCGTATGCTCCTGGGGGCGTCCCGATATTTTTGATCACATAGTGCATATACACTATTGGCCATTAAAATTGCTACACCACGAAGATGACGTGCTACAGACGCGAAATTTAACCGACAGCAAGAAGATGCTGTGATATGCAAATGATTAGCTTTTCAGAGAATTCACACAACGTTGGCACCGGTGGCGACACCTACAACGTGCTCACATCAGGAAAGTTTCCAACCGATTTCTCATACACAAACAGCAGTTGACTGGCGTTGCCTGGTGAAACGTTGTTGTAATGCCTCGTGAAAGGAGGAGAAATGCGTACCATCAAGTTTCTGCCTTTAATAAAGGTCGGATTGTAGACTATCGCGTTTGCGGTTTATCGTATCGCGACATTGCTGCTCGCGTTGGTCGAGATCCAATGACCGTTAGCAGAATATGGAATCGCTGGTTTCAGGAGGGTAATAGGGGACGCTGTGTTGAATACCAACGAACTCGTGTCACTGTCAGTCGAGATGACAGGCATCTTATCCGCATGGCTGTAACGGATCGTGCAGCCACGCCTCGAACCCTGAGTCAAGAGATGGGGACGTTTGCAAGACAACAACCATCTGCACGAACAGTTCGACGACGTTTCCAGCAGCATGGACTATCAGCTCGGAGACCATGGCTGCTGTTACCCTTGACACTGCATCAGAGACAGGAGCGCCTGCGATGGTGTACTCAACGACGAACGTGGTGCATGAATGGCAAAAAGTCATTTTTTCGGACGAATCCAGGTTCTGTTTACAACATCATGATGGTCGCATACGTGTTTGGCGACATCGCGGTGAGCGCACATTGGAAGGGTGTATTCGTCATCGCCATACTGCCGTATCACCCGGCGTGATGGTATGCGGTGCCATTGGTTAAACGTCTCGGTCCCCTCTTGTTCGCATTGACGGTACTTTGAACAGTGGACGTTACATTTCAAATGTGTTATCACTCGTGGCTCTACCCTTCATTTGATCCCTGCGAAACCCAACATTTCAGCAGGATAATGCACGATTCAGATAGTGAAGGGAGACGAAAATTTAATAGTCATGGGTGGCTGCAATTCGGTAGTAGGAAAAGGGAGAGAAGGAAACGTAGTAGGTGAATATCGATTGGGGGTAAGAAATGAGAGAGGAAGCCGCCTGGTAGAATTTTGCGCAGAGCACAACTTAATCATAGCTAACACTTGGTTCAAAAATCATGAAAGAAGGTTGTATACATGGAAGAAACCTGGAGATACTGATAGATTTCAGATAGATTATATGATGGTAAGAGAGAGAGATTTAGGAACCAGGTTTTAAATTGTAAGACATTTTCAGGGGCAGATGTGGACTCTGACCACAATCTATTGGTTATTAACTGTAGATTAAAACTGAAGAAACTGCAAAAATGTAGGAATTCCATGAGATGAGATATGGATAAACTGACTAAACCAGAGGTTGTACAGAGTCACATGGAGAGCGTAAGGGAACTAATGGCAGGAATGGGGGAAACAAATACAGTAGAAGAAGAATGGGTAGCTTTGAGGGATGAAGTAGTGAAGGCAGCAGAGGATCAAGTAGGTAAAAAGACGAGGGACAGTAGAAATCCTTGGGTAACAGAAGAAATATTGAATTTAACTGATGAAAGGAGAAAATATAAAAATGCAGTAAATGAGGCAGTCAAAAAGGAATACAAACGTCTCAAACATGAGATCGACAGGATGTGGAAAATGTCTAAGCAGGGATGGCTAGAGGATAAATGTAAGGATGTAGAGGCTTATTCACTAGGGGTAACATAGCTTCTGCCTACAGGAAAATTAAAGAGATCTTTGGAGGAAAGAGAACCACTTGTATGAATATTAAGAGCTCAGATGGAAACCCAGTTATAAGCAAAGAAGGGAAAGCAGAAAGGTTGAAGGAGTATATAGAGGGTTTATACAAGGGCGATGTACTTGAGGACAATATTATGGAAATGGAAGAGGATGTAGATGAAGACGAAATGAGAGATATGATACTGCGTGAAGAGTTTGACAGAGCTTTGAAAGACCTGAGTCGAAACAAGACCCCGGGAGTAGACAACATTCCATTAGAACTACTGACGGCCTTGGGAGAGCCAGTCCTGACAAAACACTACCATCTGGTGAGCAAGATGTATGAGACAGGCGGAATACACTCAGACTTCAAGAAGAATATAATAATTCGAATCCCAAAGAAAGCTGGTGTTGACAGATGTGAAAATTACAGAACTATCAGTTTAATAACTCACGGCTGCAAAATACTAACGCGAATTCTTTACAGACGAATGGAAAAACTGGTAGAAGCCGGGGAAGATCAGTTTGGATTCCGTAGAAATATTGGAACATGTGAGGCAATACTGACCCTACGACTTGTCTTAGAAAAAAGATTAAGGAAAGGCAAACCTACGTTTCTACCATTTGTAGACTTAGAGGAAGCTTTTGACAATGTTGATTGGAATACTCTCTTTCAAATTCTGAAGGTGACAGGGGTAAAATACAGGGAGCAAAAGGCTATTTACAATTTCTACAGAAACCAGATGGCAGTTATAAGGGTCGAGGGGCATGAAAGGGAAACAGTGGTTGGGAAGGGAGTGAGACAGGGTTGTAGCCTCTCCCCGATGTTATTCAATCTGTATATTGAGAAAACTGTAAAGGAAACAAAAGAAAAATTCGGAGTAGGTATTAAAATCCATGGAAAAGAAATAATAACTTTGAGGTTCGCCGATGACATTGTAACTCTGTCAGAGATAGCAAAGGATCTTGAAGAGCAGCTGAACGGAATGGACAGTGTCTTGAAAGGAGGATGTAAGATGAACGTCAACAAAAGAAAGACGAGGATAATGGAATGTAGTCGAATTAAATTGGGTGATGCTTCGGGAATTAGATTAGAAAACGAGACGCTTGAAGTAGTAAATGAGTTTTCTGTTTGGGGAGAAAAATAACTGATGATGGTCGAAGTAGAGAGGATATAAAACGGAGACTGGCAATGGCAAGGAAAGGGTTTCTGAAGAAGAGAAATTAGTTACATTTAGTGTAGCTTTTGGTGTCAGAAAGTCGCTTCTAAAAGTATTTGTATGGAGTGTAGCCATGTATTGAAGTGAAACATGGACGATAAATAGTTTGTACAAGAAGAGAATAGAAGCTTTCGAAATGTGGTGCTACAGAAGAATGCTGAAGACTAGGTGGGTAGATCACATAACTAATGAGGAGGTGTTGAATAGGATTGGGGAGAAGAGAAGTTTGTGGCACAACTTGACTAGAAGAAGGGATCGGTTGGTAGGACATGTTCTGAGGCATCAAGGGATCACCAATTTAGTATTAGAGGGCAGCGTGGAGGGTAAAAATCGTAGAGGGGGCCAAGAGATGAATACAGCAAGCAGACTCAGAAGGATGTAGGTTGCAGTAGGTACTGGGAGATGAAGAAGCTTGCACAGGATAGAGCAGCATTGAGAGCTGCATCAAACCAGTCTCAGGACTGAATACTACAACAACAACAACAATGGAAGACCGTATGTTGCAGGTCCTGTACGGGCCTGTCTGAATACAGAAAATGTTCGACTGTTGCCCTGGCCAGCACATTCCCCAGATCTCTCACCAACCGGAAACGTCTGGTCAATGGTGGCCGAGCAACTGGCTCGCCACAATACGCCAGTCACTACTCTTGATGAACTGTGGTATCGTGTTGAAGCTGCATGGGCAGCTGTACCTGTACACGCCATCCAAGCTCTGTTCTGGGTACTGATTTCTCTGGATCTATGCACCCAAATTGCGTGAAAACGTAATCAAATGTCAGTTCTAGTATAGTATATTTATCCAATGAATACCAGTCTATCATCTGCATTTCTTCTTGGTGTAACAATTTTAATGGCCAGCAGTGTATATTCTTGTAGAGTGTGGAGCAGAGGACATGCTGTAACCGAAACATCTGTACAACGAAAAATATTAGCCACCTGAAGATGGGCATGGTAGCCTGACATCGGTTATTGCACTTAAATAGAACATTATGAAAGTAGTTTGAGGCCGATTGCGTCATTCACTAACTAGAAACTGTGTGTTTGTCTTTAGGCACCGTAACTAACGGCACAGGAATACACGGACTTTACTCGTACAGTATTTGCGAAACGCGTCGGGCAGTAAGGAGACGGTACTTCGAGCCTCCAGCAGCAGTGGCTGGGGCAGCCGCTCGCTGGCTTACCTTCGAGGCGGCGGAGAACAGCACGGCGCCTAGTGCGGCGATCAGGAGCGTCCTCATGGTGGCTGGCGGAGGGAGGCTGTGGCGCCGCCTGCGTGGCCGCTGCCGCACTTATACCCCTCCCGCCCGCCGTCTCTCTCCGCGGGGCGTGGCAACAAAACAGAAATCACTGTCAGCTGGCGCGAGCGGTTCCCTCACCTGTCGCTGAAGTTTGTTCAGCACGCTTCCTGCTGTCCAGCTGACGTGACAGGCTGGACACATTATTTTTTTTTTTTTTTTAATTTTCATCGCCTGTTGTGGGACGGTCGCAGTGAGTTGTTTCCGGAGCTGTCAGGCTGTCAGTGGGTCCGGTCAGCGACGAAAAAGAAAATTACACACTCTGCTCGCTGTTGTTGAGATTAAATCACGCGAACGGAGCGTGCCTTCCTGAAATGTCGTGAAACTAGCAGTAATATTTTTGAGAAAGAATCGTCCCCTCTGTAGGAATCAACATGCAGCACAGTTGTTGTCAAACTCAGCTCACTTTTAAGTATATTTCCGCCATTTTACTGTACATATGCCTTTATTTTATATAACTAACGTTGTTGTTCTTGTTGTCTTGAATCCTTATACTGGTTTGATGCAGCTCTCCATGGTGCTCTACCCTGTGCAGGCTTCTTCATCTCCCAGTACATACTGCAGCCTACGTCCTTCAGAATCTCTAGGTCTCCCTCGACGATTTTTACCCTTCACGCTGCCCTCCAATACTAAATTGGTGATCCCTTGATGCCTCAGAACATGTCCTACCAACCGATCCCTTCTTCTAGTCAAGTTGTGCCACAAACTCCTCTTCTCCCCAGTCCTATTCAGTACCTCCTCATTAGTTATGTGATCTACCCATCTAATCTTCAGCATTCTTCTGCAGCACCACATTTCGAAAGCTTCTATTCTCTTCTTGTCTAAACTATTTATCGTCCATGTTTCATTTCCATACATGGCTACACTCCATACAAAAACTTTCAGAAACGACTTCCTGACACTTAAATCTATACTCGATGTTGACAAATTTCTCTTCTTCAGAAACGCTTTCCTTGCCATTGCCAGTCTACATTTTATATCATCTCTACTTCGACCATCATCAGTTATTTTGCTCCCCAAATAGGAAAACTATAATATGTATATAACTTTAATGGTTCTACAAATGCTCAGAAGTGAGAAGGGACGTAGATCATTAAGCCATTCCAGCATCACACTGAAAATTATCGAAGTAATGCTACTTACATATTGGATACAATCAGAGTTTCTTAAGAGAAGTAATCGTTAAGATCTATTAAACTGAGCGTCTCAGCGTTGTAACATTATGTGATTGCCTTATCATTCTAAATCATTCACTAATCGAGCAGTCACTCGACGACAGCTGCAGTTAGCAAATAATGTTGCGAGAATGTAAAAGGCGAACGTCCTGTGACGTAACGTGTTTATTGTCGAAGCGCCGTCAGAGATGCAGTGAGTTACTAACTTTGAAAACCTCGGCGCGAAAAACGGACAGAAGAAGGAGAGCTTCTGTTAAGTTTGTAAGGTAGGAGACGAGGAACTGGCAGAAGTAAAGCTGTGAGGACGGGGCGTGAGTCGTGCTTGGGTAGCTCAGTTGATAAACCTGGGGGAAACCCACTACAAAGCCAACCACATCCGGATGTTTCTGCTCGAAGTTAGTTACCTCCGAGCGAAACTGAGCGCACAACTACAGGACCTTACAACCGCCCAACTATATCGGATAATGAATACTGGCGGAAGAGTAAACCGCATGCAAACGAAACATCCCCTACGGGATTGGGCTCAAATCTGGAAGACCATTCACAACACAGTGCTGGGAGCAAATATCAGATCAACATGGTATAATGTAGTTAATAAGACCATACCTACGAAGGAATAATTACACAGAATACGATTGTCGGCAACTGACAGATCTGAGGAGTGTGCCCTCATAGACACAACACAGATGTGTCTCCGGAGAAAATAAATTGGTCTGGGAATGGTGCAGAATGAACCTTGCCTCTATTCGCAGGACAGCTAGACAGACAATCTCCATCGCATCGGTGTTGTAACCTGATGGCATTTATTATCCCATATCGAAGAAACATATATGGACATGGCTGACAGGACATACTCTGCATTACCTAATTCAAGCCGAAGATGCGCCATCTTATTGGGGCTACAGAGTATATGTAGCCACACAACTGCTGACGAAAGATGACAAAGACAGACAAAAGTTCGCGAACTATATACCAGATTTGAGAATAACGACACTATGAACGATAAAGACGATGGAAAAAAACCAACAAGGAACGACGCAGTAGACGTATGCACTGGCGTCCGACTGTTAATAACGTTGATGGCAGTGTGAGTTTTTTTTTCTTTTTTTTCCGCGTCCGTATATTCCACATCACAACCAGTGTGTGGCGTCGGCAATTGGGCTCTCAGTGCTAAGAGAAGACAACTGCTGACATAGGAGATAACAAATAGGGAAAATGAAACGAGACCAAGCGTATGGTTGGGGTACACCATGATAGGCAACCGTCGACAAGACGAGCGTTGAGTGCCGTCAATAAGCCAAGATATCTCACGCAAAGAATAGTGGAAACAAACAATTTAAAAAAACCTTTTTTGGATATTAAAAAAAGTTTTAAAAAAACAATAAAAAACAAGATGAAAACAAAAGCTTCGCAGCAAAGAGGCATCGGCAGGAATGCAACGTTTCCTTTCCTGCAGAAGCAAGGCACCTTGAAATTTCCACTGCAGTGACAACAATGTTTTCTTTTTTTGATGCAGAAGAAGAAGCACCCTTTGTATTAAACGTTCTTTTAACGCCATAGAAGCCACGCCGAGAAGGCAGAAATTGGCGAGCGTAAGGATGGGTTGAAGGGGAGGAAGGAGACCCCCCCCCCAAAAAAAAAAGTTGGTAGAGGACTTGCCCGCGAAAGGCAACAATCCCGAGTTCGAGTCTCGGTCCAGCACACAGTTTTAATCTGCCAAGAAATTTCATATCAGCGCACACTCCGCTGCAGAGTGAAAATCTCATTCTGAGAAGAAGAACACTTTTACACATTCTTTTGATGTACGAGATATTCTCGATGAACAGTTACTCAGTTACTCATTCTTCTCTTGTCTCTTGTAACTTGTGTCGGACGCGCATGTCTTGCCGCCGTATTATTATTGTTAAAAATAATATTATTTTAGTGTAAAGTAAAAGTGCAACACTAAAATGCAATACTGCATAGCAGTAGATTTATTGTGCGACGAGTATGTGAAAGCGTCAAAGGAATTATTTTCATTACGAGAAGATAAGTGCCAGTCAAAACGGCATCCATTTTAAATCCTTCATTGCAGTGTAAGTTCATCTACTAATTGCCAAAAATTCAGAGTTAAATGGTACTGGTGTCTGGACTATCTATTTAGTATAGAATCTATGTCTCACTCCTTCATGAAGTTATTTAGTTTTCTTTATGTTTCTGACAAATAGAGAGTTCACAGTAACGAATTCTTTCGTCGAAATAGAACGGAAGTTGTATGCGGCGAAATATTTTCTCCGCTCCGTATTCTACTGGTAAGTGCATGATAAACTGCGGTCCCTTAGGAAATTAATGTTTAGCTATCCAAAAATAATTATATTTTGAATAGGCATTTACTTTCCTCTGCAATGCAACTTCCGACTGATCAGACGATCCAACAAGAAACAGCCGCACACGGTCGGCGCTCGTAAATATATTTCCACCGCTGATTATAGCTATATGTTAGAGCACAAAAGTAAACATATTGTTATAATTAGCGACTACGAACTGGGACATTTATAACTATATATGTATACACACTACGTAAACATATCGTTATAGCGTGTACATAAGTACAAAGTCACTGAAATATATCGCAGACACGTACACTGAAGCAGCAAAGAAATGGTACAGGCATGTGTAATCAAATACAGGGATATTTAAACAGGCAGAATACGCCACTGCGGCCGTCAACGCCTATACAGGATGTTACAAAAAGGTACGGGCAAACTTTCAGGAAACATTCCTTACACACAAAGAAAGAAAATATGTTATGTGGACATGCGTCCGGGAACGCTTACTTTCCATGTTAGAGCTCATTTTATTACTTCTCTTCAAATCACATTAATCTTGGAATGGAAACACACAGAAACAAAACGTACCAGCGTGACTTCAAACACTTTGTTACAGGAAATGTTCAAAATGTCCTCCGTTAGCGAGGATACATGCATCATCCCTCCGTCGCATGGAATCCCTTATGCGCTGATGCAGCCCTGGAGAATGGCGTATTGTATCACAGCCGTCCACAATACGAGCACTAAGAGTCTCTTCATTTGGTACCGGGGTTGCGTAGACAAGAGCTTTCAAATGCCCCCATAAATGAAAGTCAAGAGGGTTGAGGTCAGGAGAGCGTGGAGGCCATGGAATTGGTCCGCCTCTACCAATCCATCGGTCACCGAATCTGTTGCTGAGAAGCGTACAAGCACTTCGAGTGAAATGTGCAGGAGCTCCATCGTGCATGAACCACATGTTGGGTCGTACTTGTAAAGGCACATGTTCTAGCAGCACAGGTAGAGTATCCCGTATGAAATCATGATAGCGCGCTCCATTGAGCGTAGGTGGAAGACCATGGGGCCCAATTAAGATATCACCAGCAATGCTTGGCCAAACGTTCACAGAAGATCTGTATTGATGACTTGATTGCACAATTACGTGCGGATTCTCGTCAGCCCACACATGTTGATTGTGAAAATTTACTATTTGACGACGGTGGAATGACGAAACTAAAATGAGCTCTTAACATGGAAATTAAGCGTTTCCGGACACATGCCCACACAACATCTTTTCTTTCTTTGTGTGTGAGGAATGTTTCCCGAAAGTTTGGCCGTACCTTTTTGTAACACCCTGTAGAAGACAACAAGTGTCCGGCGCAGTTGTTAGATCGGTTACTGCTGCTACAATAGGAGGCTATCAACACTTAAGTGAGTTTGAACGAGGTGTTATAGTCGGTGAGCGTGAGATGGGGCCCAACAACTCCGAGGTAGCGCTGAAGTGGACGTTTTCTCGTACGACCATTTCACGAGTGTACCGAGAAACATCAGGAGTCCGGTAAAACATCAAACCTCCCACATCGCTGCGACCAGAAAAAGAATCTGCAAGAACGGGACCAACACGGCTGAATAGAGTCGTTCAACGTGACAGAAGTTCAACTCTTCCACAAACTGCTGCAGGTTTCAATGCTGGGCCATCAACAAGCGTCAGCATGCGAACCATTCAACGAAGCATCCTGTATGTAGTCTTTCGGAGCGGAAGGACCTCTCGTGCACGCACGACTGGACGAGACAAACCATTACGCCTCGCCTGGACCTGTCAACAGTGACACAAGGCTATTGATAAATGGAAACATGTGCCTGGACGGACGAGTCTCGTTTCAAGTTGTATCGAGCGGATGGACGTGTACGACTGTGGAGACAACCTTATAAATCCATGGACCCTGCATGTCAGCTTGGGACTGTTCAAGCTGGTGGAGGCTCTGTAATGGTGTGGGGCGTGTCCTGTTTGAGTGATATAGGGCCTCTGACATGTCTAGATACGGCTCTGGCAGGTGACACGTACGTAAGCATCCTGTCTGACCACCTGCATCCATTCATGTCCATTGACTTGGCCAAACCCAGCAGGACAATGCGATACCCCACACGTCCAGAATTTCTACAGTGTGGCTCCAGGACACTCGTCTGAGATTAAACACCTCCGATGGCGACCAAACTCCGCAGACACGACCATTACTGGGCTTATCTGGGATCCCTTGCAAAGTGTTGTTCAGAAGAGATGTACACCCCGTCGTACTCTTGCGGATGAACAGCCCTGCAGTATTCATGGTGTCATTTCCCTCCAGCAGTTTCTTTCCCTCTTCAGTGCATTTTCCAAATATGGAATAGTTGAGCCACAGAATAAACATCAATACAGTCGATACGTGTGCAGTGAACATGGCCTGAATATATATCGTCGAAGTTAATGGTCGACTGATGGTCAAAGACGTAAGGTCATAAGCATTAAGGTGAAAAAACAAGGGAGCTGTCATTACGTCACAGACTTGAAGCCGTTGTCCGCTATCTCAACTAGTCCAAAAGATTAGGTTCGTCGCATTCATATCTCCATTGTCCACCGCAATAATACTTCCCTGGGAAACACTCGCACACGTCCGTGCCCAGTTTCGACAGTGTGGGGTGCTTTGGTTGTGTAGAGACATACTTGTTTCAACAAAAATTTGAGTTTTCGTTGATTACAGGTGCACTAATCGATCTGATCGTAACCTAAAGTTTAAAGCAAGGTAGGAGACAAGGCACTGGCAGAAGTAAAGCTGTGAAGAGGGGGCGTGATTCGGGCTTGGGTAGCTCAGTTGGTAGAGCACCTGCCCGCGAAAGGCAAAGGTCCCTAGTTCGAGTCTCGGTCGGGCACACAGTTTTAATCTGCCAGGAAGTTTCATACCAGCGCACACTCCTCTGCAGAGTGAAAATCTCATTCTGCAATCACATTTAATTCGTAAGTGGAACCGTACAAGCAATATTTTCTTTTCTATACATGAATTATTGTCGCATTCTTACTTTTACTGATGAGGTTTTATTTCTGTCATTTGACTTGAGGTTTTGTCTTCCATTACTCATTGTCCATTCTCTCTCTTCTTTCCTGTGTTTTTCATGGCCTTGCTTCTTTTCTCGTTGCTCATGTTTATGTTCTGGCAAAGAGCAAGAAGATAAGTCAAACGTGAACACTAAAAATGTTGTCCATATGAGTTGAAAGATGAAAATGTAACGGACAAGAAGCAATTCTGATACCAGTAAACAAACAAGCTTCGGTTTTGGAGTTCCAGTCTCATTTGATGTCGTTACAAGCACGGTAAAAGTGGAATTAAATAGATTACGAAAGCATGCTTTTCACATCGCTTCCTTCTCGTTCCAAAATATAGCAGCAAAAAACGAGTTACGTTAACGAGGCCAAATATGTCGTATCACTAGCGCAAATACGCATTCACGAGCAGAAAAACTTTCGAAACTCTTTGCTGACGCTATATTATTTATGTAAGAACTGTAATTCTTAGTATTTAAAACAGCTGTTGCATGCACACGACAGAAATAATTAGCAAGAAACAACAGTAAACAGTAGTCTGCTAATGTTTTGGGCTACTTAAAATGGCGGTAGGCACCGCCTACTCTGGCTTCAAAACAACGTACAACCTAAGACTGTAGCGCCATCTCCCTTCTTCTTTTATCTCTACGATCGTAAGTCTGTGTTGCATATGCCATGATTACGCAAATACCATAGGTACATAACATTGATATACACGCACACTTCTTTGGAGCAGCAGTGTTATCTGTGAATACATATTTGGAAGACGAATGTTATCTGTGCATACAAGATGTAAACAACATGCTTATAGCACGAAAATATGACATTATTCCGAAAAGAATACCCCATTTCATAAATTGGTTTAAATGCGAAACACCCACACATCAGTGCACAATTATAACAGTGACAGAACACAACCGTCTGTTGAATCTAGTTATTTTATTTTTATTTATTATTTAGCGTATGACATTTAAGTACATTTCAGTATTGGATCATGTTATTCTACATTACATAAAATTACACACATTCACAGACAAACATCTAGTCCTTGTATATATTCAATGGTTTTTTGGGATGCCATGAGCAATTCTTCAAAATCCCTACTGGACACTCTGGCACTGCATTCCCCTCTGATGTGTTAGATGGTCTGCTTAAGCGCGCCGCAGGCACATGCTGGCGAAGACAGCAGTCCCCATTTGAAGAGTGAGTCCGCACATCTTCCATGACGAGTTCTTAGTCGGTTCTGAGTTCATCAGATATTGCGGGGGTGATCAAACCCAGGGAATGCCTCAGTAATACAAGGCATTAGGTGGTAAGTTGTTGGGGCATTTTGGAGCCATTCCCTTCTCCAAGAGTTGATGTCAGCCCCAATAAGGCTGTCGAGAGCAAGAGGAGGATGTCTAGAACGAAACCTCTTGATACTCATATCAGCTATATCGATGTGTACCGGTAGTTCAGGGTTTGCTTCGATCTTGTTGTATTCCCTGACCAAGGCTGCTTCTCGTCGCATTTTTGGGGGTGGTATATGACTGAGGACAAGTAGCCATATATTAGGTGTAGTTCCTGAAATAATGCGCATCGTGTTGTTAAGTTCGACATTGATTTTGTTCACATGGCAACTGTTTAGCCAAATTGGTGCACAGTAGTCCATCGCAGAGTATACCAAGCTCAACGCAGACGTCCTGATAGATGTTGCCGTTGATCCCCAGGTGGTCCCGCAGAGTTTATGGATGAGGTTGTTTCTTGTTCTCACCTTGGCATCTGCTTTTGTAAGGTGTGATTTAAATGACAAGGTTCTGTCTAACGTGACACCTAGGTACCTTGGCTCTTTGTTGTGGTTGAGGCACGTGTCGTCAAGGCATACAGGGTGTTACAAAAAGGTACGGCCAAACTTCCAGGAAACATTCCTCGCACACAAAGAAAGAAAATATGTTATGTGGACATGTGTCCGGAAACGCTTACTTTCCATGTTAGAGTTCATTTTATTACTTCTCTTCAAATGACATTAATCTTGGAATGGAAACACACAGAAACAAAACGTACGAGCGAGACTTCAAACACTTCGTTACAGGAAATGTTCAAAATGTCCTCCGTTAGCGAGGATACATGCATCCACCCTCCGTCGCATGGAATCCCTTATGCGCTGATGCAGCCCTAGAGAATGGCGTATTGTATCACAGCCGTCCACAATACGAGCACGAAGAGTCACTACATTTGGTACCGGGGTTGCGTAGACAAGAGCTTTCAAATGTCCCCATAAATGAAAGTCGAGTGGGTTGAGGTCAGGAGAGCGTGGAGGCCATCGAATTGGTCCGCCTCTACTAATCCATCGGTCACCGAATCTGTTGCTGAGAAGCGTACAAATAATTCGAGTGAAATGTGCAGGAGCTCCATCGTGCATGAACCACATGTTGCGTCGTACATGTAAAGGCACATGTTCTAGCAGCACAGGTAGGGTATCCCATATGAAATCATGGCGGTGAATCGAGGAAGTACAATACATACTGACGAAACTAAAATGAGCTCTAACTTGGAAATTAAGCGTTTCCGGACACATGTCCATATAACATCTTTTCTTTATTTGTGTGTGAGGAATGTTTCCTGAAAGTTTGGCCATAACTTTTTGTAGCACCCTGTACTTCCAGAGCTCTGTCGGCTTCTCTGTTATTGAGGTGGAAGCAAGTTACTTCTGTCTTCGTGGCTTTAGGCCTAAGCCTCCATTTACGGAAGTATGCTGCCAGGGCAGACAGATCGGGTCTCAGGGTTTCTTCCATTGTATCAAAATCGATGTGCCTTATTTTAATGTTGGCCTATGTGTCATATATAAACTTGGTACACAAAATTGCGGAAGGTTGCCATTAGGCTCTATACATAAAAGGCAGTGTCCTGGCTGACTGATCATCACCCAGCCCAAACCGCTAAGGATAGAAACTTGAAGTTTGGAGAGCATGTGGCTCTTATACTGCAGGCATCGTTTAAGAAAGGATTTTCCGAAATTCCATTCGTAAAGGGGAGAAACATGGGATTAGAGACTTCTTGAAAGCATGTCGCTATTAAGACAACTTTGAAGCTAGAACTACGAAAACTGGTATTTGGCTTTTTAAAAAGAAAATAAAAATTACGTGTTTCAGTGGTTTTGGAAATTCAACCACTATGGGGTAAAACAGGGGGTGATAGTTTTTTGAAAATAAATAGTTACTGAAGAACTACTAAGATTTTTAAAGTTAAATCTACGACAATTGGTATTTGGCTTCTAGTTAGAGACAAAAAAAAATTATATCAGTGGTTTTGGAAATTCAAGGCCTAACACAGTGCAAAAGAGGACGAAAATTTTTAAGAAAAAATTTCGTTACATGAAAAAATTTTTAAGCTACATTTATAAAAATAGGCATCTCACTTCTTGATTAGATATAAAGAAATATTTGTTAGAGTATGAAAGGTGCTGTGGACATATCTCCACAAGAAAGCAAAAGGCATGATTAACAAAAACTTCGGACTCCAGCTACCAGAATAGTTTTTCGGTCAGAAGTACATCCGAAAAGACGACGCTTGTAAGGCCTTAATTAGCATGAAAAGCTTACAGGGTGTTGTATTTTGTGAACAACTTAAAAATTCGATGAAATAAAATTAAAAAAAAACTCTGTAGGCCATACAGTCTATGCGAACGAAGCAGCAGGCACTAAGTTTGTATGTTGTATGTTATAACCAATATGTTGTAGAAGAGACATAATGCGCAAAATATAAGGTATTAAATGTACAGTTCATACAATGATCGAATGTTTGTAAATATAGATGGAGTGGGGGGAGGGGGATGGAACGGAATCGGGAATAAAACGTGGGCGAATTGTGCTACAGAGGTCGTGGTGTCGTTGTCGATGAGATGAAGATAGACCTATTAAAAGAGAAAGAGGGAGTTTGAGAGGGGGTGGAGGAAGGACGACGACACGGAATGAGAGAAGAAATGGATGGGGCGGAGATCACGTGAGTGGTGGGAAAATGTCAATGAAATGGAAACCAACTACTGGGGGAGGAAGGTGGAGTGGCGTGTGTGATGAATGAGAGCAAAAAGTGCCAATTACAAGATTATAAAGAGAAGTAGTAATTAGAATAGGTGAAACTAATGGGATGTAAAATTAGTAACAGCCAATGTAAGTGGGTGGAAGAAATTGGAGGAGGGTGGCAGAAACGTAAAGGAGGGAACATAGGTCTACATAAAATGTGCTTATGTGCAAACAAATATATACCAACTGACTTGTGGCAGAAGGCACAACCTCTATGGTTATATTATACAATTACTTTTAATTTTACATTCCTGATCGACTGTTGCAGTTAAATAGTTCCAACTCTTGTAACTACTACTTCCCTTTACAATTCTGTAATCGGTGTTCTTGTTCCTCATTCATCACATACACCCTTCCACCCTTCCACCTACCTCCCCCAGTTTCCATTTCCTTGAAATCTTTCTCACCACTTACCGTATTCTCCACCCATTTCATCCCTAATTCCAAGTCATTCGTACCACCTTCAACTTCCCCTTTTCATAGTTCACCTCATTGACAACTTTCCCACAACCCCACTAGCACCATATGCACAAGGTTTATTCCCTATTCCATTCCACCCCCTTCCCCCTCCCACCCCCTCTTCACAACCATATTTACAATTATTCGATCACTATGTGAATTGTATATTTAATAGATTATATTTTGTGCATTATATCTCTTCTGCAAAGTATTGGTTACATCACATGATATGTTTATGGCAAACGTCCATAATTTTGTGTACCATGTTTATGATTGACTCGTAGACCAACTTTGTAATAAGATTCAGTAGATTGTTTTGTTCTGTCATAGTTATAATTGTTCTACAGTTCACTGATGTGCGGGTGTTTCTCATCTAAATCAGTATATGATGTATGGTATTACTTTAGGAATGATGTCATATTTTCGTACTACAAGCATATTGTATACACCTTGAATGCACAGATAACACTGATCTTCAAATGATCTATTCACAGATAACGCTGTTCTATCAAAGAAGTGTAAATGTACCTGTGGTCTTTACATAGACGCGGAATATACAACATAGACTTACGACCTACGCTATTCATCTCTGAAGAAGAGCAACATTGATTGTTTATTTTCAGAGAATGTCAGTCCACATGTAACGTCTATACTAATGTTTATTCTGTGACTCAGTTGTTCTGTAGTTGGAAAGCATGTTTGCTAACCGTCTGTTACATATTTTTGTGATTTTATACTTATCTACATTTTTCGGCATCCAGTTTAATATATCTTGAAGATCACTTCACTTAACAAAGTTTAATTATAGCCAACAGGTAAGTAGTATTATTTCGATAGCTTTATCTGACATTGCAATGGTATAATGATGTTAAATAGTGGTCTATGCATTTGTTTTTTTCATTGTTGTACTTGATAATTCCTTACGGCCGAAAATGGGATGCGTGACATCCAGAGTGCCGGAAGTAACGGCCTACCAATTGCCACTGAGGTAATAGACTTCCAAAAAGCATTTTACGAGAGACACTTTGAAAACTTTTAGAATGTTATTGTTCTAAAAACAAATGAAATCTTTTCATGTGTCACTTTCCAGTGTTGTGCTAGTTGTTTGCTGTGTGGGTTGTGCGATTTCCGCCAATATTTTGTAGTTATCAACATTTAAAGATTTCGCGTGGACGATAAATGAATTTGACTAGAGAACATCGTCGGGGTACGATTTCTTTTTATGATTTTATGTGCTATTAACATCTAAACAATGTGAAGATCGGCTTGGAAATGTATCTGGAGAAAAATACCCATCTAAAGCATTAGTTCATAATTAGTTCAGCGAATTCAAAAGATATATGTTTTTTGAACAAAATACTAAAGTAACTGCATTGCTGACGTTTCGACCGACTTGCTGCGGCTAACTGTTGGAGACTGTTGAATGTCTTCCCCTATATACTGTCTATCTCAGTTATCTGGTGGCTGGCGACGTCACATATGTGTGATGTCATTTGACCATTTGAAGAGACTCTGTATGTCTATCTTGTCACAAATGGTTGCAAAATTTCGGATGTTCAGTATAGAATGTCAAACCAGACATCTTTTAGCTGTCTAAGATTACAGATTGTTAATTTATTGGGTTCCCAGTTTCGGCGATCTATTACGCTTTCTGCAGACTCCCATGTAGGAAAGTTCCCATCTCTGGTCCAGTCAAAATAGGTGCAAGGATTCAATGACTGGTTTCAAAGTACTTGGAAGCGAAGTGTCAAACATCGCATTCATCAACGTTCATGCCCCACCTGAGGATAATACAGATGAGGAAAAGGAAGAGTTCTATGACCAACTAGAACAAACAATTAAGAGCACACCAACTAGAAATATGAGGATAGTGCTGGGAGATTTTAATGGGAAAGCAGGAAAAGACGAATTCTACATACCAACTATAGGAAGGCACAGTCTGCTTGATGAGACCAATGAGAATGGTCAGAGGATGATCAACTTAGCTATCTCAAAGAACCTGAGAGTAAGTTCGACTTACTTCGAACACAAGAGAATATATAAGGGGACATGGTGTTCCCCGGATGGAAGAACCACCTACCAAATAGATCACATCTTGGTGTACGAGCGCGATAGCCATAGAGTCATGGACGTCAGGTCGTATAGAGGAGCCGACTGTGCGTCAGACCACTTCCTCACTGTGTGCAGGCTTAAGCTCGTGTTCACCTACGTGCATAAGAAGAAGGGGACACTAGAACCTGCTTTCAATGTTGATAAACTACGAGAAAGTGCCATTGAAGAACAATTTGCTATAGAAATCAAAAACCGTTTCGAGGTCCTAGAGACCCTAGAACCAAGAGAGAACGTGGAGGAAAGGTGGAAAGAAATATAGTCCACGGTACTAAGTGTAGCGGAGGATATATTGGGAGGAAAGAAGATAATGAAGAAGAGGAAATGGTTCAACGAGACATGCCAGACGGCTACAGAGAAGAGAAGGAAGATGAGAGAGAAGTTGCTAGCTGACAGGCAGAATGAGCAGAAAAGGGAACATTTTATCAACATCAGAAGGGAGACAAAGCGAATCCTAAGAGCAGAGAAGAGAATATATCTAACCAGTTTGCTAGAACAAGTTTAGACAGAGAGCCAAAACAAGAACTCAAGGCAGTTACCCCAATAAATAAAAAATTGGAACTGTGGATTACAGAGCCCAACTTTTTTCATCACGGATAAGAACTTGATAAATGACAAGGAAAGTACTGTAGAAGGATGGAAAGAATACTTCTCAGAAATGTTGAATCGCTCAGACCAAGATGGGATATTACCTGCAAACTCTACGGAGGAAAGGAAAGTTGAAGATGAATGGGAAGTTAGTGAAGAAGATGCGAAAATCGCAATCAAAGGACTCAGAAACAGCAAAGCTCCAGGGAAGGACGGAATAACATCATAATTAATCAAGGAGGGAGTTGAGAACATACACTTAGAGATATATAAGCTGATCCAGTTGATATGGGAGAAGGAGACACTGCCAGAAGATGGAAATTGGCTATAATATGCCCAATTGAAGGGAAGGGAACCAAAATGGAATGCGGTAACTACAGAGGAATCAGCTTGTTGAATGTAACGTATAAGGTGCTGTCCATCTTTATCCTCAGAAAATTGCAACCATTCATAGAGAACAACATACAGGAGTACAAAGCTGACTTTCGACCAAACCGATCGACGATAGATCACATTTTCACACTAAGACAATTGTTCGAAAAACATTGAGAATATGATAAAGATGTCTACAGCCTGTTCGTCGATTTTCAACGTGAATGTGACAGCATGTACAGGAATAGCCTATACAACGCAATGCTGGACTTTAGAATCCCTGAGAAGCTAGTGAGAATGGTGCAAGTTTGTATGGAAGAGTCAGAGGCAGCAGTACGTTTCCGAGGAGCCACATCAGAAACATTCGAGATTGAGACAGGCCTCAGACAAGGGGATGCTCTCTCATGTGTTCTGTTCAATGTCGTCTTAGAGAAAGTATTAAAAGAGTGTAAGTAACAGGAGTGGGCTGGAGAAGAGATGGACGGTAAATTCAATTGTCTCGCATATGCAGATGACATAGTACTACTAAGTGAATCAAAGCACGAGTTGAAAGAAATGTACCAGATAATGGACAATTACGCACAGGGCTCAAAGTGAATAGAGACAAAACAGAGCTCATGCAATTGGGAAGAAGACAAAAGCAGGTAGAATTTCTTGAGATAGATGGCAAGAGGTTCAAATACTTCGGATCTTTGTTTACCACGGACAACAACATAAAAATCAACAAGGAAAGAATAGCAGAGGGAATTAAATGCATGCATTCTCTTAGAGAGACGTTTGGTTCTAGTGAACACTAAGATGAAAATCTACAACACAGTGATATGCCCAACACTAATGTACAGTTCAGAAACATGGACATGACTAAGCGAGAAAGGGAATAACTATTAATATTGTAACACGTGTATATTTCTATTGTTTATTGTCAAATCACAATTTATGAAAGATGTTTATATTTTATTAATAGGATTAAGTAGGAATAATTAATATTTGTCAGGTTGGAAGTAATTGTGGCAGCAGGGAATGTCTGCACCAAAGTATTGTTGACAAGAGAGACCGCAAATTGATATAATTTTAAAAAGGGAAAGAGAGGCCGCGTGTGGATACATTTTAAGAAAAGAGCGGGAAGGACCGCGCATTGATACATTTTGTAATGGTAGCAGAGATTGTCTGCACCAGAAAGCATTGTTGGCAGAAGAGAGACCGCACTTTAGCGTTCGTAGGGAGTCAGTATTAAGCGAGATGTGAAGCGAGTCGGTAGGAGGTCTGAAGCGAGAGGTTGAGAGGAGCGGTGTGCCTGCCAGCCACTAGCTATGATTTACAAGAGATTATAAACGGATGTACAGAGACATCAACTAACTATTATCATAAGAGGAACTAATATTATTGAATTATTTTCTTTGCGAAACTCAAGACTACTGAAGGTGTATTTGCGCAGTGCTAGTTGTAAGATTACTGTAAAAAGTAAGTCCCATTTGAACGTTTGTAAAATCATTTCATTACCAACAGCAAATATTTGAAGCGGTTTCAGAATATAATTAATTTTTGCCAGCAATGTTTCATTACTGAGTATAATCCATCCTAAAAACCATCAACATAAAACTTTGGAAAAATTGTATTGTTGACGAGAAAACGTGTAGCTATGAACTACGTAACTTCAGCCAAATTAATTAAAGAATAACGTCAGCTTTGCTATTAAAGAATAACGTCAGCTTTGGTAATAAATACAGCCACTTATTATGACAGCCCACCAGCAGTTAATAGAGTATAGTAAACCAGAGTAAGTATATTCATGTAGCAGTTCGATGTAGCAATGAGATGGCGATCCAGTAGCAGTAAAAAAGGTAAGGAATAGTCTTGGGTTATTGCAGATAACGACTGAGGGGCAGGACGACGACACATTCTATGTTTCGTCGAAATAATCAGAAAATAACTTTTAATAAGCAGCAATTAAATTTGTATGCGAAGATAGAGAAAGAGAATAAATTTCAAAGGGAAGATTTCATTTGTTATTATTAAGCAAGAGATAGAAATCCTGAGGAAAGGTTTCATAGTTTATTGTAAAAAGGAAGGTTATCATTAACAAAAGAGGTATAGAGGAGACGGGAAGGTTTCAATATTTGAAAGAAGAGTAATGAGGAAGATATGGGCACCAATTTTAGAGAATGGAGGAGGAGGAAAAACGAGGAAATCTACCTTCTGATGCGACAATCAACTATCCTGCAGAAGATAAAGAGCGAAAGAATACAATGGGTGGGCCATGTAGCCAGTATGCCAGGCGAAGATGGCTCTAGCGGGGAAACCAAACACCAAACGCCCCACTGGACGACCAAGGCAGCGCTGGATGGACGACCTGGCGAAGGACCGAGCAGACCTGGGAACGGAAGACACCTGGAACAAAACAGGAAGGAATGGAGGCAGTCTGTGGAAGCAGCGCGTGGTCTGCAGGGCCTGTGACCGCTGAATGTCTGTCTATTCAATGACTGGTATCCATAGATTTCTGATTGAGATAGAGATCCCTTCAAACACTGTCCAATTCGAAGAGAGGTTGCTATGGAGGGGTATGCCTGTATGGAGGGGTGTTGACTGTTCTACGCTGGTGGCTGATTGGAAGGAAACTCTGGTAGGTGATTGGTAGGAAATAACGTGATTGGTAGGAAATAACGTGATTGGTAGGATATTGTCTGTACCACTCTCGTAAGTGATTGTAGGCAACTCTCGATGGTGCCTGGCAGGCAATAGTAACTCGACAGCTTGCGTACGTGGGGTAGTTTTCCCTCTGCGCCGAAGTGCCAAGGCCGCACGGCAGTTATTTCGTGGTCGCTGTCTATGCTATTAAATCCGGGTCTAGTGGTGCTGCTGGCTGGCGAACACACGTGGTGTGGAATCGCCGGCAGCCAGGCCTTATGTAACTCGCAGCCATCCTCCCTGTTCATGCTGTTAGGCTGTTTCATTACCTCTATAGCTTGTCTGTTTTTCGCTGCCAAGTAAGCACGCGAGGTTCTACAAAACTCATAGAACGGCGGCATTCCTTGTGGTGGTCTGTCCCAGTCATGTGTAGCGTTCATGGTTCGAGGCGCGAGTTCTAATGGGTCTCCAAGTTCCACCGACACAGACTTCACCGCCTTCACGCTCAAGTTCGCTGACGCCTGCAGTGTGGAGAGCATCAACTGGATCCTTGGTGGGCTTCAAAGACCTCGTATCTCACAGCCACTTTGAAATATAGGCTTGGCTCCCGCGCGGGCCGGAAACGGGCCAGAAACTTGCCTTCACCGTCTCTGACGCCTCTCAAATCAGATAGGCGAGCTACAGGAAGAGGTTCTTCTGCCCCTTTGTCTGTTTTGTGTTCACTGTTCCTCATAGCTCGTTCTGTGTCTCTGTTGTCGTATCCTCTATACAGCTAAGCCGCCCCCAATAAATTTTGATTCATTTTCTGTAATTTTTTTAACGATTTATTAGGATTATCTTGAAGAACTTTTGAAATTTTTTTGTACAGTAACAATTTTCTTTGGTACTGTAGTAACAGAATATTTTCGTAGTAGTTTCGTGTCACGTAAGCTAGAAAGCGAGGCGCAGAAAGAATTTTTGAAGATTAATTCTGCTAATTTCAAGTACCTGGTGATCAAAAAGTCAGTATAAATTTGAAAACTTAATAAACCATGGAATAATGTAGATAGAGAGGTAGAAATTGACATACACGTGTTTGGAATGACATGGGGTTTTATTAGAACAAAAAAAAGTTCGCAAAATGTCCGACAGATCACTTCCACGTGTCGTTTGGTGATGATCGTGTGCTCAGCCGCCACTTTCGTTATGCTTGGCCTCCCAGGTCCCCAGACATCAGACCGTGCGATTATTGTCTTTGGGGTTACCTGAAGCCGCAAGTGTATCGTGATCGACCGAAAGCTCTAGGGATACTGAAAGACAACATCCGACGCCAATGCCTCACCATAACTCCGGACATGCTTTACAGTGCTGTTCACAACATTATTCCTCGACTAAAGCTATTGTCGAGGAATGATGGTGGACATATTGAGCATTTCCTGTACAGAACATCATCTTTGCTTAGTTTTACTTTGTTATGCTCATTATTGCTATTCTGATCTGATGAAGCACCATCTGTTAGACACTTTTTGAACTTTTGTATTTTTTTGGTTGTAATAAAACCCCATGTCATTCCAGGCATGTGTGACTATTTGTACCTCTCTATCTACATTACTCCGTGATTTATTCAGTTTTCAAATTTATACTGACTTTTTGATCACCCAGTACATAAACTATTTAAGAGACAATCTAAGCAGCCCTCTTAGTTTGTCTGCATATGATGCTGTCATTAACCATCTTGCAAAGTCATCAGATGATCAAAACAAACTGGAAAATTGGCAAAATATCTTTAGGGTACAAAAAGTGGCAACTGAATAAAATAATAAAAATTCTGTGAAGTTGTCCATATGAATACTAAAGCGACCTTTGGAGATAAGAGAACCACTTGTATGAACATCAAGAGCTCAGATGGAAACGCAGTTCTAAGCAAAGAAGGGAAAGCAGAAAGGTGGAAGGAGTATATAGAGGGTCTATACACGGACGATGTACTTGAGGACAATATTATGGAAATTGAAGAGGATGTAGATGAAGATGAAATGTGAGATACGATACTGCGTGAAGAGTTTGACAGAGCACTGAAATACCTGAGTCGAAACAAGGCCCCCGGAGTAGACAACATTCCATTGGAACTACTGACGGCCTTGGGAGAGCCAGTCCTGACAAAACTCTACCATCAGGTGAGCAAGATGTATGAGACAGGCGAAATACCCTCAGACTTCAAGGAGAATATAATAATTCCAATCCCAAAGAAAGCAGGTGTTGACAGATGTGAAAATTACCGAACTATCAGTTTAATAAGCCACAGCTGCAAAATACTAACACGAATTCTATACAGACGAATGGAAAAACTAGTAGAAGCCGATATCGGGGAAGATCAGTTTGGATTCCATAGAAATACTGGAACACGTGAGACAATACTGACCTTACGACTTATCTTAGAAGAAAGATTAAGGAAAGGCAAACCTACGTTTCTAGCATTTCTAGACTTAGAGAAAGCTTTTGACAATGTTGATTGGAATACTCTCTTTCAAATTCTGAAGGTGGCAGGGGTAAAATACAGGGAGCAAAAGGCTATTTACAATTTCTACAGAAACCAGATGGCAGTTATAAGGGTCGAGGGGCATGAAAGGGAAACAGTGGTTGGGAAGGGAGTGAGACAGGGTTGTAGCCTCTCCCCGATGTTATTCAATCTGTATATTGAGCAAGCTCTAAAGGAATCAAAAGAAAAATTCGGAGTAGGTATTAAAATCCATGGAGAAGAAATAAAAACTTTGAGGTTCACCGATGACATTGTAATTCTCTCAGAGACACCAAAGGACTTGGAAGAGCAGTTGAATGGAATGGATAGCGTCTTGAAAGGAGGATGTAAGAGTTTTGCTATTTGGGGAGCAAAATAATTGATGATGGTCGAAGTAGAGAGTATGTAAAATGTAGACTGGCAATGGCAAGGAAAGCGTTTCTGAAGAAGAGAAATTAGTTAACATCGAGTATAGATTTAAGTGTCAGAAAGACATTTCTGAAAGTATTTGTATGGAGTGTAGTCATGTATGGAAGTGAAACATGGACGATAAATAGTTTGGACAAGAAGAGAATAGAAGCTTTTGAAATGTGGTGCTACAGAAGAACGCTGAAGATTAGATGAGTAGATCACATAACTAATGAGGAGGTATTGAATAGGATTGGGGAGAAGAGAAGTTTCTGGCACAACTTGACGAGAAGAAGGGATCGGTTGGTAGGACATGTTCTGAGGCATCAAGGGATCACCAATTTCGTATTGGAGAGCAGTGTTGAGGGTAAAAATCGTAGAGGGAGACTAAGAGATGAATAAACTAAGCAGTTTCAGAAGGATGTAGGTTGCAGTAGGTACTGGGAGATGAAGAAGCTTGCACAGGATAGAGTGGCATGGAGAGCTGCATCAAACCAGTCTCTGGACTGAAGACCACAACAACAAGTACACTAACGTTTTGGTCACCCGGTATATGTAAGAGTGCAATAATGTTGGTTATTGTTGTTGTAACAGAGTATAAGGGAATTTTGAAAGTTTTTGGGAAATTTTGTTGGTCACGGTTAAAATAAAAAAAACTAAAATGGAGGTAAAAGAACACGGAAATATTCAACCATATGCTGAAAATGTGGAGAAAACTGTGCAAAGTAGTGAATCGAAAGAACCATTACCGGAAATAATCCCCAGCATGGATTTGTTAGCAGAGATTCTGGCTACAAAAGGGGAAATCTCCCTAAAACAAGTCAAATTGTTGAAGGAAGTATCTGAGGCGCAAGTAATCTAGCCAAGGGAACTACCGATGTCAAGGAGACGATAGCAAAGCTCTTTTCTGAGTCAACGAATAATCTGACGAAGGAAATTGCTAATGAGATCAGGTAAACTGACAGACGAGGTATCTGAAATACGAATTGTGCAAGAGCCTCTATCAGAAACAGTTAGATAGGTGTCCGAACGTGTTAATGATTTATATCTGGAGCAACAGAAGATAGTTAACGAGCAGTTTGTATCACAAAGAGAACTGTTTGTTGTTGGATTTGCTAGTTAGATAACACAGAAGGATAAACAACTTATGAAAGATATTGATAATGAAGTCCATACAGCAAGAGAGCGTGTTGGTAAGGGGGGGCTGTATTTGTTTCAGCGCAATCAGGGCCCAAGATCTAAGGTCTAGGTCAAGGTCACCGTCCTGAAGCAGTTGTCCTTCAACGTCACAGGTCAAAGTCCTCCTTGGCCAAAATTCTCCTGGTACAAGGGGTCCAATATTCCTTACAACTCAGCCACTTGGCTAATCTCCTTATCGCATAGGAAAGTCTAACCTTACTTTTATCACATTATTAATTGGTTAATTTAACACCGTGTTACTAGTGGAGGAAGGACTATACTGACGTGAGGTCTGGAACATGACAAGGAATTAGAATTCAGAAAGCGAACTGATTAATTTGATACTTAATTTTCATCCATTAATGATGAACGTCGCTCTTGACTGTACATGATTCACAATATTATCTGTTCAGAATAGTAACTGAATATGGCGCCTTTCTAGGTCGTAGCAAATGACGTAGCTGAAGGCTATGTTAAACTGTCGTCTCTGCAAATGAGAGCGCCTGTAGTCAGTGAACCATCGCCAGAAAAGTCGGCTGTCCAACTGGGGCGAGTGGTAGGGAGTCTCTAGACTAGACCTCCTGTGTGGCAGCGCTCGGTCTGCAATCACTGATAGTGGCGACACGCGGGTCCGACGTATACTAACGGACCGCGGCCGATTTAAAGGCTACCACCTAGCAAGTGTGGTGTCTGGCGGTGACACCACAGCATGTCACTTTGATGATAACTACTAATAACCTATCACTTTTATCACCATTATTTAATACATAGGTATGCTGATTTATTACCCAAAAATAATGATTTACCCGCACCAGTCCCTTGGTCCATCAGACCATCTCGTCATTTATGTTGTGTCTCAAATCTATCAATCTCTTTTCGTACAGAGTACTTTATATGCAATACATCTCTCTTCTTTAACGTTCATGTACAATTGCAACTACAAATGTGGTCACGGTTTTAGGAATGCAGGTACATTTTTAATATTATTTTTTGTGAATAATGACACGGAAATAGAGAAAGAAACCTTCATTTATTCATAATATTCCCTTTGGTGACATTTTCTTTGTAGAGTACTTTTTCTTGATTATTATGTCAGAGACGCAGCATATATTTTTTAACATCACTTTTAATCTTTGTAAACATATTGATCACAATAGTGTTAATTATGGACAGTAATGAAATATTATACAGATCAGTCTTCTATCTATGTATATATACCAGCATCCCGCTCCAGCTACTGCTGGGTCTGGGTGCTCCATTTGGCTCGGTCCTCCCACCACTTTTCTTCCTCCACTTGCTGCCAGGTCACACCTCTCCTTTCTACAGATATTCTCACTCCCATTTTCCACCGTGTTCTTGGGCGCCCTCTTGGTCTTTTCCCATCCATCTTTAGCTCTTCCATAATTTTGAGGAGTCTCTGTCCATGCATCCTCTTAACATGCCCATACCATCTTAATCTCTTTCTTCCAATTTCTTCTCTCGTACTTTCCTGTTTAAGGTCCTTTCTAATCTCTACATTCCTTACTCTGCCCATTCTTGTTTTTCCCTTAGCTGCTCTGAGAAATTTCATTTCCCCTGCTTGCAGTCTGCTCCAGTCCCTTTCTGTCATTGTCCATGTTTCTCCACCATAAGTGACAATAGGGATGTAATAATTCTTATACATAAGGAGTTTTGCTCTTTATGAAACTTCATTATTCCAAATTAGGTGTTTTATTGTTTGGTAGAAATTGCCTCTCTTCTGTAACCTCCTATTAATTTCGTTAGTTATTCTTCCATCCCTAGATATTTAACTCCCTAAATAAGTGAAACTTTCTACCACTTTGAGGGGTCCTCCATCAAGGTAATATTTCCGTTGATCCCTTTCTCTCTTCCAAATACCATTACTTCACTCTTATCTTTATTTATTTTTAATCCATACCTTTTCATTATTTCCTTCCACGCATCAAGCTGTAACTGTACATCTACCTCTTTATCACCCCATATTACGATATCGTCTGCAAAAATCATCTTTTTGTCTTTTTCTTTTACTATATATTTAACTGCCCTATTCATTCCCTCCATCACAACACTAAAAATTGCAGGAGATAGAATACTTCCTTGCTTAAGTCCTTGTCTTATTCCGCAGTATTCAGAGTTCCCCAATGGTGTTCTAAGTCTACAATTGTGTCCTCTGTACGTTGTCTTTATAACATTAATGCATCCATCTTCTATATCTATCTTCTTCATTTCTTTCCAGAGTCTTTCCCTGTCAACTGAGTCATATGCCTATTCTATGTCTATAAAAACCATTATCACCCTTTTGTTATACTCCCAACTTTTTTCCATCAGTTGACGGACAGAAAATATCAGGTCGATCGTGCTTCTTCCTTTACTAAACCCATGCTGTTCTTCACTCAGCTCCTTTTCTGTCTTTTCACTTATTCGATTTAGTAAAATTCTTTCAAAAATCTTGGCTGTATGACTCATAAGGTGTCTGTAGTTATTACAGATCCTCTGTAGTTTTTATAGACCAGTGTTGATCACGTAAAAACGCTTCTATTCATCAGTGGGTGGTGCCCACATTCCTGTTCCATGCCACTATGTTCACACTAATCACTGAAGTGTACTACGAAGACGATCCACACCGCGTCGAAACCAGTCACCAGTTATGATCAGAAGTGCTTTTATGCGATCAAGACGGTTTTACATGATATTTTATTATTTTTTTCCTTCGGTTGCAGTATGTTCTTTAATATGATTGGGAACTTACACAGAGGCACATTTTATATGGTAACACTGGTAACGTAAAAAAAGAGAATCTCTATACTTTGCAGAAGTCACAGCAGTGTGCGGCTGACGGTCATGCTGGGAAGATCGAAAAGGTTTGCGCGATCTCGTTGCAGTGCTGACAGACGCCTTGCCCAACGACTCACCGTGCTTTTGTTCACAGGCAGGTCGTCTGTGAATATCAGCAACTTTCTGCTTTTCCGTGGACAGAAACACAATGGCAGGTGTCTGCTTGAAACGTACCTCAGTTACAGGCGCCATTATGAAGGCTACATATTAATGCCTCCATCTATCGGAACTGGAAGATACTATAGCGACTGAAGCAGGAATGTTCCAAGATGTCTGAAAACAAATTCCACATACACTAGACTCTTGCTAAACCGGCCATTCCTCGCACATATGGGTGCTGGATTAGCGGAAGTGCCGCATTTTTTAGAGTATCTAAAATTTAGTGTACATATCTAGGGATTGTTCTTCATCAAATCAAAAGATACATTGATTTTTATAGAAAACTTTGTCCTTGAGTACGTCATGCATATTAGTATCATTCGACATTCTCTATGAAACATGTCCCATCTACATCCTACATGATACCCTGCAAATCACATTCAAATGCCTGGCAGAGGGTTCATCGAACGACTTTCACAATTCTCTATTATTCCAATCCAAGAAAGAACAAATATATCTTTCCGTACGCGATCTGATTTCCCTTATTTTATCGTGGTGATCGTTCCTCCCTAAGTAGGTCGGTGTCAACAAAATGTTTTCGCATTCAGAGGAGAAAGTCGGTGATTGGTATTTCGTAAGATAATTGCATCGCAACGAAAAACGCCTTTCGTTTAATGATTTCCAGTCCTAATCCCGTACCATTCCTGTGATACTCTCCCATATTACGCGATAATGCAAAACCTGCTGCCTTTCTTTGAATTTTTTTCGATGTACTCCGTCAGTCCAACTGGTAAGAATCCCACACCGCGCAGCATTATTCTAATAGAGGACGGACAAGCGTAGTATAGGCAGTCTCTTTAGATCATTTTCTAAGTCTCCTGCCAATAAAACGCAGTCTTTGGTTAGCCTTCCCCACAACATTTTGTAAGTGTTCTTTCCAACTTAAGTTGTTCGTAATTGTAATAGATAGGTACTTAGTTGAATTTACGGCTTTTAGATTAGACTGATTTTCGTGTAACCGAAGTTTAACGAGTTGCTTTTAGCACTCATGTGGATGACCTCACACTTTTAGTTATTTAGGGTTAACTGCCACATTTCGCACCATTCCGATATTTGTTCTAAATCGTTTTGCAGTTTGTTTTGATCTTCTGGTGACTTTATTAGGCGATAAACGACAGCATCATCTGCAAACAACCCCCGACGGCTGCTCAGACTGTATCCCAAATCGTTTATATACATAAGGAACAGCAAAGGGCCTATAAAACTACCTTGGGGAACACCGGTAATCACTTCTGCTTTACTCGATGACTTTCCGTCAGTTACTACGAACTGTGACCTCTCTGACAGGAAATCAGAAATCCAGTCACATAACTGAGACAATGTTCCATAAGCACGCAATTTCACTACGAGACGCTTGTGTAGTACAGTGTCAAAAGCCTTCTGGAAATCCTCAAACACACAATCGATCTGAAATGCCTTATCAATAGCACTCAACACCTCACGAGCATAAAGAGCTACTTGTGTTTCACAAAACCGACGTTTTCTAGGCCCATGTTCATTATGTGTCAATAGACTGTTTTCTTCGAGGTAATTCATAACGTTTGAACACAATATATTTTCTAAAAATCCTAGTGCATATAGACTTTAACAATATGGGCCTGTAATTTAGTGGATTACTGCTACTACCTTTCTTGAATATTAGTGTGACCTGTCCAACTTTCCAGTCTTTGGGTACGGATCTTTCGTCGAGCGAACGGTTGTATAAGATTGTTAAGTACGGAGCTAATGCATCAGCATACTCCGAAGAACCTAATTGATATACAGCCTGCACCAGAATACTTGCTTTTATTAAGTGATTTAAGTTGCTTCACTACTCCGAGGATATTTACTTCTACGTTACTCCCATAGTTGTCTCCACGATGATATGTGGCGGCAGTATGCTTTATCACACAGCGGCTTTACAAGCATTTCATAGGCCCTGCCAAGTTTCTAATTGTTGCATAATGTACTCCGGGAACACGTCTCCAGCTCCAGCACTAGCAGTCTGAGATATCCTCATGTTCTCTCCTACTAAGTCCTCTTCTTTATCAGTTGCATCGTAACTTTCCTGTGAGCTTATGATTGTCTCATTTCTGCTAAAGTTTGGTCATAAATAATTGCTCGTCCAACACTGCTGCGAGCAACAATGGTTTTCTGCGAAGAACCTCTTTTCAGTTTATATCTAATTTCGAGTTTCTACTTAAGGCCTAGCACAACGTGTTTCCCTTTAGAAGCCATGATAACGATTAGTAAGGAAATTTCTAAGTGTACAGGAATGTTGACTATTATAATTAACTAACAACATTGTTGCAGACGAAATCTCATTATTGTGGGCGTCACTTGAGGCTGAGCGGCTAGAGGCTGGGGGTGCGCCGGATTACTGAGCGGCCGGGCCGCCGAGGGCCGCGTTAGCGAGAGTTTGGTGCATTTTCAACCGAAACTGGCAGAGGAAAAAATGTGTGCCACTAACTATTGAACACCCGTCGTTTCCTAATAACAATACATTTCAGTATAACCTGCATGGTTCATACTGTATGTAGTAGTAATTCAGTTATACCATTGCTTCACGTCATCTGACGATGCGATGGTGTATGAGACAATCATGAGAAACAAAGATGTCTGGACAGATACCTTACCTACTGCTCCTATGGTGATCTTTTCTGTCGAGAACCAGATCACTGACATGCGGCCTGCCTCAGCTGGCGACGTCGTCTGAACTAGATCCTTCGGTCGTTCGCACGTGGTCATCATCTGCTGAAACCTTGAACCACTTCCATAACACGACCTCTCTCCAATCTTGTGAAGCAACAACGAAATTTAGTCATTGTAACCTTTTATATGTAGTGCCAACGTGATGATTCAATATTTACGAGAAGAGTTAAAATGTTTTTTTAATAACTGTTTTGAAAATATTATCTTACTTCAGTCTCTCATGGTAAAAAACTCTTGTAATATCTAACATAATCTAATCTTATAATATCCAATATGAACGATTGAAGAGTCTCGTAACCTTCTCTAGTTTCCTGTCGATTACACCCAGAGCAGAGCGGGAGGCAGTTATTCACTTAAACTGTCCAGGGCATAATTGAATTTCCAGAAATTCAGGCAAATACGTGACACACGATAGGTTGTTGACGAAATACTAAACTGTATACATTTCTTGGAGCACAAGTGTCAGAAAGAATGTCAGTTATTTTGGAAATTTTACAATAACGTGACTAACAAAAGCGAATATGTGACTCTTCACCTAAACTAATGTAATGGTGTGAATGCCAATATATGAACCATTTCACGTCAAAGAAACCCCCAAACGCAATAGTTGAATGGCTTTTCCAGCATTGTTAACAATAGTTTCACAGTCTTTCAAGAGGGAATTGAAATTAATTATATCGCTCTTGCAGAAGACAGAATTGTATAATACCACAACCATATATTCTTGCTGTCATCGTCGCTACTTATTTTCAGTGCACACCTTGCAATATGAGAGAGGCATAAAACACCTATTTGTTATCTGTCTTGTTCTGCTTTCCTGAGTGTAGGCATATCATGTTACTTGTTCGTAATAAATTTGAAATAATAACTGGAAATTGTGGTTTAGTCTCATTTATCATAAATGATACTACTACCTTCCATAAGTGACATGTAGATTTTTGTTGTATTTTAGTGTTCATTAGGTTTTAAGGGGATCAATATGGTGATGTATCGATCTCCACGTCATCCGCGTGCCATTATGTGCTGGTTTGCAAGACACAGAAAAAGTCGAACCTTGCAGCCTAAATTTCTGATTCACTAAGTTTTTGAAATCAGCCACAACTCCCACTTCGTATTTTTTGGTTGACCTGTATAGCTCTACAAATCAACAAGAGCGTCATCAGAATATGCAGTTTAAAATTGTCTGACAGCATTATACTGTCTTTAAATTGGACTGACAGATCCTAAGATTGTTCATCTCAAGAGAGAAACCGGTTAAATGAAAAATAAAAAGTGTGTTGTGGTGTTTTCAAAATATTTTTAACAGCCGCTCTCCGAACAGGCTCTTGGTAAATCTCTGATTCACATTTTCTTGTGTGACGAAAACTTATTTTGTTGCGTTATATTTCATACAAATATGTTGCGCCAGCACCAAACTTACCTGCTTGTCAACAAAGGTTCTGAGCCTGACAACTATGAATGCAAGTAACTTAAGGTGACCATTCACAGTAGAGATGATTCAGTATTGATATTATTACTTTTTAATTATGTATTCTGTTTCTACGTTGGTGTTGTAATGTGTCCAGACTTCCAAACAATCAGACTGACGAAGAGTACATCATCAGCATTTCAATATAAATTTCAAAATGTTTGCCTTTTGATTGGGGTACATTACACCAGCCTCTAGATACACAATGCGGTATCCCACGCGTGTTACAGGACATAGCACGAAATACTGATTCTTGGCGTGAAAAATGCATACTACCACCACCATAGAGCCATGAGTCAGGAGAGAGACTGGAGTATATCTACATGATACAGTCCTGGTCACCACAACAAATTGTGTAGTATTATGTTAATAAATAGTTGTGTTTCGGAAACCACATATTTCGTGGATAGATTACATTTCTCTGAGTCCAGCATCTACTTCTGCTAAATGTACTCTCTTCACTTTAGATAGGTTATTCCTAGGTATTTTGTGGTAAGTACTTTTTCTGTCAACACTGTAGTGGGAAGGTGCTGGATTCATTCTCCTTTATATGCTACATTCAGTATCAACTCCAAGTCCGTAATTCACTGCAGTCTCCCAGCACTACTACATTCTTCCTATAGATGCTGCAACCAACTGTGGTGTGTGTTATGATAAGAAATGTGCGCCCTTTACCTAAAAGAATTTACATAGCATTTGCACTATCCAAATCTTTCTTTTGTTTATACAAGTAGTTCAGTTCTTTCACGTTCTCTAACTGATCCATTCTGGGCTGACAGTTTTCAAAATGATAGCTTCACCCACGCCCTCCACATCACTTCGGACAAATGACACAGATCTGAACGTTTTACCGCTAGCGCTCTATGAGGAATAAAATGTTCTGTTATTAACTCTGCAGAAGACCCTCCATGTCGACAAATAGTGGTACTCTCTGTCAATTGTACGTTTTAGCGCTAAAATCATTTTTCCTTAAAGGTTACCAGTTTCATAGAAGAAAGTGTTAAGATGATGATGTAATCATATGAATAATTGATCTGTCTAGGTATTATCTATCTCTATATAGACTGTAGATGCGTGATGTGTCACTTTAACAGATAAGACGGTCCCATTCATTGGGTCAATACATAATTATATGAAATTTTTTCTAACTCGGCCATAGGATCTCTAATGCGGCATAAACTATAGAGAATATCCGAAACACGTGTCTGAAGTATCATGTGCTTGTAGTAAACACCTTCGAAACCATCTTTTTTTTGCAAGTATGTCATCAAATGACCACTCTTCTTTATCAAATACAGACATTCTATATTCCTATTTTGTGCCAAGATTTTTCACATATTTTCCGTATTTCCATATTTTTCCCACACTTTCCATCTTTGTGGAATTCACAGCATACAAAAAGCAGTTATTTACAAAGTATTACCACATGGTGATGGAGTTTGACGTAGGATGAGGAAGAGTGGCTATATTTGAAAGCTGTGTGTGTGTGTGTGTGTGTGTGTGTGTGTGTGTGTGTGTGTGTGTGATGAAACCAAAGAATGTAGTAAATTGGTGTTTCTACAAGTGCAATATGTGTTTAATCCTGTGATAGACATTCTTGGGAAACCTAATAATGTTTGAACATTTGAACCATTTGAACAGGAGGATCAGCTAGAGTCTGTGATCTAGGAAATTGAAAATTTGAGGTAAAAGCTTATGGGACCAATCTGCTGAGGTCATCGGTCCATAAGCTTACACACTACTTAATCTAACTTTAACTTACGTTAAGGACAACACACACACATCAATGCTCAAGAGAGAACTCAAACCTCCAACGGTGGGATCCGCATGAACCGAAATGGGTGGCCTCAGACCGCGTCAAGCACAGTTTCTTGTGGTCAATTCTGACAGTCAAACAGTAAATAAGAAAGAGCTAATATTACAGTTAGTAGTTACCAACTTGGTACAACCGTGAAATAATTTTAAAAAATGTACTGACTATAGATATGTAAAGTATTGCATGGTATAACTTCATTTTTTTTTTCTTGCATGATGAACATAGTGAGGATTTGTTTGGAGAACTAGTGATGAACACTTACAACAAGTTTTAGAGTAGAGTTTCATGTACATGAATGATGACAGATCATTGTGTTCAGTAGTGTGAACAGTCTATGTTTATTGAATTGGTAATTACAGATTACTGGAGAAAAGTAAATTTTACGCAAAATAAAATTTCTTATCACAAGGAAGTATGGTTAAGCTTGTGCAAAGAAAGGCTGCACTATTTGGGGTGGGGAGCCAATAGCTCTTTTGTTGTTATATCATAATGGCACATGGTACACTCTCAAGTGAATGCAATTTTATTTCTCATTTCAAACCCTGCTAGTCTCGTCTTCTTTCCTATCTGTAGATAAAGGTAATTGTGGTAGTCAGCTTGTAAAACCATTTGAATGATTTTCTAGAGAGACAGTAAGTAAATGTGAAATAAGTTATATAGACTTCTGGGAAAAGAATATAGTGATACAATGAAGGCTTTCGCAACCGGGTGTTTCAGCTGCTGAGATTTCTTCCCGGTTGTATGGTTGGCAAGACTCAGCACAACTAGGAGCACCTCCAAAGATGTCCAATGTAGCCTTGGACGAAATGTCGAGGATTGAACAGTTACATGGACCACGGCCATACAACCCGGAAGAATTCTGAGCAGCTAAAAGAACATAGTATCTAGAAATATGTATATGTAAATGGGGTAAAGCTTAATGTAATGCTAACCTGTAGAGAGATAAGACATGTTTAGTAAAGAAGGGTTTGGTGATGGTGAGTAGTTTTTATTGTTTAGTGACTTCTGATTTTCTTATGTTAATATCATTAAAATATGGTTATGCTGCAATATTTCTCTTGTCACATCATTTGTTAATTTTGTGTGACAGTACAAGATATAAAATATCTTGATTTGTTATGGATATTTATCTTTGGAATTTGTGCTAAACTTTTGATGCTGTTCCAAAAAGGAGTCCGTGTACCACATATACAGTACCATATCTATTCAATATGCTAGTTGATTGTCACAATGCTAAGGATGCTGGAATGTTTTGTTTCGGAAGAAATGAGGTAAGAGTTTCGGTGTATTTATAAATGCAAAAAGATGAGGTACGTGTGATGAAGTGGAGTAATAGATGAAGTATGTATTATGATGTGTGGAAGAGTAATCGAGAATACATGTTGTGAAGTATAAGGAATGATTATTGCTAATTTCTGTGGGGAGCCGGAGGAGCCTATGCTGCCCATGTTAAAATCACTAAGTTTGAGGAACATTTATGAATAAACTACCAAATACAAAAATTTGAATTTTTTTACATATAGTTTAGTATTGCAGTTATGACAGAGGGATTTTGGAGTATCTTTTCTAGTTTCCTTCCAATTATTTTGTTTATTAATGACCCAAATTTTTTTACAAAGAATTGCTTTATAATTAAATTGAAATGAAACTACTGAACATATTGCCAAATGGCTGTGTTACAATGTAAGTTTGACCACTAGGAGCGCTGTATACAAATTTCATCTCTCTAGCTTGAGTGGGTTTTGAGAAAATGTTCCTTATATTCGAAAAATTCTAATTTACGGGAAATGGGTATCAAAGTTTCTCAATACATTCCTGCACCATAGGATGGATTATCGGGGTCTTCTTCTTCATCCTCCAAAAGCTTCCTCTTCTGTCTTCTTTTTTGGCCTGTTGTTCCATCATACTTCATATGCCTTTCTCTTCTTTCTGCTCCTCTTATCCTTTTTCTGTCAATATTTCTCAGTGCTCGTACAGTGTTCACCCCAGCTGTAAATCCTAATGCCTTCAGAACTTCACACTTCACACTGTTCCCTTGGTTGTAGGTTGCTATTGCATCATAAATACCAAAGTGCAGTGTTTTTATGCTTACAAGCACCCTTTTAGGAATCACTTTACGCTCTCTTTAGGATTCTGCGTCTTTCTGTGTAGACATTTGTGTAACAATTCTGGCTGTGCTAAGTCATGAAAAATTGGTTTTATTGCTTTTATCACAGCTGCTGGCAAACCATGTTTGTGAGCATAGTCCCTGGAGGCGATGGCAAACACTCTAGATCGTCCATTTTCACCAAAGACACTGGCATGTGAATTGTAGAAAGTCACTTGATATTTGCAACATGGACAGATTATCTTCATCTCACAAGCTAAACAAAAGTGCTTTGTTATCTCTTGTCCCACTTCTACACTTGAACACATTTTGCACAGAACACTTTCTTTCACCACAGAAGATAATAATCCAATATTCAGTACTTCGTTAATATCATCGCTGTCACTAACATTTTCACGAAATCTGTCACTTCCACCAGTCAGCTTCTTGCTAGAAGATGCCACAGGGTTATGGTCGACCATGTGTTGCTTAGCAGAAGAACGCTCTGTTTCAGTAATTTATTGTAGTATCGCAACTTTGTATTAGTGTTAATTTTCTTTTCCCTACGTTCTTCATCTTCTTATAAACACGGTTACTAAAACGTGGCATCGTAACAACAACGCTTTACACAAGAAGTATAATACTACCAACAACAGGCGCAACACTGAACTAATTCGAAACGGTAAACAGCAAAGAGACGATGTTCCGCGCTCTTAGCGCTTCATTTGTCACAGAAAACAATGTAGCCAACCCTTGTACACTCGCTGTATGCGTAACATACGGCGCTGTATGCCTAACAGGCCGAGAAAATCCCAAGCAGTTTGCCAGGACGTCACGAGAGGGTGTTAGATGCATTCAGCGGCCACCCATTTCCTCTGCAGGCGTGGGGGAAAATGATAATAACTCCACTTCTAGGGCGAGTAGAACAATAATTCAGTTTACATTAAAGAGGAATGTTCCAATTAATTTTCGGTAGCAAAAAAAATCGTAATTTTTTGGATTTTACCACCTCCGGCTCCCCTTCTGTGTGGTAGGATATTAAAAATCATAAAGAGCACAACGTATGTTGAAGCTGAGAGAGAGGAATTCTTCGTGAGTGACAATAGAAATCTAAATATGCGCTTGGGAATGTTCATTTCAGGTACAAAGAGTGGGATAAATGATTGATTGTTCTGGTGGATGCGATGGAGACAGTGGTATGGAAATAAAATGGGCGTGCGGCATTATGGGCCGGGAATCCCCCATTCGGGGAAGTTCGGCAGCCGAGGGCAAGTACTTACTGCATTCGACGCCACATGGGGCGACTTCCGCGTCGGAGATGGGGATGAAATGATGATGGGGACAACACAACACTCAGTCCATGAGCGGAGAAAATCTCCTGCCCCAGTCGGGAATCGAACCAGGGCCCCTTAGCTTGGCATTCCGCCGCGCTGAACACTCGGGGGCGGACGGAGATACTGGTAAAATGGTGATGTATGAGATTGTAGCTTTCCTGCTTTGGTCCAAATCTAAAAGTAAATTAATGACAAGAAAATAAGATTCAAGAAGTAATTAAGCTTATTTCCACACTACTGTCATACAATATAAGGATTTCCAGTTTAGGGTTTCTGTAAAGTTATGACTAGATGATACTAGCTGCCTGTAGTAAAACTTTAAACTTTGTGTTCTGCCTTACGGCAGGTCTTGTGATGGGGGAAACCTCGTCATAGAGGTCCACCGCATGAGCACCTAGGGAAGTGACTGCAGCCGTGGTTTCACGCTGCCTCCCACTGACGATAATGAAATGATAATGAGGGCAACACAACACCCAGTCCCTGAGCTGAGAAAAATCTCCGACCCAGGCGGGAATCGAACCCGGGCACCTTGGAGTGACAGACCACCGCGCTGACCACTCAGCTATTGGGGGCGGACTGTTAGCAGTAACGTATTATTAGTTTAACTGTAACAATTAGCTCGTGACTTGCAACTGACTGACTTTGTGTGCAAATATGATGTTTCATCTGATGGTGTGTACATAGTAGTTACCAAAGGCATTGTAATCACCTTTTCCTTTTTCATAAAGTTGTGTCGTACGTGTTGTAGTTTGGTGTTGTAGACTAGAATCTCTTTGTTAGTAGATGCACTGAACAGAGGGGTAGATTGTTCTTTTGTCTTGTTATTTTGTGGTTATTTAGCAACTGAGATCATCGTAACAGTAAACTAGCCTACAGGTAAACAATGTTCATATTATTCTACACTTCTATTGTATAACTGTAGTTCAAAATTCAGCTGTCACTGTATAAGATACTTTTCATTACACGTTGATACTATGTTCCTATTTATGTAATATCTACAAAAGTCAAAGATGTTATGAGTAAATTTGTTTGATGAAGCACCATCTTCTAGCGCCCTTCTCTGTACGGGTATATTTATACCATTAATCTTTTATTGAAGTTTTGAATGTAAATGTACTTAACATATTTTCTAATATTTGTTCACTTATGTTACATGCATTATTGTCACGGCAGAGTGAGAAGGTGACATACCAGATGTGCAGTACAGAATAGAAATTTGTCTGACAGGCTCCTGATGTGTGTGAGGACAGAAAAAGAGTATGACATGATTTTATAGAGATTTTATTTTGGAAGAAGGTAACATTTACCGAGTTTTATTTGCTGCAAGCGCTAATTGTGAAGTGTTATAATGATAAGGTTAGATCGTTTCTAACAAAAACTACATGCTGGTGTCCATAGTGGATAATAAATTGTATTTTCAGTAGCGTAAATACGTTGCTCCCTGCAACGTTACTCAAAGCATTTCATTAACAAAGGCAAAAAGTGAAGCTTATCTAATTTAAAGATTGCGTAAAAAACGAAATTTTACGGTGTGTGAAAATGCTAAGGAAAAATTATATTTTTTAGTCATTTATGTGTCATTAAAACGATTAAATCTAATTACAAAATAGTTTTCTATTCATTTACAAATATTTCATAAAACTCATCCTCACCGCTGGATAAAAAAAGTGTGTGTAAGGAAACTCGCATTTGCACACCTTGCTCTCCTGGATGGATTTGCTGTCCTGCGATTTATGAAATATCTTTATTCAGTTCATTATTTTTCCAGTCCGCACAGACCAAAGCCAAGTTACCTGTTATGAGGTAAGAATCTATTGTAGGGACTAAACGTACGTTTGCTGAAAGAATTAAGATCAGTTTTCATTGGAAAAATTTTATCTAAATTCAATTATGTGTTCCTATAACATGACACATGTTCGTAACACAACTGTTTGGCGTTGTGCCCGATTGTTTAATGACAAAACCATTCTGAGTATTATTGGTAACAATTCTTTATTTTTGATTTCTTATACAGACTGTCGGATTCGTTTCAGATTAATTACAATCACACACTTAAAAGTAATTTTCATAAACATGTTCGTATTGGAAGGTTGGGTAACTACGGTTCTAGATCAAATACTGTAATTGGAAGTTAAAAGTACTTGGTTTCACATTGCTAGCAAGAGATTTTGGTACACACAAAGTTTCCAAACTATGAAGTAAAAGCGTATTAGTTTTACAATTTTAGTGCGTTTCAGGGTGGTTGGTTCAGCTGTCATTTTCGGGCGTTGATGAACCCCCTGTTGAGCAACTTCCCACAAGTGAGAGGGGGCCATTAGGAGGCTGATGACCTTAGAAGTTCAGTCTCCTTAACACCATTATCAGCAGCGGAGTATAGATGTTGGTGTATATGTCGCTGTAGATATAGAACAGAACAAGTTTTGTTCCGAGCAAGACACACAGAGCAACTGGTCGACAATTTGCACTGCTGTGCAAATATTTAATATACAACACAGATACAAATCAATCGGTTTGCAGTTACTCTATAACGGCACCGGAGTACACGAGTTCCTTATAGAAAAATACTGAACAGATGTGTCTGAACAGCTAATGATATTTTGTCACTGAAGTTGTGCCTCTCCCTGCGTACAGAGAATCAGCGAATGTAGGGAAATACATGTTACAAAATGGTTCAAATGGCTCTGAGCACTATGGGACTTAACTTCTAAGGTCGTCAGTCCCCTAGAACTTAGAACTATTTAAACCTAACTAACCTAAGGACATCACACAACACCCAGTCATCACGAGGCAGAGAAAATCCCTGACCCCGCCGGGAATCGAACCCCAGAACACATGTTACAGCATGTTAAAACTTTAAACCATACATTGTCAGCCACAAGACAATGTTGACAGTAAATGCCTCTTTCACTAAATGTCTCTTTCACTACGTTTTTTTCAGGCACTATAAATAACGTGACAGCACGTCTCTGGGTCAATTTGCAGTTCGTCAGTTTCTCATCCATTTCTGTTACTATCATGCTGGCACTGCGATTACTCGCACCGTACAGAACCTGGTCAGATGACTCTCTGGATGTATGTGCGGTACTCGTCCCCAGCTTGTTCAGACGGCGTGAAGACGACCTTCCCGTCCGGTCTGTAAGAGTCGTACTTGAGGGAGAAAACCTTCTCGAAGCCCAGCCTCTCCACCGCCCTGGCGGAGAAGACGCTGGAGCAGTCGATTCGCACCAGCGGGATTCCTCTGTCCTTGGCCAGCTTCCTGGAAAAAGGCAACAGCTGTTGATGAGCTTGCCATAAAAGACTACACTACTGGCCATTAACATTGCTACACCACGAAGATCATGTGCTGGAGACGTGAAATTTAACCGCCAGGGAGAAGACGCTGTGATATGCAAATCATTAGCTTTTCAGAGCTTTCGCACACGGTTGGCGCCGGTGGCGACACGGCGACACCTACAACGTGCTGACACGAGGAAAGTTTCCAACCGATTTCTCATACAAAAACAGCAGTCGACCGGCGTTGCGTGTGTAACGTTGTTGTGAATCCTCGTGTAAGGAGAAGAAATGTGTACCAGCATGTTTGATAAAGGTCGTATTGTAGCCTATTGTGGTTGCGGTTTATCGTATAGCGACATTGCTGCTCGCGTTAGTCGATATCCAATGACTGTTAGCAGAATATGGACTCGGTGAGTTCAGGAGGGTAATACGGAACGCCGTGCTGGATCTCAACGACCTCGTATCACTAGCAGTCGAGATGACAGGGATCTTATCCGCATGGCTGTGACGGATCGTGCAGCCACGTCTCGATCCCTGAGTCAACATGTAAGTAGGCTGTTTAGGTTTTTTTTATTGGTAACGCCGCCGCCACGTAGCGCTCTGTATGAAAATCACTGGCTGTGCCGTGTGCAGTCTGTGGCTGGTTGGAATTGTTGTAATACTCGCCATTGTAGTGTTGGGCAGCGGCAGCTGGATGCTAACAGCGCGTAGCGTTGCGCAGTTGGAGGCGAGCCGCCAGCAGTGGTGGATGTGAGGAGAGAAATGGCGGAGTTTTGTAATTTGTAAGACTGGATGTCATGAACTACCATATATATTTTGACTATTAAGGTAAATGCACTGTTTGTTCTCTATTAAAATCTTTCATTTGCTAACTATGCCTGTCAGTAGTTAGTGCCTTCAGTAGTTTGAATCTTTTATTTAGTTGGTAGTAGTGGTGCTCGCTGTGTTGCAGTAGCTTGAGTAACGAAGATTTTTGTGAGGTAAATGATTTGTGAAACGTATAGGTTAAGGTTAGTCAGGGCCATTCTTTCGTAGGGATTTTTGGAAGTCAGATTGCGTTGCGCTAAAAACTATTGTGTGTCAGTTTAAGCACAGTCGTGTATAATTTTTCTAAGGGGACGTTTCAAACAGATGGGGACGTTTACGAGACAACAACCGTCTGCACGAACAGTTTGACGACGTTTGCAGCAGCATGGACTATCAGCTCAGAGACCATGGCTGCGGTTACCCTTGACACTGCATCACGGACAGGAGCGCCTGCGATGGTGTACTCAACGACGAACCTGGGAGCACGAATGGCAAAACGTCATTTTTTCGGATAGCTCAAATGGTTCAAATGGCTCTGAGCACTATGGGACTCAACTGCTGTGGTCATTAGTCCCCTAGAACTTAGAACTACTTAAACCTAACTAACCTAAGGACATCACACACATCCATGCCCGAGGCAGGATTCGAACCTGCGACCGTACCAGTCGCACGGTTCCGGACTGCCCTCCTAGAACCGCGAGACCACCGCGGCCGGCTTTTTCGGATGAATCCAGGTTCTGTTTACAGCATCGTGATGGTCGCATCCGTGTTTTGCGACATCGCGGTGAACGGACATTGTAAGCGTATATTCGTCATCGCTATACTGGCGTATCACGCGGCGTGATAGTATGGCGTGCCACTGGTTACACGTCTCGGTCACCTCTTGTTCGCATTCGCGACACTTTGAACAGTGGACGTTACATTTCACATGTGTTACGACTCGTGGCTCTACCCTTCATTTCAACAGGATAATGCATGACCGCATGTTGCAGGTCCTGTACGGGCCTTTCTGGATACAGAAAATGTTCGACTGCTGCCCTGGCCAGCACATTCTCCAGATCTCTCACCAACTGAAAGCGTCTGGTCAATGGTGGCCGAGCAATACTCTTGATGAACTGTGGTATCGTGTTGAAGCTGCGTGGGCAACTGTACCTGTACACGCCTCCCAAGCTCTGACTCAATGCCCAGGCGTATCAAGGCCGTTAGTATAATATATTTGTGCAATGAATACCCGTTTATCATCTGCATTTCTTCTTTTTGTAGCAATTTTAATGGCCAGTAGTGTACATTCTCGCATTCAGGCGCCTTTTTTCTGCAGAAATGATACAGAAAATATGAAAAAAAGGTTTTCAAACTACAGAAAATGATCATAAGGATAATAATCAAAAACATTAAACGAACAAATACTTCAAACAAGAGTTTGAGACAATGTGGATTTTGCACCAATGAGCCAAGCGATAATGCCTACCTGCTTAATCTACATCGGAACATCTACACTGAAGCGCCAAAAAAGCCGGTATGGACATGGTTATTGAAATTTGGAGATACGTAAACGGGCAGAATACGGTGGTGCGTACAGAAACGCCTATAAAAGAGTCTGGCGCAGTTGTTAGATCGATCGCTGCTGCTACACTGGCGGCTTATCAAGATTTAAGTGGGTTTGAACGTGGTGTTACCGGCGGAGCACGAGCGATGGGTCACGGCTTCTCCGAGGTAGCGATGAAGGGATTTTTCTGTTCGACCATTTCACGAGTGTACTGTGAATATCAGTAACCGGCAAAACATCGAATCTCCGACATCGCTGAGATCTGAAAAAGATCCTGCAAGGATGGGGCCAACAGTGACTGAAGAGAATCGTTCAACGTGACATTAGTTCAATCCTTCGGCAAATTTCTGCAGATTTCTAAGCTGGGCCATCAACAAGTATTGCCGAGCGAACCATTCAACAAAACATCATCGATATGGGCTTTCGGAGCCGAAGATCCACTCATGTACACTTGATGACTGCACAACACATAGCCTTACGCCTCACCTGGGCCCGTCAGTATCCACATTGGACTGTTGACGATTGAAAACATGTTGCCTGGTGGAGGCTCTGTAATGGTGTAGAGCGTGTGCAGTTGGATTGATATGGGACCACTGAATCTAGATACGACGCTGACAGGTGACACGTACGTAAGCACACTGTCTGATCACGTGCATACACTGATGTCCACTGTGCATTTCGACAGACTTGTGCAATTCCAACAGGATAATGCGACACCCCATACGTCGAGAATAGCTACAGAGTGGCTCCAGGCACACTTCTGAGTGAAAACATTTCCGCTGGCAACCAGACTCCTCAGACTTGAACATTTTTGAGCATATCTGGTATGCCTAGCAACGTGCTGTTCAGAAGAGATCTCCACACCCTCGTATTCTTATGGATTTATGGACAGCCATGCAGAATTCATGGTGTCAGTTCCCTGCAGCACTTCATCAGACATTAGTCGAGTGCATGCGACGTTGTGTTGCGGCACTTCTACGTACTCTCGGGGCTCTGCATCTACATCACTACTCAGCAATTCATAATTAAGTGCATGGCAGAGGGTTTATCGAACCATCGTCAAGCTATTTCTTTACCATTTCACTCTCACATGATGCATAGGAACAAAAAAGACTGAAATCTTTCGGTTTTTGCTCCGATTTTATTATGATGATCGTTTCTCCCTATGAAGGTGTGGTTTCGTCCGGGGATCGCGATGCCAGACCAAAGTCGCCAACACGAATCGACACTACAACATTAGCGAGGACTCGATGCAGTCTACAACGAGTGATGGAAGACAGTCGGAAGACCAACCCTCCCTCTCAGTATAGCAGCGCCCCCACACTTAGGTCAATATAGTGTAGAACATGCAGTTTGTGACCTCAGCTGAAGGAGCCAATATTACAGTGTAGGACAAACGAATTGTTAAAGTTACTGATGACATTGTACTGCCGTAAATGTTGCGTGTTGTACTTCAAGAGAACAGTTTGTTAATTAGTGCATAAAGTGAAGCTTTATAGTCAGTGACAGTTATAAATTGCCCAGTTCTCCTGTGGCAAAGAAATGTGTCAAAGTTAAGTAATCTTTTTATCACTTATATAATCAAGTGAACTAATATTTCATGTGTTGTAGTTCCTATGTGCCACCTCACTGAGAAATGTAAAACCCGCAGTTATGGCTAGACAAAAGTAGTTTCGTATGGTCGCTACAGCAGGTGGGCGCCAAGAAAATATTTTCACACTCTGAGGACGAAGTTAGTGACTAAAATTTCAAGAGAAGATCCTGCCACCAAAAAATCCTTTGTTTCAGTAATTGCCACCCAGGTCCGTGTATGAGATTCGTGACACTGTCTCCCCTATCTCATAGCGAGCTGACCTCTGACCTCCTTTAAGGGGGGTAGGACGTCAAAGGGGCCGAATTGGAGAGGCACACAGGACATTTTATTTTCTACTGTTTATACTTCATTATCATCATCATCATCATCATCATTTAAGACTGATTATGCCTTTCAGCGTTCAGTCTGGAGCATAGCCCCCTTATAAAATTTTTCCACGATCCCCCCTATTCAGTGCTAACATTGATGCCTCTTCTGATGTTAAACCTATTACATCAAAATCATTCTTAACCGAATCCAGGTACCTTCTCCTTGGTCTGCCCCGACTCCTCCTATCCTCTACTGCTTAACCCATGAGTCTCTTATGTAACCTTGCTTCTCCCATGCGTGTAACATGACTCCACCATCTACGCCTGTTCGCCCTGACTGCTACATCTATAGAGTTCATTGCCAGTTTTTCTTTGATTTCCTCATTGTGTACACCCTCCAGCCATTGTTCCCATCTACTAGTACCTGCAATCATCCTAGCTACTTTCATATCCGTAACCTCAACCTTATTGATAGGTAACCTGAATCCACCCAGCTTTCGCTCCCATACAACAAAGTTGGTCGAAAGATTGAACGGTGCACAGATAACTTAGTCTTGATACTGACTTTCTTCTTGCAGAAGAGAGTAGATCGTAGCTGAGCGCTCACTGCATTAGCTTTGCTACACCTCGCTTCCAGTTCTTTCACTATGTTGCCATCCTGTGAGAATATGCATCCTAAGTACTTGAAACCGTCCACCTGTTCTAACTTTGTTCCTCCTATTTGGCACTCAATCCGTTTATATTTATTTCCCACTGACATTACTTTCGTTTTGGAGGTGCTAATCTTCATACCATAGTCCTTACATTTCTGATCTAGCTCTGAAATATTACTTTGCAAACGTTCAATCGAATCTGCCATCACAACTAAGTCATCCGCATATGCAAGACTGCTTATTTTGTGTTCACATATCTTACTCTCATCCACCCAGTGTATTGTTTTTAACATATGATCCATAAATAATATGAACAACAGTGGAGACAGGTTGCGCCTTGTCTTACCCCTGAAACTACTCTGAACCATGAACTCAATTCACCTTCAACTCTAACTGCTGCCTGACTATCCATGTAAAGACCTTCAATTGCTTGCAAAAGTTTGCCTTCTATTCCATAATCTCGTAGAACAGACAATAACTTCCTCCTAGGAACCCGGTTATATGCCTTTTCTAGATCTATAAAGCATAGATACAATTCCCTGTTCCACTCGTAACACTTCTCCATTATTTGCCGTAAGCTAAAGATCTGGTCCAGACAACCTCTAAGAGGCCTAAACCCAAATTGATTTTCATCCAATTGGTCCCCAACTAATACTCGCACTTTTCTTTCAACAATACCTAAGAAGATTTTACCCACAACGCTGATTAAGGAGATACCTCTGTAGTTGTTACAATCTTTCCTGTTTCCATGTTTAAAGATTGGTGTGATTACTGCTTTTGTCCAGTCTGATGGAACCTGTCCCGACTCCCAGGTCATTTCAGTTATCCTGTGTAGCCATTTAAGGCCTGACATTCCACTGTATTTGATGAGTTCCGACTTAATTTCATCCACCCCAGCTGCTTTATTGCACTGCAATCTATTGACCATTTTCTCCACTTCCTCAAATGTGATCCTATTTTCATCATCATTCCTATCCCATTCTACCTCGAAATCTGCAACATTACTGATCGTATTTTCACCTACATTGAGCAACTCTTCAAAATATTCCCTCCAACTGCCCAAGGCATCTACAGGATTCACCAGTAGTTTTCCTGCCCTATCCAAAATACTTGTCATTTCCTTCTTACCTCCCTTTCGAAGACTGCTAATTACATTCCAGAATGGTTTTCCAGCAGCTTGACCCATAGTCTCCAACCTGTTTCCAAAGTCTTCCGAAGATTTCTTCTTGGATGCTGCAATTATCTGTTTGGCTTTGTTTCTTTCTTCAAGATAACTTTCTCTGACTACCTGAGTTCTAGTATGTAGCCATTTTCTTTTTCCTTTTACAGGCTGCCTTGACTGTGTCATTCCACCAAGCTGTCTGCTTCATCCTACTTTTGCACACTACTGTTCCAAGACATTCTTTAGCCACTTCTAGTACTGTGCCCTGTACCTTGTCTATTCCTTTTCCAATGACTGTAATTGACAACATTCAACTAACTGGTACCTTTCTGAGATCGCTGTTATGTACTTGTGTCCCTATTTCCTTATCCTGAAGTTTCTCCACTCTTATCCTCCTACATATTGACCTGACCTCCTGCACTTTCGGCCTCACAATCCCAATTTTACTGAAGATTAAATAATGATCAGTGTCATCAAAGAATCCCCTGAATACACGTGTGTCCCTCACAGCCTTCCTGAATTCCTGATCTGTTATTATATAGTCAATGACAGATCTGGTTTCCCTGCCTTCCCAAGTATACCGGTGGATGTTCTTTAAAAAAGGAGTTTGTGATTACTAAGCCCATACTGGCACAGAAATCCAAGAGTTGTTTCCCGTTCCTGTTGGCCTCCATATCCTCTCCAAATTTACCCATAACCTTTTTATACCCTTCTGTTCGATTTCCAATCCTGGCGTTAAAATCACCCATGAGCAAAACACTGTCCTTGTCCTTTACTCTAACAACTACATCACTGAGTGCCTCATAAAAACTATCCATCTTATCTTGATCTGTCCCTTCACAATGCTAATATATTGACACAATCCTAATTTTTTGCTAGACACTGTCAAATCTATCCACATCAGTCGTTCATTTACATACCTTATTGCAACTATGCTGGGTTCCATTTCTTTCCTGATGCAAAGCCCTACACCCCATTGTGCTATTCCTGATTTGACTCCTGACAGGTAGACCTTGTATTCTCCCACTTCCTCTTCTTTCTCACCCCTTACCCGAATGTCACTAACAGCTGAAACGTCCAGCCCCATCTTACTTGCAGTCTCTGCCAGCTCTACCTTCTTCCCAGAGTAACCCCCATTGATATTAATAGCCCCCCATCTCATTACCATTTGTTTGCCAAGTCGTATCTTAGGAGTCCCTGGTTTGTCAATTAGAGGTGGGACTCCTTCACCTCCAAAGGTCCGAGGCATTTTGCTCTGATTGTTGCCAGCATCATATTTAAAGTACCAGGGAAGCAGGTTGCTAGCCTTACTTGCCCTGAGTTCCATTGGGTATTACCCCTAACGGTTGAGGGACTAACCGGTGGATTTGGTAGTCTTTGCTGTATGAGCACAAAGGTGACCACGACTCAGAATATATATACTTTTAGAAAAAAAAATCATAAAACTTTGTCAGCATGACCAGAAGCATTCAGGATTCACAGTCATAGCAGAGGAAGTTCAAAAACATAAGAAAATAATTTTTTTTGGATATTAAATTTCATCATTTTTTCACTTACTGTTGGCTACATTTGTTGCTATAGGTACATTTTTCTTCACAAGTAAGAGAGATTCTTTGACGAATTTTGCACAGCATACAAACCATACATACAGGTGTATGAACAGGTGTATGAAACTCTAGACTTTTCCAAATATATTAAAAACTGTGGTAAAAATTGAGATAATCAACTACAAAATTTGATTTTTTTCTAAACATAAAGTTTAAAACGTAACAGCTCATTCATTTTTTCATAAATTAAATAGATTCTAGAGTTTCAGACACCTGTAAGTTTGTATGCTGTGCAAAATTCATCGAACAGTGTACCTATAGTAACAAATGCAGCCAATAGTAAGTGAAAAAATGATGAAATTTCACATGTAAAAAATTATTTTGTTATGTTTTTGAACTTCTGCTGCTACGGGTGTGAATCATGAATCCTTCCTGGTCATGCTGACAAAGTTTTATGAATGTGCTTGTAAAAGTATAGACAGTGGAAATTAAAATGTCCTGTGGAGCCTCTCCTGCTCAGAGCCGGCCCGTTTGACGTCCTGCTCCCTTAAAGCTTTCGGTGTACCCCGTCAACCCCATCTGACGCGGATTCCAAACCGGACGGCAATGTTCCAGAAGACGGCAGACAAGCGAAGTATAAGCAGTCTCTTTAGTAGACCTGTTGCATTTTCTAACTTTTCTGCCAATCAATCGTCATTGGTTTCCTTTCCTCACAACATTATCTACGTGATCCAATTTATGTTACTCTTAATAGTAATCTTCAAATATTTAGATGAATTTACAGCCTTTTTAGGTTTGTGTGATATATCGTGTATTCGAAATTTAGCGGGATCGCTTTAGTATTCATATGGACAACTTCACACAATTTTTATTATTTTATTCAGTTGCCACTTTTTGTACCATACAGATATTTTGCCAATTTTCCAGTTTGTTTTTATCATCTGATGGTTTGCAAGATGGTTAATGACAGCATCATATACAGACAAACTAAGAGGGCTGCTTAGATTGTCTCTTAAATAGTTTATGTACCGGATGATCAAAAAGTCAGTATAAATTTGAAAACAATAAATCACGGAATAATGTAGATAGAGAGGTGCAAATTGACACACATGCTTACAATGACATGGGGTTTTATTAGAACCAAAAAAATAGAAAATTTCAAAAATGTCCGACAGATGGCGCTTCATCTGTTCAGAATAGCAATAATTAGCATAACAAAGTAAGACAAAAGAAAAGTGATGTTCTTTACAGGAAATGCTCAATACGTCCACCATCATTCCTCAACAATAGCTGTAGTCGAGGAATAATGTTGTGAACAGCACTGTAAAGCATGTCCGGAGTTATGGTGAGGCATTGGCGTCGGATGTTGTCTTTCAGCATCCCTAGAGCTGTCGGTCGATCTCGATACACTTGCGACTTCAGGTAACCCCAAAGACAATAATCGCACGCTCTGATGTCTGGAGACCTGGGAGGCCAAGCATGACGAAAGTGGCGGCTGAGCACACGATCATCACCAAACGACGCGCGCAACAGATCTTTCACTCGTCTATCAAATATGGGATGGAGCGCCATCCTGCGTAAACATCGTACGTTCTAGGAGGTGTTTATCAGCCAGGCTAGGCTGGGAATGATGCGATTCTGTAACATATCGGCGTACCTGTCACCTGTCACGGTAGCAGTTTTGCTGTCCAGCGCCATCTGTCGGACATTTTGTGAACTTTGGTTTTCTTTATTTTTGTTTGTTCTTATAAAACTCCATGTCATTCCACGCATGTGTGTCAATTTGTACCTCTCTATCTACATTATTCCGTGGTTTATTAAGTTTTCAAATTTATAATGACTTTTTGATCACCCGGTAGATCAGCAACCGCAGAGGGCCTGTAACACTTCCTTGGGGAACGCCAGACATTTCTTCTGATTTACTGGATGACTTTCCAACAGCTGCTACTAAATGTGATCTTTGTGACAGGAAATCACCAATCCAGTCGCACAACTGCGACAATAGTATACAGGACCGCAATTTGTTTAGACGTGACTTGTGAGGAACGTTGTCAAAACCTTCTGGAAATGTAGAAATATGGAATCAATTTGACACCGCCTGTCCATGGCATTCATTATTTAGTGAGAATGAAGTGCTAGTAGTGAACAAATGACGTGTTGGTCCACTTTTGGAACGCATGATAGCAGCCATTCTGCGGGACACGGATGCACCAAGTTCTTCGTGCATTTCCTGGAGGTAAGTGGAACCAGAAGTCCACGCACAGGTCAGGCAATTCCCGCAACTTACCAGCCAATAGCTTCAAGGCGTGGAACTGGTGTCCGAGACCATGTGCGCCCCATAACGTGCATGGCGTGCATGGGCACGTCTGTCGACCATGTGGAATAAGAAACGTGTGCCGTACCATCTAGTTAAGTGCAGCTACTCACGGAATTCCAGTGTGGGCTTTAATTACCGTACGACAGCGAAACTTGGTAGATGTTATTACGGAATGGAAAACATTAGTCCCAGCTGTGGCCACCGCAAATCTGGCACTGTACACTGTTTGTATGACGGTAGATATCCGCTATTGCGGAACATTGTCTTGACACCGGTCATCATATGGAATACAGCACGGAGATTCTGGCTTGCACGTCCAGTTATTGGGATATCTTAAGGAAGCTGTTGAAATAAAACTATCAAGGAACCTTATTAAGAGGGATGGTGGATTTAGTTTAAATGCTACTTGGAATCGGGCTCTGTCTCTCATCAAAAAACAGAGCGACAGAATTAGTGCTACCTTAACTGTTGATTAATAGTAACGATATTTCTGATGTTGGTTATCTTTGTTTGTGTTGACACTTGTTCTGTGTGTGGTATCTTCCTTATTTCTCCTCTGTGAATCGAGGTATTAAATTTCTTTGCACATTCCTCTCTTCTTGCATTTGTGCCTTGAGAATGGCACGGTGTGCTCCTGTCGAAAAATCGGCGGTGTTCGACGACGCCACCCGGCAACAAACCCGTAAGTTATTTGAACAGTCAATTCGCCGGGAAAATTTAAGGTCTCACATCCACGCTGTCATTTGTCAAGCCATAGGTCGAGTGAACAGTATGGCTATCGGGAAGAGAGACCACGCGCTGTGGTGAAATTGTTTTATGTGAACGGCAGTAATTACAGTGCTGCACTGAGACACTATAGCTGACTGAAAGGTCTGAGAAGATGCCCGGTGTCATTAACTGGTGAAAAGAAGACGATAATGAAATCTGGAAAGAACGTTGGGCTTCGTGTGGCACCTATCCCGGTGGAAGTTAGTGACGAGGCTGCTGTTGGTGTATCTGACAACGCAGCACCTGCCCTCGGTGGTGCTGGTGCTCCCACAGTGTCACCAGAATTGTCCATCCGATGGTCAACAATACGGAAAGTTGTGTGGTTTATTTTAATCTGGTACCCGCGCAAGATCCAGATGGTACAGCAACAACGATCTGAATGTGCTCTTCGGGGTATGGTGTCGACTGAAGTTGATGACACGTGGCCAGCCAATATCTTGTGGAGTGACAAGACACATTTTACACTACAGGAAGCTGTGACTACACTGACCTGCTGAATTTTGGGCTCTGTTAATCCGCTTGTTTTACACGAAGCGCCATTGCACTCTCTGTATGTGACTGTGTGGTGTCGATTCATAAGCACCTTTATTCTCGGTCCGTTCTTCCATCAAGGTGTACCATGACGCCTGCACGCTATCGAGACCCCTTCGTACAGCATGTGATTTCTGCTTTGAAAACGCGTAATTGTGTCGAAACCACTGTTTGGGTATACGAGAAATCGCACAAATCTAAGGGTTGTCAGTCCGACTAAATAGGTAGGAATTACAGTTACGAGCAACTTAAATTGGAAAGATCACATAGATAATATTGTGGGGAAGGCGAAACAAAGACTGCGCTTTGTTGGTAGAACACTTAGAAGATGCGACAAACCCACTAAAGAGACAGCCTACATTACACTTGTCCGTCCTCTGCTGGAATATTGCTGCGCGATGTGGGATCCTTACCAGGTAGGATTGACGGAGGACATGGAGAAAGTGCAAAGGGCAGCCAGTTTTGTTTTATCGCGCAATAGGGGTGAGAGTGTCACTGATATGATACGAGAGTTGGGGTGGCAGTCACTGAAACAAAGGCGTTCTTCTTTGCGGCCAGATCTATTTACGAAATTTCAATCACCAACTTTGTCTTCCGAATGCGAAAATATTTTGTTGACACCCACCTACGCAGGGAGAAATGATCATCATAACAAAATAAGAGAAATCAGAGCTCGAATGGAAAGATTTAGGTGTTCCTTTTTCCCACGCGCCATTCGAGAGTGGAATGGTAGAGAAGTAGTATCAAAATGGTTCGATGAACCCTCTGCCAGGCATTTAAGTGCGAATTGCAGAGTAACCACGTAGATTTAGATGTAGACGCAAGATGGGGAAACACTTCATGTTGTCCACCCAGTAAGAGATCTACTTAATGCAACTTTTCACAAAAGTGTTATCTATAGGCGTTTTCCAGATTCATGGCCTGCAAGGGTATCTAAAAGAAAGGGTTTACCAGGAACACGTTCAGTTTTTACCAGATCTGAAGACCGGCCTACAGAAACACATTATTCAGATTCCACCGGAATTGCAGCGGGCAACTGTTGATTACGTCGATACACCATCTTCTCGACGTCTCCGTTGCTCATACTGAACAAATCGTGTAAGTGATGGTTAGCAATAAAATCAACAATATGCCTTTCTCACTTATTTGACCTTACCTGTCCACGTGCTGTTGCTAATTCATTGCACATGAAAACATTTCTGTACATCTTTCTTGCATTCACAGCGTCAGATTTGTACCTGGTGGGCGAAAACTGATTTCTTTTCAGGTTAAACCGGTTCCACATTAATGCATTTGAATACCTACCGAGTCTCTCGGCCATACGATATTTACAGCGAACACTGGTCCTCTGTGAGTAGCTGCACCTTAAATGTATATCCACCTGGTACAACGAGGGTCACCTTTCCATTGATCCACGATCCAACGTCGATGTCCCATGTCCACCGCAATTGCAATTGCCGATGTCACTGGCTTCAAATGAGGACGTGTATGGGTCATCTGCTGCAGAGTCCCGTAATCAACGGTTGAGCTGAAATCTGTAATGTGGAACAGTTGCGCCTGAGGCAGCATTTCACCCTGTCCTCAGGTCTGCTACAGAACGCCGTTTAGCGTGCCTTATAGAGTGGCGTAACTTCCACATCCATGTTCTACGATGAGAACTGGGTGACAAACAAATTCCCGGCTACCTGTGGTTTTACCAACTTTGATCCACTTGCCACTGGTGCTTACGAGAGTAGCATGCGATCAGCTGATCAGTTTCGCCATTTCCGATATGGTCGTTCCAAGGTGACTAGCATGACAATCTCCCATTTACGATAATGACAAAAGAAGAAATTAATTAAAATTTTTGCTATGGACAGGACTTGAAACCGGGTCTCTTGCTCTCTACACAGATGAGTTAGACATTACACCACTATAGCAGTATATTTGGCAATGCTGTACGGGCTATCTACTCCAATGCCCTCCCTAACACAGACTTCATTTCGCCTTCAGTCTATATTCCCCTTCTTTGTTTCGTGTGGATTGAAGTTTGTGTTAAGGAGGCCATTGGGCTTGGGTAGTTCATGCTGCTCCGTAGGGATGTTCTGTTACGATTGTGTTATCGCAAACACAACTGCCTTAGTAAGCAGGAGACTCAGGTTCAAGTTCCGGCCAATACACAGATATTAGTTCATTTCTTCAGCTTCTGTCATAATCGTAGATACAGTTGAAACTCATATGTTGCAAGGAAAATTTAATTGTATAAAAGCTCCCTTTTGTTAAATTTGTTATGTCAATGAATTATCTCATTCACTGCCCTTAGTCGCTAAAATGACTTCCCATGCTCCCAATACATTTTCAAGAAATAGCATTATTGTGAAAAGGTTGCGTGTGACTGTGGTGCCGGCAAACAGACGATAGGTCGATAGGATATACTATGGAGAACTGCCCACACATTGGTTTTAGGGGCTGTCTGAATGAGTTGCATGAGTGGCACACAGTGCCGTGATCTGGCTGTCAAATATAAACATTGGCCTCTAAACATTTTGTATAGAAGTTGTTCCAGAGATGTTGCGACAAACTTTGAGAGGTTGTGGAGTATGTCTTCAGCAACAAATCGAGGATAGGAACGACGCTACACAGCGTCGAAGTTATAGGCGCCAGCGCCTGCCACTAGGCAGCGAACGAGACTTTGTATTTGACGGACCATAGACGAAATGTCGCGCAATGTTGTTTGTTGTTCAGTGATCTCCACTGATTGCTATGATCGTTAATGGAGAAGATGCTGTCTTCTGTGAATGCAATGCCCTATTGCCTCGATGGATGACGATTTCGGTCATAGGTTTCCATCTCTAGTTTATTTTTTTTTCCTGCATACCGAAAAATACTGGAGATTATAGAGGATTCCAGATGGAAACCTGTGTCTGAAACTTTTGTGAGGTTCTAGGCGCTTCAGTCTTGAACCGAGCGACTGCTACGGTCGCCGGTTCGAATCCTGCTTCGGGCATGGATGTGTGTGATATCCTTAGATTAGTTAGGTTTCATTAGTTCTAAGTTCTAGGAGACTGATGACCTCAGAAGTTAAGTCGCATAGTGCTCAGAGCCTGAAACTTTCATCCACAGAGGCGATAGAGCATCGCTTTGTTAGGAGCCTAGGTATATCTACAGCTAGCTTCATCTTCTCTCCTCGCGATCGTGGCAATGAGTCGTGATCACTTAGTAACAAACAACAATTCGCGACGTTCGGCCTACGGTCCATCATCGTTCAAAGAACCCACCGTTGATCTGGCGAGTGTATTTTCGTGCAAAACAGCAGTTAGTAGCAATTTTTTTAATTGTATTGTGGTCAACGTTACCTACAGCAACTCTCTTGTGTAATGGTCTTAACCGTATCTTTAAGTTGTGCGTCTATGAGATACTTGCCAGCTCCATTTCGGTACGCACGTGACAACACGAGCCAGCTAATACTTTCCAAAACGCCGCACAAGAAACGAGATCTTGCAGGGTCCATAATTAGGATTCTGCTGCCGGTAGAAATGTAGGGTGCAGCGTTTTGTAGAGCGTTTGGGCCAGGGACCAATTGTATACCTTACTGTACCTAGCCTGCGTACTTGATCAAAGTCTGCAAAGTCCGAATACTACAGACTTGCTCTAGCTTAGGCGAATCAAACAAATCGACTGGTTCTTTTTGCATTACATCTGGTCTATGGCCCACCTTAATAGACTTATGGAGGCATCCTGTAAGTTCATGCGTGGTTGATGAGAAAACTCTAAAACCATGCTTTGCTGTAACGAAAACCGAGCCGCAGATTCCAAGACTGCTACGCACAGCAACTGGCTGAAAGTTTTACGATACATATATAAGATCCCCATCTCGGATAGTCTTTAAAATTTTCTTGATATCTTCATCCATTTCCGAGATACAGAGGTTTCTAAGTTACCATAGTTGGTTGACTGGTTGATCTGGGGGAGGGAACCAAAATGCGAAGTCATCGGTTCCATCACATTATGGAAAGATGGGGAAGAAAGGCGGCCTTGCCCTTTCAAAGGAACCATCCTGGAATTTGCCTGAAGCCATTTAGGAAAATCATGGAAAACCTGAATCGGGATGGCCGGATTCGGGTTTCAATAGTCGTCTTCCCGAATACGTTTCCAGTGTGATAACAACTGCTCCACATCGCTCATTGGTTACAGTAGTTGTACACGTAAAACACGCTCGTAAAATTCTGTGTGAGTTGAAAACGTGGTTTATAGAGCGACGTAGCGCGGGAAAATATACTGTAAAGTGTCTCCGTTGTCATCTGAAGCATTCTGGCAACCCCCATATTGTAGTACTGGAGCACAAAAAATCCTGTATAAGGTGTAAAATTATATAATTTTGCTTTATTTCAATTTCACGCAAGTAAATCAGCAATATTTTACTAACCCATGAAGTTCTTTTCATATCAGTGACTTGCCCTACTTTAGCAGGGAAAGGAAAGGAACCAGTGGAAAACTGCTCCCACTGGAGCAAAAAAAAGAAAGTGTATATGCTTTTGTGTATTAAAAGACTCCGACTGAAAACTGGCGTACCATTTACGTCACCTGACTTCCTCAAACCTTAAAACATTTGCTAGAAATTTTGACATGCGATCATATTTGCTAATTTTTGGGCTGAGACAGGAGACAGTGGCAAAGGAAAGAGACAGACAAGTAACAAATACTGAAAAATACTACACAGTGATTGTGGTATGGGAAGAGCGAGTGAGACAACGGCAGAGTGAGAGAAAGAGTGGGACTCAATGCCAGTGGAACATAGTTGACAGTGATAGAATAATGTCAGGATAAGAGTGAAAGAGACAGTGCCAGTCAGACAGGAGTTAAGAGCAGGAGAAACTAAAAGTGGTTGAGAGACAGTAATAATGAAAGACAAAGTGTATGACAATGACAAGGGACGGTGACAGTGAGAAGAGAGAGCAGCAGTGCGAAGGAATGAATGAGATAGTAGCAGTAAGAGAGAGACAGTTACAGTGGGGGGAGATAATAGTAGGTGGACAGAACGAAGGAGTCTGTGGTTGTGAGACAGGAGACAGTGACTTTAAGAGAGACACAAAGAGACAATGACAATAAGTTGGGCTGAATGAGTGAGTGAGCATGGGCTGGTGGGAGTGGATTGGATGAGCGAGCTATAGCGATGGATTAGTTCGTGTAAGCGAGTTACATTTAGGGGAGCCTGTGAAAGTCAGAAGTGAGTTGCGAATCAAGAGAGCGTGAATACACATGCCAAAATTTTCGGGAACATTTTTAAAAGATGCTGAGGAAGATAGAATGAGGCATCTGGTACCCCACTCTTCATTCGGAGTCTTTTAATAAAGAGGAGCACATTTACCTTTTTTTTCCTCCAATAGGAGCATTTTTGCACTGGTTATGTAACGACCGAGACCTTACATTTACATTACACGTCTATGGCAACGCCACTGTGTAGCGACCAAAATCTTATTGTTTATATTACATGATCTCTGGAAATGGAAATAAAAATTGAGGACCTGTTTCATGATAAAATCAATTTCGCTATAGTAAATGGAAAGGTACCAGAGTGCAGTCGTGATATTGTGTAGGTCTTAAGAAAACATAGACGTATGTTCAGAAAATATGGAAAACCTTGAATCACTGGAGATAGGGCGTTCATATTCGCAGGACATGTACAGTAGTACGTTCTGCAGAAATGATTAGCGTTTCGGTCACCTGGGTTCAGCACAGGCACAGGTCCGCCATGGCCCTGGTAACTTGTTCCACGCGTGATGGCTTCGACACGTATAAGGCGCGAATGGCGCCCTATGGTATAGCCATCCATGTTGCATTCATCTATGGCAGTTGGCATTGGGTCACAGTGCTGCAGCTTTCGTTTCACCATATTCCACATAGGCCAAGGCAGAAGGGTCACTTCTTTGACACCAAGACGTTATATGTTCGTGCAGCAACATGTGGTCGTGCGTTGTTTTGCTGAAAAATGGCGTCTGGGGTATCGTGCACAAAGGGTATGGCTACAGATCGCAGGAACGTCATTCGCTAGGTCGCACTGTTTGCAACGACTGCAGTTTACCTGTATAGTTGTACCCAGTTGGACCCCACACCATATGGGCCAGAGTTGGGGCTGTAAGTCGTGTGCGAATGCAGGCACTGTGATACTGCTCCACCTGTCCGTAGCGAACCAAAATGCGGCCATAATTTTCAAAAAACCAGAAACTGGATTCATCCGAACACACTGTCTGACCTCATGCCTCTCCCCAAAGACGTCGTTCCATACACCACTGCCGTCTAACATATCTCTCCACACTCGTCAAATGCAGGCGGAGAGCGACGCACACATGACCCATGCCGTAATAAACGGCGACGGACTGTCACCCCTGACTGTGTAAGATGTGTTACGCTGTTGTACTGTAGCGCCAGAGCCGAGGAGAATGCAGATCTGTCCTGAAATGCCATTCGGATGAGGTTGAAAGTTGGCAATACTCTCTTAGGATGTAAAGGTTGGCTATAGCGCGCATACACAAGCTCTGTAATCTAAGATATTGCTGTGGCGCCTCGCAGCGTACGGATTAACTAGTGGCAGTTTGGAAGCCAGTGTAGGATCCCGCCTGTGGCGGTGTGCACGTGTGTTGGGCGAGGGGTCGTCGCCGAGGGACTGCCGTGTCCGCCAGCAGCGACACACGATTTGGTACTGAGTTGATATTTTTTTTGTAATTTGCGCGCGCTTATTAATTTAAAGAAAAGGGTTTGTGTATGTGCGTAGCAGCAGACGGTAATTTTGATAGTGATAGGAGTTGAATTCTTAAGGGAAACCATTATTAGGTGAATATATTATTGATTTTTCTCATAGATTTCTTTTGTAATTGTCAGGGAATTGTTTCACTATGCATTTAACTGAGAAGTATTGCAGTCTGTCTCAAGAGTTTGATTAATTTGTAATTTTGCTTTAATGCCACTGGAGGCAGATTTACATACGAAGCGATTGTTCAAAGAGCATCTAGCGTTTTGTTAATTGGATGAGAAAGAATCGCTTACAGAATATAGTTTTCTTTTTTTTTAAAAAAAAAAAAAGGGAATTAGATCTGACGAAACCCTTTCTCTTGAATTATATGTTGTAGTAGTAAGCAGCAGCAGCCGGAGCAACAGCAGGAGCCGCCATACAGAACATGCATTGCACTCAGCATGAATAAGAGGTTTTTTTATGTATTTGTTAAAAAATGGAATGCAGCAGATCAAGCAGTGGCAGCAGAAAGACCAAGTTAGTTATTTGTTGAGCACAGGACCAATTAAAAAAATAAAGTTTAGGCGATCTCTGTAATAGTAAAGTTAACAAGAGTACATGCTCGAGATTTTCAGTAGAAAACACGAGATAAGACGATAGAGCTCGCGACTGTCAAAGTGTCTCGAGGATGGTCTGTATGGTGTGACTTGACCCATCAGTACCTGTTGTACAAGCTTCCGTGAACCACTCTGCACACATTCGTTACACTGCCGAAACACTTTGTCCCACAAGAGCAGCAATTTCCCGGATGGATGCATCACCCTCTTTGAAATTCACTGATTTGACGATACGCTTCGCGCATACGTTGCACGTCTCCTCAAGTCACTCTGATCCTTTACCTTCTACTTGTAGCCACAACGAGAGCCTCGGGCACATTTTATCGATGGGTTGCGTTGCGCCTCGATTCGATGTTTGCTTTGAACCCGTGGGCCAACCTGGTTCAAATGCTAGTCGTTCCTGCAGAACATACCAATGTACACGACCTGTGAATATGAACGTCCTATCTCCAATAGTTCAAGGTAATATGGTGCAAAATGTCGAAAATTCTTAGGAAAATAAGTATGAGCTATAGAGAAAGGCGAGCAATATACAATACGGACAAGACCCGAATGGGAACAGTAAGAACGAAAGACCAAGAACGGAGTGCCGGATTAGAAAGGCCATAAACAGGGATGCAATATTTTGCTCCTACTGTTCAATCTGTACATCGAAGAAGCAATGATGAAAATAAAGGTTACTTTCAGGAGTAGGGTTAAAATTCAACGCGGAAGGATATGGATGACAAAACCCGATGATGAGATTGCTATCATCAATGACAGAGTGTGAGAATCTGACTACTTGTTGAATGGAATGAACAGTCTCATTAGTACATGAAATGGACTGAGAATAAACCAAGGTAAGATGAAAGTAAAGGGAAGGAGATATGACAGCATGGAAAAATTTAACATTAGAATTGGAGACCTAAAAACAGACGAAATTAAAGAAGTCTGCCACCTTGCAAGCAAAGTAAGATACGACAGACGTTGCAAGGCGGACATAAAAATCTCCATAGCACGAGCAAAGAGGGGTTTTTTGGCCAAAAACTGTCCACTAGTATCGAACGTCACCTTAATTTGAGGAAGAAATTTCTGACAATGTTCGTTTGGAGCGTAGAATTGCGATAAAATGAATCACGGTCTTTGGGGAGACCGGAAAACAAAGGAATCGAAGGGTTTCAAAGTGGTTAAAATGGCTATGATCACTATGGGACTTAACATCTGAGGTCATCAGTCTCCTAGAACTTAGAACTACTTAAACCTAACTAACGTAAGGACATCACACACATCCATGCCCCAGGCAGGATTGGAGCCTGCGACCGTAGCGGTCGCGCGGTTCCAGACTGAAGCGCCTAGAACCGCTCGGCCACAGCGGCCGGCAAAGTGTTTCAGATGTGGTCCTATAGAAGAATGTTAAAAATTAGGTGAACCAATAAGATAAGGAATGAAGAGGTTGCCGCAGAATCATACAGAAAATGACTGACCAGAAGAAGGGAGAGAATGATGAAGTTTGTATTAAGACATGAACTTCCATGGTACTAGAGGGAGCTGTAGAGGGCAAAAATCGTAGGGGAAGACAGGGATTGGAATACATCCAGCAAATGATTGATGTCTCTGGGTGGAAGTGCTAGTCTGTGATGAAGAGGTTGGCTTTGGTTCGTCTATGTCAGCTTTGCAGCGCCAGTGTATAGTGGTTTACACCTTCTGTTGTCTTTGGCATGTCTGGGACATCTACAGTATTTATGCTTACCTCGTGTGGTCTATGAGAGCCTTGGCGACTCCTCGGCCCCTGGTCGCTGCATCCACAGATACGACCTGGACCTCAACCTGCCGTAGGTCCGCCTCGGGGAACAGGCTGCGCAGCTTCTCCGAGACCTGTTAGTCACAGAAAGTGCATGTCAGCTTGACCGACCCGTAGGCACACCAGGCGTTCAAAATGCTCTAACTGCGCTGGGCAGGGTGTAATGAGTGAAGTGCATCTATTTCTATTTGTGAGTGAGGACAGAGTAATGAACAACATTACATTAGAATTTACGACATTTGCAGACAAATAATTATAGTTATTACCAGTTGTATGGCTTTTGGCTGAATAGTGTCTCCAAGTGCATGTGGCAAGAGTAGGCGATTATCCTAGGCATCAGGTCAGGTGTTGCAGGGTGGATGGACAGTAGTCCACTTACAATCAGTACTGCTTTTACGACCGTGTACAAAACATCATGCCGCAAAGTTTGTCACGTGTTTGCAGGGAGACAGCACACTGATGCACATACAGGGTGTTTAAAAAATGACCGGTATATTTGAAACGGCAATAAAAAATAAACGAGCAGCGATAGAAACACACCGTTTGTTGCAATATGCTTGGGACAACAGTACATTTTCAGGCGGACAAACTCTCGAAATTACAGAAGTTACAATTTTCAACAACAGATGGCACTGCAAGTGATGTGAAACATATAGAAGACAACGTAGTCTGTGGGTGCGCCATTCTGTACGTCGTCTTTCTGCTGTAAGCATGTGGTGTTCACAACGTGCAACTGTGCTGTGGACAACATGGTTTATTCGTTAGAACAGAGGATTTTTCTGGTGTTTGTATTCCACCGCCTAGAACACAGTGTTGTTGCAACAAGACGAAGTTTTCAACGGAGGTTTAATGTAACCAAAGGACCGAAAAGCGATACAATAAAGGATGTGTTTGAAAAATTTCAACGGACTGGGAACGTGACGGATGAACGTGCTGGAAAGGTAGGGCGACCGCGTACGGCAACCACAGAGGGCAACGCGCAGCTAGTGCAGCAGGTGATCCAACAGTGGCCTCGGGTTTCCGTTCGCCGTGTTGCAGCTGCAGTCCAAATGACGTCAACGTCCACATATCGTCTCATGCGCCAGAGTTTACACCTCTATCCATACAAAATTCTAACGTGGCAACCCCTCAGTGCCGCTACCATTGCTGCACGAGAGACATTCGCTAACGATATAGTGCACAGGATTGATGACGGCGATATGCATGTGGGCAGCATTTGGTTTACTGAAGAAGCTTATTTTTACCTGGAGGGCTTCGTCAATAAATAGAACTGGCGCATATGGGGAACTGAAAAGCCCCATGTTGCAGTCCCATCGTCCCTGCATCCTCAAAAAGTACTGGTCTGGGCCGCCATTTCTTCCAAAGGAATCATTGGCCCATTTTTCAGATCCGAAACGATTACTGCATCACGCTATCTGGACATTCTTCGTGAATTTGTGGCGGTACAAACTGCCTTAGACGACACTGCGAACACCTCGTGGTTTATGTAAGATGGTGCCCGGCCACATCGCACAGCCGACGTCTTTAATTTCCTGAATGAATATTTCGATGATCGTGTGATTGCTTTGGGCTATTCGAAAGATACAGGAGGCGGCGTGGATTGGCCTCGCTATTCGCCAGACATGAACCCCTGTGACTTCTTTCTGTAGCGACACTTGAAAGACCAGGTGTACCGCCAGAATCCAGAAACAATTGAACAGCTGAAGCAGTACATCTCATCTGCATGTGAAGCCATTCCTCCAGACACGTTGTCAAAGGTTTCGGGTAATTTCATTCAGAGACTACGCCATATTATTGCTACGCATGGTGGATATGTGGAAAACATCGTACTATAGAGTTTCCCAGACCGCAGCACCATCTGTTGTTGACAATTGTAACTACTGTAATTTCGAAAGTTTGTCTGCCTGAAAATGTACTGTTGTCCCAAGCATATTGCAACAAACGGTGTATTTCTATCGCTGCTCGTTTAGTTTGTATTGCCGTTTCAAATACACCGGTCATTTTTGAAACTCCCTGTATATATTAAGGTTCCACATACAATAGTTTCTGCACTTATACCCTTTACACCCTACATAATTTGTTGAACACAATGCACAATATAAAAAGAACATGCACAATATTTCTTAGTTTTATTGCTTTACAATACAGGAATAAAGTCAGTAATTATTGTGAGGAAGTAGCAGCGATATGGCTGTAGGAAAAATGTGAAGAAATATGAAAGGAATTAACTGTCAGAAGGAAAATTTCAGTATATAGAAAAGTCAGACAACCTTTGATGGATTTATAAAGAAGAACCTCCGTATTAAGAGTGGTAGGAAGAGGTGTGGTGGCGTAAGCTGTCGCCAGCGCACCACTCAGCAAAGATGTAGTTCGAAGATCAATAGTAGGTGCTCGATCAATGCGTGCCTGTCACATGACAGGCCAAAGACAGACTCGCAAGCAACCTGCTACCAACTCCCTGTCGACCACGAGTATTTAGGCCGTCGCCACTGACTGGGGGGCGGGGACTGCATTCTTCCACCATCCTCCACACCTACAAATCCCTCATCCCTACTATCCTCTGTTATGCCAATGTTGCCTGGATCTCTGCACCCACACACTTTTACAAGGCCCTCCAAATCCTCGAACCCTATGCTCTTCGCCTTGCCTTCCATATCCGCCTTCCTTCCCCTACACGGCTCCTGTATCAACTGATCCCCTTCCCTCACCTCCTCCTGTTCCTCCAACATCTCTGCATCCTTTACATTGTCCGCAGGCTTGATCCCCCACCCCCTCACCCCCTGGTTTCCTCATTCCTCTCCACCTCCCACCTGTTGCTGCGCCTCTATCGCTGTATCCCTCCATCTCTGCACCTCCACACCCTCCATGTCCTCCATCAGGGCAATTTCCAGCACCTCCCCCTCCCGGATGATGAACTTCACCGTGACATATACCCTTCGTTCCAACTATAACCTGGTCTTGTTCCTCCCCCTTTTCCTCTCCCCTCCTTCTCCCAGAGCGGATTTTCCTCCTCCCCCCCCCCCAACCCCAAGACCCTGCACCCCATTCTTGCCTCTTTCCCTCCCATGTCCCTCCCTACATCCTCTTTGGCGCACACCCCGCCCATCTTGCCCCTCTCTTCCCCTCCCTCCCTTCTTCCCAACTCTCTAATCTCCTTGCGCCTGGCAGATCCTCCGTTTTTATCATCGCCAGTGTGCCATGTCAGTGTTGTGTTTAGTGCTGTGGTGCATCGAGTGGTGTGATTTTAATTGTGTGCTGGCCTTTTGTTAGTATCAGTGTTTGTTATGTGTTATGCCATCCATCGATACTTTTATGCTCTGGTCATACTGTGCCTTGTGTTCTTTCAATTGTCCCAGTGTGTGGTTTTTTGTGTGCTCTACTTTTTTACACTTTTTACCTCCATTTTACAGTCGCCCCTTTTTTGTATATTGTCTTCCATAATGCTCCCCTTTTTTATATATATGGGCACCATGTCTTACCCTTTGTTATTTTTAAATGACTTTTATTGTTTGTTCTTTGTCTTTCGGCTGAAGAGCACAGCATATGCTCCTGCCAGCCCGCTTCGATGGGGAATTGAAATACAATAAAGGAAAAAAAACTGGGGGGGGAGGGGGCTTCAGTCGCTCAGTCAGTAGCTCACTAACTTATTATTTCAGTTGGCGTCTGTCAGTTCACATCACAGGTTGCGACTGTGTGTAGTAACAGGACTAGTGAAAAGAATTGTATAATAGCAAAATTACCGATATTCTCTGCAAGAGGACTATTTACTGATGAGATTGTACCACAACACACGGGCTCTATTAAAGTTAAGTAGCAGCTGTCTGTTCATGTGAATAAAAAAGCCATGTTGATCCATGTGTGCATTTGTGTTGTAGAAACAAGATACCAGCCACCCATAACCCTTGCTTCCCTGGTACAAGACTGTACAGTGGCGACGAGGATGGGAGACTCGCGATGAAGACACTACAGTGGCGACGAGGTCACTACGAAAGGAGTGAGTGAACAGGCAGAAAGAGAACACTACAAGCCTCTACAACGGGGAGCAACTGTCTGATGACGTGTCAGAAGAATAAATGGACGTCACTGTGGAAGATATATGCTATCCAGTAGTAGGTTCAGAGATTAACAGAGCTCTGGAAGGCCTGCTATCAAACAAGGCAGACGATATTAGGTAACATACCCCCAGAAAGAGGCAACCAAGCCGTTATTCAATTTAGTATGGAGGATACATGAGATTGGAGACTTACCATCGAACTTCAAGGAGATTATCACCCATAAAATCCCAAAGATATCAAAGGCAGATGAATGTGAGAACTATGGCGCAATCAGCTTAACGGTTCTTACAGCTAGTTTGCAGATAAGACTACTAAGTGAAGAATGGAAAAGACAACTGAAGATCTTTTTGAGGATGACCAGTTTGGCTTTAGAAAAGGCGAAGATAGATAGGCAGTTCTGACTTTGTGATCAATAATGAAGGCAAGGCTTAGGACGAATTAAGGCTCCTTCACTGGACTTTGCGAATTAAAAAATGCTTTCGTAACATCCTGGAAGATATTGGAAATCACCCGGAAAATATATACGAGCTGCAGGAAAAGATGGGTAATTCATAACATTCACAGGAATCAAGGGAGAACAATAAGAAAGGAAGGTCAAGGCAGAAGAGCACGGATTAAAAAGAGTCTAAGGTAGGGGTGCAGCCATTTGCGCCTAGTATTCATTTTGTACATCGCAGGAGCTGTGACAGAAACAAAGTAGTTTCAGGAGTGAGATTAAAATTCCGGCTGAAAGATTATCCGCTATAATATTCGCCGATGGCATTGCTATCTTCAGCGCAAGTGAGACTAAATTACAAGACTTGCGGAATGGAATGAACAGTCTAACGAACACAGAATATGGTCTGAGAGTAAAGAAAAAAAAGACCAAAGTAATGAGGAGTAGCAGAAGTGAGACTAACAATAAACTATCAACATCGGGGATCACAAATTAGACGAAGTTATGGAAATCAGTTACTTCAGAATGTGTTGCGTTTGTAAGGTTTACCTACTTTTGTTCTGTACAGCATAAATTTGCTTTTTAAATAAAAGAAAGATATTCTGTCAAAGGACAAGGTTGTTGTTGTAGTAGTTGTTGTGGTCTTCAGTCCTGAGACTGGTTTGATGCAGCTCTCCATGCTACTCTATCCTGTGCAAGCCTCTTCGTCTCCCAGTACCTACTGCAGCCTACATCCTTCTGAATCTGCTTAGTGTATTCATCTCTTGGTCTCCCTCTATGATTTTTACCCTCCATGCTGCCCTCCAGTACCAAATTGGTGATCCCTCGATGCCTCAGAACATGTCCAGCCAACCGATCCCTTCTTCTAGTCAAGTTGTGGCACAAACTCCTCTTCTCCCCAATTCTATTCAATACCTCTTCATTAGTTATGTGATATACCCATCTAATCTTCAGCAATCTTCTGTAGCACCACATTTCGAAAGCTTCTATTCTCTTCTTGTCTTAACTATTTATCGTTCATGTTTTACATCCATACATGGCTATAGTCCATACAAATACTTTCAGAAATGACTTCCTCACACTTAAATCAATACTCGATGTTACCAAAATTTTCTTCTTCAGAAACGCTTTCCTTGTCGTTGCCAGTCTACATTTTATATCCTCTCTACCTCTACCATCATCAGTTATTTTGCTACCCAAATAGCAAAACTCCTTTACTACTTTAAGTGTCTCATTTCCTAATCTAATTACCTCAGCATCACCCGATGTAATTTGACTACATTCCATTATCTTCGTTTTGCTTTTGATGATGTTAATCTTATACCCTCCTTTCAAGACACTGTTCATTCCGTTCAACTGCTCTTCCAAGTCCTTTGCTGTCTCTGACAGAATTACAATGTCATCGGCCCTCAAAGTTTTTATTTCTTCTCCATGGATGTTAATACCTACTCCAAACTTTTCTTTTATTTCCTTTACTGCTTGCACAATATACAGATTGAATAACATCGGGGAGAGGCTACAACCCTGTCTTATTCCCTTCCCAACCATTGCTTCCCTGTCATGTCCCTCGACTCTTATAACTGCCATCTGGTTTCTGTACTATTTGTAAAAAGGACAAGGTATGCCTCATAAAATAACCTACGTAATAACAAAGAAAACATATTTTAAGGTGACAATGCTAACATGATTTTTCACATTAGGACAGAGTATGCATCAGGAAAGAGGAAAAGGCAGATTTAAACTTTGAAACGACCAGAACCAGTGAAATATGCAAAAGTAAGACAACATATTGTAGAACGTAGTATCGACCACTGGTGACGCCATTCTCCCAGCAGCAGGATGTTTTATGTTGTGGTCATTTGGATGGCGTCTTCAGCGCGGCTCAGCACTTCACTGCAGGCACAGGGAGTGTTTTTGCTGGATGAAGACTCCCAGGGTGCAGGCAGACCGTGAACTAACCTGGAGGTCGACAAACGCGATGAGCCTGAGAATCTTGCGGAAGGCAGGATCCGGACACGCTTCGGCGCTCTTCACGGCCTCCGCTTCGACCCCCGGCTGGTGCAGACGACTGAGGCTGACTCCCAACAAACTCCCGCTCTCCGTGTCCACTGCCTGCAGCGACAGTCCTGCCAAAAAGTCGACCATCACAGCCCTGTTCGATACCTCAAGCTGGCACGCAGGAATAATGGGGATAATGAGTAAGATTTCTCCGTAGAAACTACATCCACGGCAAGCGTAAGACTTCAAGCTGTTTGGATTTTCACAACTTTTGGGACGCCCAGGAACTCCTCAGATTGCTAGCGGGCTGATACAGTCTCAAAAAGGAAAAAACTGATATCCTGTCTTACTTTTAACATAAGGATTTTCATCTACGAGGTCTCTTAGAAAAATTCCGGAACTCTGTCCACAAAATTTTTCTGTGCTTACTTTTTAATGGTCTTCTTCGAAATACTCTCCTGACGCACCGCTCCCAACACACTTTCCACTTCCGGAAGCAGTCTTCGTACGCCTCTTGCTGGCCAGAAGCGCCGTCTACGAATTTTCTTTTTCTCATCTATCGTTGCAGATCTTCGTCCTTTCAACGGTATTATCAACTTTGGAAATAAAGTCCGCAGGGGCCAGATCTGGGGAGTACGGAGGATGAGGCATCCGGGTGCTTTATTTTTTGTGCAACAGTCACGCACCAACACGGATGAATCTTCGGGTGTGTTATCGTGATGCCATAGCATTGAATTGTCTCGTCACATTTCAGGCCGTTTCCTTCTGAAATTTTCTCGCAGGCGTCGCGACACATCCCGATGGTACTGTCGATTAACAGTTTATCCCTGTGGCATGAATTTATGACGAACTCATCCTTGAAAGTCAAAGTAAACTGCCAGCATGGTTCTGACATTTGACCTGACCTGACGAGCTTTTTTCGGCTATGGAGAACCTTTTCCAAGCCATTGTGAAGACTATACCTTGGTATCAACACCATACCCGTAGACCCATGTCTCATTTACATCTACATGATTACTCTGCAAATCACATTTAAGTGGTTGGCAGAGGGTTCATCGAACCACAATCATACTATCTCCCTACCATTCCACTCCCGAACAGCGCGCGGAAAAAACGAACACCTAAACCTTTCTGTTCGAGCTCTGATTTCTTTTATTTTATTTTGATCTACCTATGTATGTTGGGCTCAACAAAATATTTTCGCATTCGGAAGGGAAAGTTGGTGACTGAAATTTCGTAAATAGATCTCGCCGCGACGAAAAACGTCATTGCTTTAATGACTTCCATTCCAACTCGCGTATCATATCTGCCACACTCTCTCCCCTGTTACGTGATAATACAAAACGAGCTCCCCTTTTTTGCACCCTTTCGATGTCCTCCGTCAATCCTACCTGGTAAGGATCCCACACCGCGCAGCAATATTCTGACAGAGGACGAACGAGTGTAGTGTAAGCTGTCTCTTTAGTGGACTTGCTGCATCTTCTAAGTGTCCTGCCAATGAAACGCAACCTTTGGCTCGCCTTCCCCACAATATGATCTATGTGGTCTTTCCAACTGAAGCTGTTCGTAATTTTAACACCCAGGTACTTAGTTGAATTGACAGCCTTGATAATTGTACTATTTATCGAGTAATCGAATTCCAACAGTTTTCTTTTGGAACTCATGTGGATCATCTCACTCTTTTCGTTATTTAGCGTCAACTGCCACCTGCCACACCATACAGCAATCTTTTCTAAATCGCTTTGCAACTGATACTGGTCTTCGCATTACCTTACTATACGGTAAATTACAGCATCATCTGCGAACAACCTAAGAGAACTGCTCAGATTGTCACGTAGGTCATTTATATAGATCAGGAACAGCAGAGGTCCCAGGACGCTTCCCTGGGGAACACCTGATATCACTTCAGTTTTACTCGATGACTTTCCGTCTATTACTACGAACTGCGACCTTCCTGACAGGAACTCACGAATCCAATCGCACAACTGAGACGATACCCCATAGGCCCGCAGCTTGAATAGAAGTCGCTTGTGAGGAGCGGTGTCAAAAGCTTTCCGGAAATCTAGAAATACGGAATCAACTTGAGAGTTATAATTCAAGAGTTATAATTCTATTAAGAAACTTCTCGTTCTCATTTGAACGAACCAAAGCAAGATACTGTGTCAGGATTTCATGACATGATCCTACTGAGATATTGCACCATTCTGCAATCTCTCGGACATTCAGTCTTCGACTGCCACGCACAATTTCGTGGACGTTCCACACATCAGCGTCGTCGATGTATGTCAAAGGGCGTCCTGAATGAGGGCCATCTTTTTAACTTTCGTCCGGCCATTTTTAAAGGCGTGTGAACCATTCGCATGGCTTAAGCACTCATCACCGTAGCGTACCTGCATCATTTGGTATTTCTCTGTAAATGTTTTCTCACATTTCACACAAAATTTAATGCAGACGCGTTTCTTCGCTAACACTGCGAACTCGAAATTCGCAAACTGTGCGACAAAACGCTCTACTCAATAGAGCACTGAACAATAACTGAGACACATACAACAATGAAACTTCCGGCATTTACGCATTAAACACAGACGCGTGCAGGTATGCCAAAGGAATTTCGCTCCAACACACCATTGGTGCGAAATTACGAATGTTCCGGAATTTTTTGAACAGACGTCATTTATTTACAGAGGAGTGTAAAGCGATTGATTTAGCGGAAGTACTGTCTGTGCCGTGCACACACGAGAAAGTTTCGCGCGACGCGTTATCGACTCCGCTTTGGTGGTGAGATTTTTGGCAGTGCGGAGGTGCCGGCTGAGGGAAGGAAAATCCGTTGGGAAGGTGCATTTAACACTTTCAACGCTGCCCTCTTTATACCCGACACTTGGCTGTGAACTGGCATATTTAATGAATGTTTGAAATTAGATTGCAAAGAACAGGAAAATGATAGGAATATGGTTCTCGCATCATTTAAAAGGAAAAAGTAAGAGCTTTACATGATAGTGAGTTTATTTTACAATATAAAATACAAATGGGTGTTATAATTAAAAAAAGAAAACACAAAAATATCGTGGATAAAAAAGTTTTACATGATCTCTCTCTTCAGTAACGCCATTATTACTGTATCTAAATTTAAAACAAAATATCACTTGACTGTCTAACTGCGGGTACCTGTAAACTAGAGTATTTTAATAGTTCAGATGTAGTTAGCCTTCGTGCGAAAATCCTTGGAAACTCTGTGGGACGCAAAGGCGAACGCCACAGTCCTTGCACCACCATCTACTTCCTTCCTGATGCGCTTACCCGTCTCTTTCTTCCCCCTGTCTGAACATACTTTGCAGTACCTAGTAGTATTCACCTTGTTTGCAGTGGGTGGGACCTTCTCTGGAAAGTGCCTTGCAAATGTCCGAAAAATTTGTGAGGATGAAGCGGCTTGTTGCTGAAAAATATTTCCGCCCTTCTCAGCCAATTTCTTGCTCACTCTGTGAATCAAGTCTACTAGGAATACATTCTACCTACTGTTCTCTTTATATAAAATAAAACTGTTGACAGTTGTCTCTATAAACAAGTGGAAAAACAGCTTTTACCACCACTCAAAGTTTTTCGGGCAAACGGGCTCTTCACTTTATGAACAATTGAGACACATACATACCTGAATCGTCACTTGTACTTTCGTTTGGAGAGTACGAATCCTCCTTGTCAGAACCATCAACTTCTTCATCTCCATAAAGAATATCTAAGATCTCTGCCTCCGTCAACTCGCTGCGCGATATTTTCACGATCGTAAACACCTGTGAATGAGCTGCAGGTAACTTCGACTTTGCAGTGCTCACAGCCGCTCCCATGATGAGATAGCCGATAAGTGCTTGGCTCTTGCGGAAGAAGAACGAAATACGTCCACATTAGTTGACGAAACTGCTTCGGAGACGCGCCAAACGCGCTTACGGAGCCAAATAAAGGCTCGCCCGTACGCTATACGGGCGCCGTCGCCAGCTCAGGGCGGCCGCGCCCGTATATCGTACGGGCACCGTGCCGTAAGTGTTAAGGCCTGTGTGGGCTTGGGGGGGGGGGGGGGGGGAGTTTTTGTTCACGTGCGAGCGAAGTGTTAACCCCGCAAGGACGCTTATAACCGTCCGGTGTCGGTGGGCAATGTGCCTCTCTTCTGCACAAGCCTGAATACTGCCATTTGCACCAACCGTTGGAAGCAGAAACAATTTGTCACCGAAGCAGTTATGTCCTGTGGATACATGTACTGGAATTACCAGCAAGACTTGGATTTATTATTTTGTTAGCGAACTAAAGCTTTCATTTTAGGTAAGAACTTTTCTATTTTGACCTGTGGAAGTGTTAAATCTTGGACATTCTTCAATTTCTGGTGACTCTGAGGGCTACAACGAAGAGGCCCGTTCAAAAATTCCGAAACTTTGTCCACCAATATTTTACGTTTACCCTTTATTTATTCTAGACGGTCTCTTCTACAATTGATACACCACTCCCAATAGCGTTTCCACTTCCGGAAGCAGTCTTGGTATGTGTGTTGCTGGATCACGCAAAGCGTGACCTGCGAATTTTCTTTTATCTCGTCTATCCTTGCAAATCTTCGTTCTTCTAATAGATTTTTCAGCTTTGGAAATAAAAAAAGGCGTCCGCAGGATCCAGATCTGGAGAGTAAGGAGGGTAAGGCAGCAGAGTGGTTTCGGTTTTTGTGCAGCAGTCACGCACCAACAGCGATGAATGTGCGGGTGACTCTGCTCTTGGCCCATGAGTCGTGGAACGAGCTTGGTGACAACAGGATGCGTTTCAAGATGCTGTTACGATTGCGTGACAGGATCCAACTGAAATGTTACATTCTTCTGCAATCTCTCGGACTGTCAGTTTTCGATTGGAACACGCGACTTGAGCGTTGTCGGTAGATGTGGAAGGGCGTCCTGAACGTGTGAAACATTCGTAACAACGAGTACGACGGCTTAAGCACCCATCACCGTAGGCTTCCTGCATCATTTGGTGGGTCTCTGGAAAGGACATCTCGAGTTTCGCGCGAAGTTTATGTAGACGCGTTGCTCCTCTAACTCCGTCATATCGAAATTCGCAAACTGTGCGACAGAATTCTCTAATCAATAGCGCATTGAACAATAACTAACAGAATACAACAATGAAACTTGGGGCAGTTTCACATTAAACACAGGCATGTGCAGGGATGCTAACCATATTTCTCTCCAACAGGCCATTGGAGTGAAATTATGAATGTTCCGGAATTTTTTGAACAGAGTACGAGTACTTTTAGGACTAGCTTGTCAGTGTCATGTTACTGTGTAATCGGTAATATTGCTGTTTTGGGTACCTCCTTTACACATCTGAGTGTTCACACTTAATCAGCCAGTGACTGCGTACTTGCTTTCACGTACTTAACTGGATTTGGACGCGATTCCTCTGTACGTTAAATCAGAATCTTATTTAAAGTTGTTTACGGTCGAATGTCTTGAGTAAATCGTTTGGCAAGTCATACGGTAGTGGAAATTCCTTTATTATGCTGACTGTTCAGAGTTGATTAGTGAACGGCTGTGTACCTGTGTTTCTCTTGTTTATGAACTGACTTTATGTGTATGTGTTGCAGTTGTTTTACTATGCGATTGGCAGAAAACTCACGTCCGTTGTGAGGTTGGCGTCCTTTGTTTAAACGGCGCGACCGAGACACGCTACTAGCTGTAAAAGTTTGAGCAAGTGTGTTGAATAAGAACGGCCGCAGCAGAATGGGTATTTTCTGTTTGGAATTATATTGCGGAAACAATTGCGTATTAGCTGGTTGCTCGAGACTATAGGTTTGTCTACTTAGCATAGGGTTTTGGCAAAAAAATGATGTAGGCTGTGATTTACCATTGTGCATCTTGATTTTGTTTATGTTTCAGTTGCTTCAAAAAATGGTTCAAATTGCTCTGAGCACTATGCGACTTAACTTCTGAGGTCGTCAGTCGCCTAAAAGTTAGAACTAATTAAACCTAACTAACCTAAAGACATCACACACATTGATGCCCGAGGCAGGATTCGAACTTGCGACCGTAGCGGTCGCCCGGCTCCAGGCTGTAGCGCCTAGAACCAGCTCAGTTTCTTCAATGGTATTGTGAGGATGTTACTAAGTTTGGAATGTTATTGTGGCTTCAACGCTTAATGTAGAAGGTGAAGCATTGGGCACTGAAGGCCTTTGTAAACACCAAGAGTTCACACTAGGAAGGACACGCTCATCGCAATAGAAGACATATCTTGTTTCCTACTCAAGCTGCTGAGTGAGTTAACTTTCTGTTATTCTTGTGATTACTCGGTTTCGGTACACGGCTTGCTGCATGGAATTTAGTATGTCATTCTTCCTGGATATTGTTTGCCGCAGGAGTATCTACCTCTAATTAGGGCCTGTTTCTTGGTGCTTCAATGATGCTATGTTAAGCATATGGAAGCTTGCGTGTCCTTGTTTTGAAACACGATAAAGTTCCGTTATTAGATCTCTGTTAGCGTGCGTTGAAATTTTTTGTCTATGTGGATTGACAAATAGCTTCTGGTTTGCGTTCTTAAGGGTGTTGTTTTATGCACCGTCTTACTGGTTCGTGTTAGTCTTGCCTGAAGTCCTGGCTTGTGTGGCCGTTCGAAAGACACTTTATGCGTATAATCAGGAGCAGTTTCTTAGAAATACCTTTGTTAATGGAATTCTACCATTAATTTTGTTAGCTCGAGGCCATTGCTAGTCAGATAATTGCCTTAAAGGTTGTCTTACTGAAATTCTTGTTAGTCGCTCCAGCGTCAGGTATAGCAAGTTGTAATTTACTCATACTGATTGCTAACTGAGCTGTCACCAACCTGATGTAATCGTAATAGTACTGGGTGTTGGTTATATCGAGACTTGTTGTTTTGTGTATCCGATTAGGAATATTTAGGTCTCGTCTTAGCCGCCCTTGAACCCCGTCAAGGTCCCATTCCTTTTTATTGTACTCTCTATAGTAATTATTGCTGTCTTGGTCGTTTAGCCGGTCATTCGGTCTAAATTTGAAATGGCATTAATTACTGTAATGTGGCTTCATCACTTAAATTTTTCTTCTTGAAAGGACGTACTAAAAGGTTTGGTGAAATGTGAACGCACGGTAAGGTCTGAGATTTATTTTGGCTGTTTTTTTTTTATTGGGTAAAGTTTGTGATCCGAAATTTGTGAACCTCTGGAAAGAAATATCCTATTTTTCTGAAATTATTAATAAATTTATTCTTAGCCTGAGACTGTTTATTTCGGTGCCTACACCTTACCGCTGCAGGTATAACTGCCTACCGCCACAAAGCGTTCATATTGGTGCAGAAAAAAGAATATAAACACAGGCTGCGTTAGTGCGACCTGAAATAGGGTCGCCAGCCGTCTCGATACATCGGGATGTCACCGTTATGGACCTTCTTGTCCCGACATCTCGACAACACCCAACTTTGTCTCGATTTTGCAAAATACTGTTACGAGCTTCGCTCAAGTACGGAAGTAACGGAGGTAGCGCAACATGTAAATGCAGCCTTAGTTAATTTCATTTATATCAACAAGTTTACGTTGACGAGATTGTCTTACAAATGACACTTCATGTTTTGTATCGTATATCGACGATGCAAGCACCTTCTACATGTAGCGCCATCATTCGAGAAAATACCAGACTTCTCCAGTTTCTCCAGTAGGACGGGGTTGGCACTATTGAGGCAGCGCCACGCGGAAATCTGCCACTTCCCGTTTGAACAGCGATCTGATAAGACGATTCTTTCTAAACGTAATGGGAACAACGAGTGCAAATTAGTAATGTCTCAAGTCCATTATAATTATCCGGGCTGTTATGCCGTGGTCGGTTGATGAATTCTGTGTCGATTCCCAACGTTTCGTCCCCGTCTGCGGGAGACATCTTCAAGGGGGTCCGTAGGTCGATGGAAGGTCCAACACACCCACTGGCTCGCTACTGACTGCCGCCAAATTCCGTGACCGCGCGCTCCCGCGCCGCGGCGTGACGTCACGTGTTTTGAAAACGTCAGTGCAATTGGCCGCTGTCCGTCGCCGTCGATCGCCGTTGCCATCACCCAGTAGTAGACGGGTGGTACACATCTTCTTTAAAACCGGCATCCATATACCGTTTAATTTCACGCTCTCCTCCTTTCGGTTGAAATTATTCGGGTGTTTAGCGATTTCGATTGCCTCTCTGTAGAGCCTTTCGTAATATCCGCTTGTGGCCGCTAGTACTTGCGTCTCCTCGAAACGAATATTGTGGTTCCCTGGCTGGAAAGCATGCTCCGCAACAGCTGATCGTTTCATTTCTCCTCTTCTACAGTTTCCCTTGTACTCTTCCAAACTTTTAGAGACAGTTCTTTTAGTCGTACCCACATGAACATCACCACAGCTGCATGGGATCCTATCACTCCAACTTTTTCCAACGGTTTGCGAGCGTCCTTGGCAGGCTTAAGGTATTCCTGTATCTTCCTGCTGGGCTTGTAAATTACGGTAATATTCCGCTTCGTCAAGGTCCTCCCAATTCTTTCCGTTACATTATTAACAAACGGCAGGAAAACCTTAGATTTTGCAGTAGCCTGTACGTCAGTATGATTTCTGCGTGGCTGCCTCAACGCACGTTTTATTTCGGCGGACGAATATCCGTTCTTCATTAGTGCATTGTGGAAATGTTCCATCTCAGCGTCGAGCAACTCAGGTTCACAAATATTTCTAGCTCTGTCCGCTAACGTCTTGATAGCATCCCACTTCTGTTGTGGGTGGTGGTTCGAATCCCGGTGAAAATAACGGTCCGCGTGCGTGGGTTTGCGGTATACTTCTTTATGGAGAAATTCGAAGAACAGGCCTTGGGTACTGGCAGCAAAAAACCAAATGTACGTTTCCGATACCTGGATGACACGTTTGTGCTGTGGAGACATGGTAGGGAGGAACTAAGCCGGTTCCACGAACATCTGAACAGTATAAACTCGAGAATTCAGTTTACAATGGAGGAGGATGTAGACGGCAAATTACATTTCCTTAATGTGCTTGTTTCTAGTAACGAAAATGGTAGTTTGGGCCACTCAGTATACCGCAAACCCACGCACACAGACCTTTATTTGCACCGGGATTCGAACCACCACCCAGAACTGCGGCTTATATAGGACTACCGCTTGCTGCTCTCTACCATAGTGTGCCACCAAGTGCAGTGTCGAGTGAACGATACAGCACTATCGGACGAAGACAACGCCAGTGCACCAACGATTCTGACCACAGCGAATCCGATCTTGAACACAGACTGCGTGCTTTCGCTTGCGCCTTCATAGTACTGTATTCATACACTGACAGTTATTCTTATCAGATCAGGACGATATCTTATGTTCTTTGTAGAGATTCGATTTCTGTTGTTCATGTTTCCTTAGAGAAATCTATTCAGTAGTTCAAGGCTACCTGGGAAGTGTATTCTTTGTGAGTGCACCATCCCATAGCGTCATACTTCTGTAATAAGCACCAAAATCATAGCGACCCCAACTTTTCACTGCAAACTTTTCCGAATTTCATGCAGTGTCTTACGCAGGAACGCCAGCAGGGGAGTGGCCGAGGGGGGGGGGGGGGGGGGGTTTGGCAGTAGGGACAGTTGCCCCTACTGAGAATTCATTCAGTTTATGAATATAAAAAATACCTGTAACTTTCGGGATCAGTTATGTATGATTTAAAATACCTGTAAAATTACCATTAAAAGAACCGGAAAATATCGATAAAATGACGTAAAAATGATATAGAATATATGTAAACAGAATTACAGGATGAACTAGAGCAATGAAGAACTTTAAAGGAGAATCGAACTATAATTACAAAATGATGATAAATTTAAAAATTGTGTGTTTCTCTTTAAGAAATCTCGTTCGTCGAAGATGTGCGAATTTGTTATATATTCGTCTTACAGCTATTGCCTACGAAGTATATTTATTACACCCACACGTGGTAGAAATTACCTACAGCAAGTGAGGCAACAATGGGAATAATCAGATGAACCAGCAGTTTATTGTTAACTTTTACAAATGCATTCTTGAGCAACATTTAAGCGTTTTTCCTGACGGCACGCCGATTGTTCGTTCTTTACATATTAAAAGAATCAGTTGTGTCACAAAGGGACGTTAAACACAAAGGTAAAAAAATGATATTTTCCTTGAAAAATAATCTACGATACAGTAACTATATGACGAAAAATACAAAATTAAAGATAGATATCTATAGCCGGAATATTCGAGATTTTAGTAACTGTAAACAGTGCATATCTGATAAGGAAAGAGCGTTTACATGTTAACAAACTCTATATAATAAAATAATAATAAAATAAAGTGAATCTGCCGATCGACAAACTACTACATGTGTACGTGGTCGCATTAAGAATGGTACCCATGGTAAGAGTTCCATCTCGAAAATGTGGACTTGTAGGGTACTAAAATGTCACCCTTCCTGTCCCCACCTCACTAGGTACAAACCTCTTCATAAACCTCAACTGGCAACGCAATACAGTTACGAGACAAATCACACACAGCAAAATTTTATTCTTTCAAATTTCAAATAATGGTTAACAATTGTGAGACACTAATTTAAATTAGCGTATTGTATTAGATCCTTTTCGTTTGCTGAAGAAGTGTTCGAGGATACTTTGTGGCCACTCATATCGCTACTTGTCTGTAGACGTAGGCATATTCGTCATTGGAACTACTGTCAACCAACGTGACGTAGCAGGGTTGGCGTGAGCTCCCTTCAATTCCAGAACGTTCTAGAGGAGTCCTGCTATGTTCTAATAGCAAAATATCGCATAAATATTTCCACATCTATCGCAAGAAACCGCTCCAAACGATCGCGCGAAACCTAAAGTCGCTGGCTTGCGGTCTAATGGACACCGCGCTGTTTCATTGTTGAACCAAACCCCCGCACCCCCTCCCTCCCTCCCTCACACCACTTAGGAGTCACAAGGGCCACCTGTGTTTCTAGGCTTCGTTCCTATAATATGTCCCGGATGTGCCAGTTTAGAAACACACAGCAAATATAAAAACTGATTTTGAGCGTGTTGAAGGCCTGGTGGGACACAACGGCGCAGCCTGCCTGCGCGGGTCGGGCTCGGCGGATGACCGGCGCAAGGAAAGCCGCACAGGCAAAAGCGGCTGCCGCTGCGTCGGCTGTCACACCGTGCAAACGGACGGAACCTCGTCACATGGAAGCCTGCACGTGTAGCGTGGTATCCAAGATCTGCCTCGCGCCGTTGCTGTCAAATGCGCCAGCAAATGCAGACAGCCGCTCCAGGCTGCTGAGAATCTGTGTTGAAACTTGTCAGCCGGTGGCCGGTTGCACTCACACAGGATATTTTCCGCCAGGTCAATTGACTCGCCATTGTCGGAAGTCCAGTGTTTACACACACGGCGTTAAATCAACGTCGCCACAGCACGAGTCAGCAGATTAAAGGCAATGTACTTTCATCATCAAACCCATTCATTTAATTTTAATGTGTTACGTAAATTATTCATTGTTTTTAAACGTACAGTTTTGTTTGAAATGAACAGACAGTAAAATCTAATTATTGTTATAGTGTCGGCTAATGAAAAGGAGAAGGAAAAACCGAATAATTTGCGATCATCATGCAATTAATTTAAGATGGGAGGATGAAGCTTTCTAAACGTTGTTTGAAGGGAAGGATGACAAGATATCCTTCAGTTACTTCCGAATGTCGATTTTTAATTGCAGGAAAACAAGCAGTTCAGCGAGAAAAAGCTTAGGACAGGACCAGACGAAAATGGCGGCAAAATGTACAGTCTGGTAATGTAAATACAGGTTTTACTATAGTTATGATGTTAGTTTTTTATGTTCATAACTCTGGCATGGTACTAAAAGTGCATCAGTATTTCTAAATTGCATATAAGGGGAAAACATCTGGCTTACCATGAGACGACACAAATGCTCTTCAGAGAACAGTAGTAATTCAGTAAGCATATTAGAATGCGTAGGCCCATTCCAAAATAGAGCTGTATCACATGAAAGAATCGTTCTCAGTTAGTACACATCGCAGCTGCAGAACACTATTGTTATGTGCATAAAAGAAGCTTTCACAGTAATGTAAGTGAATTTGACCAGGTTTACACACTTGAGTGTAGTGAACCGTTTTTTCCGGATTGTTAATTTAAATCCAACTGCGTTCACTGCATGAGCAGTGTTTTTAAGCGCCTAAGCAATTATTAGTAGTAAGAAAACAATTTATTGGCAGAATATGGTTCAGAAACTTAATATCTGGGAATATATATATATATATATATATATATATATATATATATATATATATATATATATGTGTGTGTGTGTGTGTGTGTGTGTGTGTGGTGAAAAAATTTTGCCCCTTCTGAGACAAAAACCTGCAGGCGCCCCTGGCTCTTACTTACATGGAAATATCACAATAACTATGACCATTAACGAAATTATGAGCAGATCATAATGAATCTCACATATAAAGCTACAAGTAGGTAAAAATGAATATTTTTCTGAATAGCTTTCGTAAAATTGTTTGAGAAAGATCGCAAGGCGTGAGCATCGATTCTGTCATCGCCGACTGACCGAAAACACAAACGCTTGTCAGCCTCCCCTTCCAAACAAACGGTTGATCTCGCCCAGCACTTTAGGCGAAAACTGGTCAATGTGCATCAGAGTGCCCCTCAACATTTTTAATGACCATTCTTCCAAGGGTACGTTCTTACATTACAGTTATATATAAACTAAAATAGGGACAGTGGTGAATTAAGTCTTCTAAAAAGTCGTTAACACTCTTAGGAGTCTGCCTCGTGATGGCTGGGTATTGTGTGATGCCCTTAGGTTAGTTAGGTTTAAGTAGTTCTAAGTTCTAGGGGACTGATGACCTAAGATGTTAAGTCCCATAGTGCTCAGAGCCATTTGAACTCTTAGGAGGTAGCGCATTTCTCATAAGCATTCTGCCTTTGTGTGTCCACATTTCAGTTATGAACCAATTGTTGAATTGGTAAAAAAATGGAATATTAATTTGTTATCGAAGTCAAGGCTGGAATATCTTAAATTATAGTTTACAGCATGATACACCAAACCAAGTCGACCTGCTCCTGCAACACTGTGAAGTTCAGTTGTATTATTTAAGTTTACAATAGGCTGAGGGCTTAGAACATCCCTTCAGTTTATGTGACTTATACAAATGAGATCAAAAATTGTTTCGCATAATTCAGTTTTAGAAGAAGTGACTTTATTGTACAATTATATACGGTCAAACACGACTTCTCTTCTCTGGAGCACAAGTAATGTAGAACCATTAACTCCTACATGACACTGAATATGGCCCTTCTGAAGCCACTGATTCCATTTTAGCATTACAGTCGTATCCTGACCGGACACAAGTAGCATTTTTCGCACAACAATAAACCGCGACCCTGCCGATATGTGACATTTGTAGTTAAAGGTTTTACTGCATATGAAGCATAACATGTTCTTGTTACTGCCAATGAACACCCAGATGCGATTTCTGCGGGCTGCGTGATCTTTCCTTGTATACAGAAACTAGGGGGCATTACTGCTACCTACTGAAAAGCTAATGATTTGCATTATAGTACAACAGCGAACCCAGCTATGCTTCATATTCGCTAAATATGTATATTAATTGGTTGTACATCCTAAACTCCTTAATTCCCCTCTCTGCCCCTCTCCTCCTCCCCATCTCTTTCTCATTCCTCCTACCCCCTATTCTGTGCGTCAGCCCCCCCCCCCTATCTCTGTCCATATCTTCCTCCCTCTCTCTCTGTCCCTTGTCCCCCCCTTCCCCCAACCCCCCCCCCCCACCCCCCCACCCCTCTGTCCATCTTCTCCGTGTCGCTCTCTATGACTCGAGCTTTGTTTATTCGTATTGGAAGTAAAGCGTTGGTTAGCAAATGAAATCGATTAAAACGAATGGGTAAACTAGGTCGGATCATTTTTGTAATGGATATGAGAGAGACCACTCCAGCTACTGCGTCTGTATATTGCTTCAGGAACAGTATTTCGCACAGTTTTAACATGCGAATGTGTGGGATTAAAAAGATTCTGACGTTTCAAATTCTGCAGTAGTATTCCGATCATAAGACGGTGAGCCATAAATACAACTTTCCCGTTTTCTATAAAACCGACGACAGGGAAGTAAATAAAACAGCGCAATGTTGTGGAAACAATTTTTTGTTTGAAATTACGTTTTAGGAAAAAGAGTGTATTTGGAGGAAACATTTCGTCTAATGGTTTACATGCCTTGTTATTGCAGTTGAAACGGAAGCGGCGCATTTTCACAGCACAGCATTTTCTCTCTCTGTCGGGTTAAATAAATAAAAAAAAACATGTACCTTGTCGTTTGAAACAATTGATGACTTATAGCATGTGTGATCGAACGTTTATTAGTGCATCGTATAAAAATTTAATCTGTGAAAAACTTTCCACAATTTTTGCTGAGTACGTTTCCCCTGACAAAGTTTTTCCTTTCTATATTAAATATATATCTACATATTACATACATAAAAGTACGTACATTTATGTAATCATAAGTATCTGGACACCTGGCTGAAAATTACTTACAAGTTCGTGGCGCCCTCTATCGGTAATGCTGGAATTCAATATGGTGTTGGCCCACCCTTAGCCTTGATAATAGCGTCCACTATGGCACGCATACGTTCAGTTAGGTGCTGGAAGCTTTGAAACTTCCTGGCAGATTAAAACTGTGTGCCCGACCGAGACTCGAACTCGGGACCTTTGCCTTTCGCGGGCAAGTGCTCTACCAACTGAGCTACCGAAGCACGACTCACGTCCGGTACTCACAGCTTTACTTCTGCCAGTATCCGTCTCCTACCTTCCAAACTTTACAGAAGCTCTTCTGCGAACCTTGCAGAACTAGCACTCCTGAAAGAAAGGATAATTGCGGAGACATGGCTTAGCCACAGCCTGGGGGATGTTTCCAGAATGAGATTTTCACTCTGCAGCGGAGTGTGCGCTGATATGAAACTTCCTGGCAGATTAAAACTGTGTGCCCGACCGAGACTCGAACTCGGGACCTTTGCCTTTCGCGGGCAAGTGCTCTACCAACTGAGCTACCGAAGCACGACTCACGTCCGGTAGTCACAGCTGTACTTCTGCCAGTATCCGTCTCCTACCTTCCAAACTTTACAGAAGCTCTTCTGCGAACCTTGCAGAACTAGTACTCCTGAAAGAAAGGATAATTGCGGAGACATGGCTTAGCCACAGCCTGGGGGATGTTTCCAGAATGAGATTTTCACTCTGCAGCGGAGTGTGCGCTGATATGAAACTTCCTGGCAGATTAAAACTGTGTGCCCGACCGAGACTCGAACTCGGGACCTTTGCCTTTCGCGGGCAAGTGCTCTACCAACTGAGCTACCGAAGCACGACTCACGTCCGGTACTCACAGCTTTACTGGAAACATCCCCCAGGCTGTGGCTAAGCCATGTCTCCGCAATTATCCTTTCTTTCAGGAGTGCTAGTTCTGCAAGGTTCGCAGAAGAGCTTCTGTAAAGTTTGGAAGGTAGGAGACGGATACTGGCTGAAGTAAAGCTGTGAGTACCGGACGTGAGTCGTGCTTCGGTAGCTCAGTTGGTAGAGCACTTTCCCGCGAAAGGCAAAGGTCCCGAGTTCGAGTCTCGGTCGGGCACACAGTTTTAATCTGCCAGGAAGTTTCATATCAGCGCACACTCCGCTGCAGAGTGAAAATCTCATTCTGGCTGGAAGCTTTCTTGGGCAATGGCAGCCCGTTCTTCACTGAGTGCTACATTGAGGAGAGGTATCGATGTCGGTCGGTGAGGCGTGGCACGGAGTCGGCGTTCCAAAACATGACAAAGGAGTTCTGTAGGATTCATGTCAGGACTCTGTGTAGGCCAGTCCATTACAAGGATGATATTGTCGTGTAACCACTCCGTCACAGGCCGTCCATAATGAACAGGTGATCGATCGTGTTGAAAGATACAATCGCCATCCCCGAATTGCACTTCAACAGTGGGAAGCAATAAGTGCTTAAATCATCAGTCTAGGCCTGTGCTGTGACAGTGCCACGCAAAACAGCAAGGGGTGCAAGCCCCCTCCATGAAAAACACGAACACACCGTAGCACCACCGCCTCCGAATTTTGCTCTTGACAATACACAAGCTGGCAGATGACGGTCACCGGGCATTCGCCATACCCACATTCTGCAATCGGATCGCCACATTGTGTACCTTGATTCGTCACTCCGCAAACGTTTTTCATCTGTTCAATCGTCCAATGTTTACCCTCCTTACACTAAGCGAGGCGTCGTTTGGCATCTATACGGCGTGATGTGCCGCTTATGAGTAGCCTATCGACCATGAAATCAAAGTTTTCTCACCTCCTGGCCATCTGTCACAGTACTTGCAGTGGATCCTGATGCAGTTTGGAATTCCCGTGTGATGGACTGGACAGGTCTGTGTATCAGACATTAAGACCCTCTTCAACTGTTGGCGTTCACTGTCAGTCAACACAGGAAGTCGGCCTGTACGCTTTTGTGTTGTACGTGTCCCTTCACGTTTCCGCTTCACTATCACGTCGGAAAAATTGGACCTAGGGATATTTAGGAGTGTGGAAATCTCGCGTTCACGACCACGTTCGAAGTCCGCGAGTTCTGCAGAGGGCCTCATACTGCACCCTCACGATGTCTAATGACTACTGAGGTCGCTGATACGGAGTACTTCGCAGTAGGTGGCAGCGCAATGCAAATAATATGAAAAACGTATGTCTTTGGTGGTATCCGGATAATTTCGATCACATAGTGTAGCTTATATCTGTCTGAATGCCCATCAGAGTATGGTCTAAGGCTCTGAAGTAAATCGCTGAAGAACTCTCCGAGATTTTCGGTAACGAAGTTTTCGATTTGTGTATTACACATATATATTTCCGTATTACATATTATAAAATATATAGCCTCTGTCCATCCGACGTTTATTAGAGTGTCGTGCACAAATGTGAAGTAAATCAGTCAAGAAGTCTTCGAGAGTTCTGCTAACTAAGCAACGAGTTGTCTTTATAGTTGTATAGATTTCGTACATATTCGAGGGTCATTGAATAATTAAAGAGACAAACTGGTCTGGAGGAAAAACTGTTTATTTTTACAAAACATACTTTTTCTACTTTTCAACATAATCCCCTTGAACATTTATGCATTTGTTCCAATGGGCTACAAGGTCTTTTATTCCAGCTGCAAAGAACGTTTCATCTTGAACCCATTTCCCACGAACTTTTCCACGTCCTCGTTGCCCTGGAACCTCTTCCCACGTAATGCCTACTTCAGTGCACCAGATAAATGGAAATCACTAGGTGCTAAATCAGGACTGTAAGGGGGATGAGGCAGTGCCTCTCAGCGCATTTTGTCGATGGTTTCACACATTAGTTGACCAATATGCGTTGTCTTGCTGGAGAATCACACCTCTCCGCTGAAATCCACGACGTCCTCTCATGGCTGTCTTCATGTTGTTTAAAAGCAAATCCGAGTAGTATTGGCTTTTCATTCTCCGCTGATCTTCGAGATAATCACAAAAAACTGGACCTTCAGGTTCCCAAAACACCGTCAACATGACTTTCCCTGCTAATGCTTGGGTTTTGAATTTTTTCTTGACAGGTGTGTTGGTGTGCTTCCACTCCATGCATTCACTTTTTGAGCCGGCCGAAGTGGCCGTGCGGTTCTAGGCGCTGCAGTTTGGAACCGCAAGACCGCTACGGTCGCAGGTTCGAATCCTGCCTCGGGCATGAATGTGTGTGATGTCTTTAGGTTAGTTAGGTTTAACTAGTTCTAAGTTCTAGGGGACTGATGACGTCAGAAGCTGAGTCGCATAGTGCTCAGAGCCATCTTTTTTTTCTCTTTTTTATTCTAGATCATAATAGTGAACCTAAGTTTCATCACAAGCTAAAATTTTATTGAGGAAGTGCTCACTTTCTATTTCATAGCGTTTCTTTAGTACTGTGCACACTCTCAACCAGTTTTTCTTAAGTAGTCGCGCCAGCTCCTTTGGGACCGATCTTGCTCATGTTTTGCGATACTTCAACTTGTGCCGGATAATGTTATGAACTCTACCAGAACTAACTTGAACCTTATCAACTACCATTTCAACAGTCACACGGCGCTCTCCAGGAATAATGTCATCAAATTGACTGTCCAGTGATGGAGTTGAAACTACAACTTGTCGGCCAGAACGATGTTCGTCAGTTACTGAGTCGCGACTATTTCTGAACTGCTCTACCCACTTGTAAAAATTTGCAGGATTTTTATAACCCTCATCAAAAACTTTAGACATTCTACAGTGTTTATTCACTGGTTTCTCGCCTTCAGCAAGTAAAAAACGAATAACAGAAGGTTGTTCAACTAATGTGAACGTTTCAAGCGGACTTGCAAACTTCAAATGTATTTTTGAAGTTATAAACAAAAGAATGTTGATACATCAGCTGATCAGGGCTCATTCCAGTGATGCCAACTTAAAGCCATAAAAGTACTAATCTTGCCCTACTAACAGTTTTTCCCCCGGACCAACTTGCCTCTTTAATTATTGAATGACCTTCGTATTTATATACGTGGAAAAAGCTAGTTACGTTTTTGGCAACTAGGTGCAAACGTGGCGCTGTACAGCATATTGTCCATGTCTCCAGTGCTCATAATGAACAAATTATGTAAGCAACAGTTAACACTAAAATCATCATCACGCCTTTCTCACTTGTTTGAACTTTACTGTTGATCCATTCCGCATGGAAAGAAAATTGTACGTCTTCCTTGCATTCACAGCGCCACATTTCCCCTGGTGGCCAAAATGGGAACTATTTTTTCCCCGTGTAAACCGGTTTCGCATTATCGCATTAGAATATCTACCAAGTTTCGATGTCATGCGATAATTATAGCCCACACTGAAAAAAAGAAAAGTAAAGTACTTAATTAAATAAAATAAGAAACTCTGTTAGTATTTACACTTTAATTGTAAGCAGGCGGTACTTAAGAAGAGTGAGTGTTTGCGCTGAGCTGACCCTTTTGGCAGAGAGCGACCAGCCGTACCTTCAGGCAGCGCCTCCAGACAGAAGCTCTCCTGCTCTGGAGAGGAGTCCTGACCGTCGGCCATGATGCCAACCGCGGCGTTGAGCGGCTCGTCCCTCAGGAAGAAGCGCCTCAGGAAGGACACCAGCTGCGGGCCGTCCCCCTCTGTCAGCGTCCGGATGGCGAAGCCCGGCGAGGACATCACCTACACAGGCAGGACGGTGCTTGTATCTGTCTTCGTACACTAACTTCATTATCCAAGTGGACACAGATGGCCGCTACAGAACTCTCGTTTCTTTTCTATCAAATCCAGAGAACTGGAAACTATGAAGCAGGGGCTAGTAGTTTCTTCATTTGTGGATCCACAGACCCGCTGTATAGTGTGATAATTATAGAACCATAAGAAAAAATTGGCAGGGGTGAAATACAGTTGTACAGAAACGAGATAGCAGTTATAAGGATCGAGGGACAGAAAGAGAAGCAGTGGTTGGGAAGGGAGTGAGACAGGGTTGTAGCCTCTCCCCGATGTTATTCAATCTGTATATTGAGCAAGCAGTAAAGGAAACAAAAGAAAAATTCGGAGTAGGTATTAACAACCATGGAGAAGAAATAAAAACTTTGAGATTTGCCGATGACATTGTAATTCTGTCAGAGACAGCAAAGGACTTGGAAGAGCAGTTGAACGGAATGGACAATGTCTTGAAAGGAGGATATAAGATGAACATCAACAAAAGCAAAACGAGGATAATGGAATGTAGTCGAATTAACTCAGGTGATGCTGAGGGAATTAGATTAGGAAATGAGACACTTGAAGTAGTAAACGAGTTTTGCTATTTCGGGAGCAAGATAACTGATGATGGTCGAAGTAGAGAGGATATAAAATGTAGACTGGCAATGGCAAGGAATGCGTTTGTGAAGAAGAGGAATTTGTTAATGTCGAGTGTAGCTTTAAGTGTCAGGAACTGGTTTCTGAAAGTATTTGTATGGAGTGTATCCATGTATGGAAGTGAAACATGGACGATGAATATTTTGGACAAGAAGAGAATAGAAGCTTTCGAAATGTGGTGCTACAGAAGAATGCTGAAGATTAGATGGGTAGATCACATAACTAATGAGGAGGTATTGAATAGGATTGGGGAGAAGAGGAGCTTGTGGCACGACTACGCGTAGAAGAAGGGATCGGTTTGTAGGACATGTTCTGAGGTATCAAGGGATCACCAATTTAGTATTGGAGGGCAGCGTGGAGGGTAAAAATCGTAGAGGGCGACCAACAGATGAATACACTAAGCAGATTCAGAGGGATGTAGGCTGCAGTAGGTACTGGGAGATGAAGAAGCTTGAACCGGATAGAGTAGCATGGAGAGCTGCATCAAAGCAGTCTCAGTACTGAAGACCACAACAACAACATGAAACAAGTACATTATTTACAAAGTACGGCGTTCACACACTTTATTCAACGTGTAGGATACTGGAATTTAGGTTATGACAAGTTCGATTCGCCTGCCATCATTGGCGATGACGTGGCGCAGACGAATAGCGAAATATTGCACGACCCGCTGAAGTGTCGGAACGTAGAAGCTGTCGATGACCTCCTGTTTTCAGCTGGGCAATGGTTTTCACGTTATTGCTGTACACCTTTGATACAGCCCCACAAACAGGAGTGGCACGTGTTAAGATCCTGTGTGAGGCCCGTGCCAGTGGCCTCTGGGTACCCCAGAGCCAGAATGCGGTCCCCAAAGCGCTCCCCCTGGACATCAGACACCCTCCTGCTCCTGTGTGGTAGAGCTCCGTCTTGCAAGAACCACATCTCGTCGAAACCGCGGTCACTTTCGATAATAGGGATGAAATCAGCTTCCAAAACCTTGATGTACTGTTCAGTAGTCACGGTGCTATCAAGAAATATAGCATCGATTATTTCGTGACATTGCACAGCGCACAGTCATTAATTGAGGATGAAGAGACTTCTCCATCGCGAAATGCGGGTTCTCAGTTCCCCAAACGCACCAATTTTGTTTTTCTGACGAACGCATCCAAATGAGAGGATTTCGAACCCATCCAACTGAAAGAGGGTTTCAAAACAATGCATATGAAAGAGGATTTCGTCGCTAAACCAAACCACACAACCCATAATCATGCACCGCTGCCAACCGTGCAGTTTGAACGTCCTAAAGTAAACCTTTCAGAAGTTGTGACCCATTTTATTTCATATAGTTCAATTATTATCACCCTGTAATTTCTGTATGCTAAAATCACTTCGAAATTTTTTATACTTGTCAGCTTTATACATATAACACGGCAGTCTAAAACGAAAGGACGGAAGTAACTTTGGCACGATGTCGAAATGTCAAGTAACATAGGTCGATCAAACTTGGACCACACATAGAAAGAACGACTACAGGGTAACACACAAGGTAATTGAAAGAAATACGCAATGACACGAATAGAAATGACACTTTTATTCAAAGACAATAACTACACTGAGTAACTGCGATTTATTATAGCCCCCTGGACATTAAAAAAGACGAGTCATGGTTGTTGAGTAAACCGCACCATCACCAAGGGCGGCAACGCTGGCCACAAGTTTGGTAATGATGGTGATGTTTGGTTCGTGGGCCGCTGAACTAAGCGGTCATCTGCGCCTTTACGTAGGCCCAATTTTTTTCACAGGTCAATCTAGCCACTGACACGAAGGTTGAGGATGATGGTGAAATGATGACATGAATACAAACACCCAGTCCCCACGCAGAGAAAATCCCCACCCCGGCCGGGAATAGAGCCCGGGTCCCTGTGGTCCAGAGGATGCAACTAGACCACGAGCTGCGGACAACAAGTTCGGTAACGAGTTTTTGTTGTAGGACATTCACTTCCTCCAGCAGTCCGGTTGACAACTGCTGATGGCCGTTGGACGTGTGGACGTGCTACAGTACGTTCCCCACCGCATCCCATACGTCCTCGATAGGATTTAAGTCGGGAGAGGGGCAGGCCAGTCAATTTGCCGTATATACTCTCGTCCTGAGAGCTCATCCACCTGTGCTAATCGATGCGGTCCCGCTTGCCCTCCATGAACATGATGTCAGGGCTGAGTGCACACCGAAAAGCATTCTCTTAGTTATAGCATAAATCAGCAGATTGGAGAGCTACGTAATCGTACAGTTCGAAGGAAGAGGCAAATAACGTCGTCTTTAGCTGTGAGTACCGGGCGTGAGTCGTGCTTCGGTAGCTCAGTTGGTAGAGCACTTGCCCGCGAAAGGCAAAGGTCCCGAGTTCGAGTCTCGGTCGGGCACACAGTATTAATCTGCCAGGAAGTTTCATATCAGCGCACACTCCGCTGAAGAGTGAAAATATCATTCTGGAAACATCCCCCAGGCTGTGGCTAAGCCATGTCTCCACAGTATCCTTTCTTTCAGGAGTGCTAGTTCTGCATGTTTCGCAGAAGAGCTTCTGTAAAGTTTGGAAGGTAGGAGACGGATACTGGCAGAAGTAAAGCTGTGAGTACCGGGCGTGAGTCGTGCTTCGGTAGCTCAGATGGTAGAGCACTTGCCCGCGAAAGGCAAAGGTCCCGAGTTCGAGTCTCGGTCGGGCACACAGTTTTAATGTGCCAGAAAGTTTCAGCGTTGTCTTTCATCTCCAAAGTAAGTAAAGGAACATCGACATTTCATACACTATGTGATATCCGGACACCCCCAAAAACATACTTTTTTATATTAGGTACTTTGTGCTGCCACCTAACGCCCGGTACTCTGTATCAGCTACCTCAGTAATCATTAGACATCGTGAGAGAGCAAAATGTGGTGTTCCGCTGAACTAACGGACTTCGAACGTGGTCATGTGGTTGGGTACCACTGCCGGCCGGAGTGGCCGAGCGGTTCTAGGCGCTACAGTCTGGAACCGCGTGACCGCTACGGTCGCAGGTTCGAATCCTGCCTCGGGCATGGGTGTGTGTGATGTCCTTAGGTTAGTTAGGTTTAAGTAGTTCTAAGTCCTAGGGGACTGATGACCACAGCAGTTAAGTACCATACTGCTCAGAGCCATTTCGGTATCATTTCTGTCATATGTCTGTACGCGAGATTTCCACACTCCTAAACATCCAATAGGTCAACTGTTTCCGATGTGACAGTGAAGTGGAAACGTGAAGGGACACGTAAAGCACAAAAGCGTACAGGCCGACCTCGTCGGTTGACTGACACAGACCGCCGACAGTTGAAGAGGTTCGTAATGTGTAACATGCAGACACCTATCCAGACCGTCACACAGGAATCCAAAACTGCATCACGATCCACTGCAAGTAGTATGACAGTTTGGCAGGAGGTGAGAAAACTTAGATTTCCTGGACGAACGACTGCTCATAAGACACACATGACGCCGGTAATGGAAAACTACGCCTCGCTTGGTGTAAAGAGCGTCAATATTGGACGATTGAACAGTGCAAAAACGTTGTGTGGAGTGACGAATCATGGTACACAATGTGGCGATCCGATGGCAGGGTGTGGTTATGGCGAATGTCCGGTGAACGTCACCTGCCACCGTGTGTAGTGCCAACAGAAAAATTCGAAGGCGCTGATGTCATGGTGTGGTCGTGTATGTCATGGAGGGGGCTTGAACCCATTGTTATTTTGCGTGGCACTATCACAGCACAGGCCTACATTGATGTTTTAATTGGTGCGTTATAACTGCTTAACAGATTTCATGAGGTGTCGTCAAATTTTCGCTAAGATTAATACTGTTTAATGAACAGCAGATGGTTATCACTGTTGAAGCGTGAGGCATGTAATGCTCCGCAGCGTATAACATATTACACAGCCATTAGCTTCCTCTGTCTAGTTTACTTCGACACGGTCAAGACGTGGACCTTCAGTAGACCACGTACGTTTAGCGAGAGCTCGACAGCATTCATTATTTGAATATCTCAAGTTAATGATTCCTGAGTGTACACACATCGAAAAAAGTGTTGCACCAACTCGGTTCCGAGAGTTCCAGAACCTGTACAGAAAATTGGAATAGAGATCAACATAAACATCATTTCCGCCATTCTTATAGCTCATGAACACTACACATTGCATGTGGTACCACCATACAGCGAGACTTTCAGAGGCGGTGGTCCAGACTGCTGTACACACCGGTACCCCTAATACCCAGCAGCACGTCCTCTTGCATTGCTGCATGCCTGTATTCGCCCTGGCATACTATCCACAAGTTCATCAAGGCGCTGTTGATACAGATTGTCCCATTCCTCAACTGCGATTCGGCGTTGATATCTCAGATTGGTTGGTGGGTCACGTCGTCCATAAACAGATGTTTTCATCCTATCCCAGGTATGTTCGTTAGGGTTCACGTCTGGAGAAAATGCTGGCCACTCTAGTCGAGCGATATCGTTATCGGAAAAGGAAGTCATTCACAAGATGTGCGCGGTGGGGGCTCAAATTTTCGTCCATGAAGACGAACGCCTCGCCAATATGCTGCCGATATGGTTGCACTATCAGTCGGAGGATGGCATTCCTGTATCGTACAGCCGTCACGGAGCCTTCCATGACCACCAGCGGCGTACGTCGGCATCACGCAATGCCACACCAAAACAGCAGGGAACCTCCACCTTGCTGCAATCGCTGGACAGTGTGTCTAAGGTGTTCAGCCTGACTGGGTTGCCTCCAAACACGCCTCCGACGATTGTCTGGTTGAAGGCATACGCGACACTCATCGGTAAAGAGTACGTGATGTCACTCCTGAGCGGTCCATTCGGCATGTTGTTGGGTCCATCTGTACCGCACTGCACGGTGTCGTGGTTGCAAAGATGGACATCGCCATGGACGTCGGGAGTGAAGTTGGGCATCATGCAGCCTATTGCGCACAGTTTCAGTCGTGTCGCGAGGTCGTGTGGCTGGACAAAGAGCATTATTGAACATCATGGCGTTGCTGTCAGGATTCCTCTGAGCTATAATCCGTAGGCAGCTCCAATCCACTGCATCCTTGGGCGCCATGAGCGAGGCATGTCATCGACAGTTCCTGTCTCTCTGTATCTCCTCCATGACCGAACAACATCGCTGTGGTTCACTCCGAGACGCCTGGACGTTTCCCTTGTTGAGAACCCTTTCTGGCAGAAAGTAACAATTCGGACGCGACCGAACCCCGGTATTGACCGTCTAGGCATAGTGTAACTACAGACAACACAGGCCCTGTACGTCCTTCCTGGCTGATCGGCTGTCAGAGCCCCTCCGTCTAGTAGGTGCTGCTCGTGCATTGTTGTTTACATCTTTGGGCAGGTTTAGTGACATCTGTGAACAGTGAAAGGGACTGTGTCTGTGATACAATATCCACAGCCAACGTCTGTCTTCAGGAGTTCTGGGAACCGGGGTGACGCAAAATATTTTTGATGTGTCTGTGTATGTAACATTTATGGGTATTGCATATGTGCCAACATTTATAACGAAGACATGCAGTGTCGACTACACAAATGAGAGTTGTCTAATTTTCTGGAATGTACAAACGTTGTAAAATTTTCTTAAGGATTACATTAACAGCTGTTCATTGTCTCTAGGCTATGGATTGAAAACTTACAATTAGTTTGAAACTAGTCAGCAGAAATAAAAATTATTGAATGCAATTGTGACAGAGACTGAAGCAATATGTGTCGTTTTAAATGTTTAAATTCTGTCAGTAATTTTAAGAAATATTGAAAACAAAATTTTAAACAGACAGTCTGCATTCGTTTGGTACTACTGTAGATTATGGACAAGCATGCAGCACAGATGCATTGTTGTTGGTTCTTCGTAGTTGTAAAAAAGAGAAGAGAGCTGTAGCTGGAACATCCCGTGCGCAGTAGGATTATTATAGACGAAGCACGAGCGCGGACGGGGGATCGTGTGGCGAAGGGCATCGAGCTCGCCCTTTCGAAATGAATCTTCCTGGCACAACCCAGGATAACTGTGGAACCCTAATCCTCGATGACCGGTGACAGATTTGATCTGACGTCCTCCACATTACGTCTCCAGTTAATTACCACTGAGTCATCATGGACATTATAGACAGCCGGCGGAAGCTGTTTTACATAAATTAATCTTACTACATGCATATTTAAATTGGATGATGGTGGGACATAAGCTGGTATAATTTTTTTTTCATTGAAAATGAAACTCCTCCAGCTGTATTTAAGATTTCATATTTATTTGGCTACTAGTTTCGACGTTGCGTGATCGTAATCTTCAGGCCCGCACACTTTGATATCAATTCTGTATGGCTGAGTACAACACAAATTACGTCGTCGTCGTTGCTGCTGTGATGCTTGTAGTGGTCTTCAGCCCGAAACTGGTTTGTTGCAGCTGTACATCTGCATTTACGCCTATACTCCGCAAGCCACTTTAGGATGTGTGGCGGAGGGTACTTTGTTATTCACCCCCTCCCTCTTCACGTGTTCCAGTCCCGAATAGTTCCCGGGAAAAATCCTCTAATTTTGTCTCAATGGTATTTTCGCGAGATACGCGTAGGAGAAAGCAATATTTTTGTTGACTTTTCTGAACGTACGCTCTCCAAACTTTCATAACAAACCACAACGTTGTGGAGACTACCCGTCTTGCAGCGTCTGCCATAGTTGTTGGCTGAGCTCCGTGTCGCTTTCGCGCATATTCAATGACCCTGTAAGGAAACGTGCTGCTTTTCTTTGAATCCTTTCCATTTCCCCTATCAGCTTGACCTGGTAGAGATCCCGTACTGATGAGCAACATTCAAGAACAGGTCGAAACAGGGTTTCGTAAGCTACCTCCTTTGTCGATGGACTACATTTCCTAAGGATTCTTCCAATGAATATCAGTCTGGCATCTGCATACACGCGATTAATTTGATGTGGTCATTCTCAAATCGCTCCGCACACATACTCCCAGATATTTTATGGCAGTTAATACCTCCAATGAGTGTTCTGCATTTGCGTAATCAAATAGCAAAGGGTCTGTCTGGCTGTATATTAGCAATACGTTGCGTTTGTTAATCTTGAGGCTCAACTGGCAGGAATTACGGAATTAACGATTTCTGGACAGATTCGGACTTTGTACTGTGACAGTGGAAAAGCGACTACTAATCACAGTTGGTGACGGTTTGTGGATATTAAACGGGAACAATCTCTTTATCGAAAGTGACAGCACATTGTTTAGTGCCTCTGATACTGACGGGATTCCAGATTAGATACTTATTCAAAGAAGCCCTTTGAATGCGATCGTGTGAATGAACTGATTTATTAATAATTATTGTTAAATAAAATGACGTGTTAATTTGATACTGACTATTCGTCTTGAACTTTACCTCGATTTAGTTTCATAAATAATTAGGTTACGTGATTTTCACCAAGAATAAACTGCAGACTAGTAACTGAAACAAGTGAATGAGAATCTATTGAAAACGCTAGTATTAATTTACTTATGGTTTTTTTTCCTTCAGAACTGGGAAGACAATACGTGTAGTGACTCACTGGGGTTAATTTAAGAACGGGCCAGGATAAAACAAAACCCCTCAATACCAGTCAATGTATAGATAAATTAACATTCCTACTTTCATGCAAGATACGGAACTCGGGATAGAAAAAAGGGTCGCTACACCAACTTCTTGTTGCCTACTAGCGGTTTCAGCATTCTTCAAATACTTTCCGTAGACGCGGACGAGAGTATCGCTCGAGCAGCCCACCAGCTTCGCCGTTTCCGAGATGCTCGCTCCCACGCGCTGGGCCGCAACAATCTGGCTTTTGTCACAGCCGCTTAAGTCAGCGGATTTTCCCATTTAGCCACGTATCGTCGCTAGAAGCATTCCTCATTTGTCCCTACTCCGCTCATATACTTCTGTTACTGCTTCTGGCGCCCTCAGCGTCACCAGGCAGTATGCAAACTCGCTGTGGGCAGCGCTCGTCGGGATATGTGTACGTCTGACGGACGTCGTCGCCGCGAGTTAGGCCCACACGGGACACCAGTTATCGCGGGACTCCTAACAACTAAAGTACCTGATGCGCTAAGGTCACTGCGGCCGCCACGTGTTTTGTAAACAACTCTGGCGATACGGTGCTATCTTCTCAAACAGTGCAGATGCGGCGAGCGATTACAGAGCCTCAGCTGTGCAAAGTCGACTGCTGTAGCCTCGGAGATTACCAGCGGCCGCTGTAAACAGCTGTAAACAGCTGTAAACATCCTCCCTAGCAGGGCAGGAGCGAGCCGATCCTGCGCCTCTGACAGAACTGCCAATGCTGCCATATGCAAAGATACTTTCCTGCAATTTTTTCTGTGGAGTTGTAGCAGATTTTAAGTAGAACTTTTTAAACCGAAACATTATTCAATATATGTTGTTGTAGTCTTCAGTCCTGAGACTGGTTTGATGCAGCTCTCCATGCTACTCTATCCTGTGCCAGCTTCTTCATCTCCCAGTACCTACTGCAACCTACATCCTTCTGAATCTGTTTAGTGTATTCATCTCTTGGTCTCCCTCTACGATTTTTACCCTCCACGCTGCCCTCCAATAGTAAGTTGGTCATCCCTTGATGCCTCAGAACATGTCCTACCAACCGATCCCTTCTTCTAGTCAAGTTGTGCCACAAACGTCTCCCCAATCCTATTCAATACCTCATTAGTTGTATGATCTACCCACCATCAGTTATTTTGCTCCCCAAATAGCAAAACTCCTTTAGTCCTTTAAGTGTCTCATTTCCTAATCTAATTCCCTCAGCATCACCCGACTTAATTCGACTACATTCCATTATCCTCCTTTTGCTATTGTTGATGTTCATCTTATATCCTCCTTTCCAGACACTGTCCATTCCGTCAACTGTTCTTCCAAGTCTTTTGCTGTCTCTGGCAGAATTACAATGTCATCGGCGAACCTCAAAGTTTTTATTTCTTCTCCATGGTCTTTAATACCTACTCCAAATTTTTCTTTTGGTTCCTTTACTGCTTGCTCAATATACAGATTGAATAACATCGGGGACAGACTACAGCCCTGTCTCACTCCCTTCCCAACCACTGCTTCCCTTTCATGTCCATCAACTCTTATAACTGCCATCTGGTTTCTGTACAAATTGTAAATAGCCTTTCGCTCCCTGTATTTTCCCCCTGCCACCTTCAGAATTTGAAAGAGAGTATTTCAGTCAACATTGTCAAAAGCTTTCTCTAAGTCTACAAATGCTAGAAATGTAGGTTTGCCTTTCCTTAATCTAGCTTCTAAGATAAGTCGTAGGGTCAGTATTGCCTCACGTGTTCCAACATTTCTACGGTATCCAAACTAATCTTCCCCGAGGTCTGCTTCTATCAGTTTTTCCATTCGTCTGTAAACAATTCGCGTTAGTATTTTGCATCCGTGACTTATTAAACTGATTGTTGCGCAATTTTCACATCTTCAAGCACCTGCTTTCTTTGGTATTGGAATTACTATATTCTTCTTGAAGGCTGAGGGTATTTCGCCTGACTCATACATCTTGCTAACCAGATGGTACAGTTTTGTCAGGACTGGCTCTCTCAAGGCCGTCATTAGTTCGACTCAGGTCTTTCAGTGCTCTGTCAGACTCTTCACACAGTATAGTATCTCCCATTTCCATTTCAGCTTCATTCCCATTTCATATTCAATATATATATATATATATATATATATATATATATATATATATATATATATATATATGGAAATCGCTAAGGTGTTGTATATATACTACAGGGTGTAAATTTGAAGCTGACAAAGCAGAATACCTCGAAAAATGTGCTTCACACTAAAAAATGTGTAGAATCCAAAGTTGATTTTTTTTGTGGTGGGGGAGGGGACACATCTGCTGGTGTGGTATCGATAGGCACGATGCCACGGCTTAGGTTGGCATTACGACAGAAACCGACGACAGCGCCCTCTAGCCGGCGCTGGAGAGTTCTACGAGCATCGCTACTTCGACCACAAATATAATAGACTAGCTCTGACGTCATTTTCGTGGCTGCAATATCTCTGGGCTGAAGTCACGTGATTGTTAGCAGAACATGGTTGTTTCGTGTTGCACTTATGGCTGTACTCAGCGTTTTGTCGCGGGAAATGGCATTACATTTCACGTGTAAGTGCAGATGCGTTTATTGAAATCTGCTGAAGTGACTTTTATGGTTTTTACACTTGAAACAGAGTATCACGTAAATTAATGTGTTGAAAGAGATACCTGTAAAGTCAGACTCATATTGCATTTTGGAAAGTATCTGTGATAATTCGGTTACAGAGGTAAGTATAATTGTTTCCCGTTCCTCCTCATAGGTTCCATAAGGATGAAAACCGAAGGCAGCTTTGGATACAGGACCTGAAACGGAAAAACTTTAAGCCATCTGCACATACGCGCCTTTGCTCGAAGCACTCCGCGGAGAAGTGTTTTGATAGGTTAGTTATTATTTGCAATGTATCTTTATAATTTATATTTACAGTGTCTGTCATTTTTAAACCTAGGCTCCAAAATTGTTTTCTGAAACTTCAAAGTCTCACCTTTCATCTACAATATCATTTTTTTAAACTGATAGTTTAAACTTTTGTAAAAATAGTGGGCACTAAACCTTTGAAGTGCACCTAAAATTGATACTCTAAAATGGACCTGCTCCTAAAGTCGACAATTTTGGCACCTATAGTTGACATAATTCCCATTTCCCATTTTCTTTTATAAGTGACTAGAGTTCAAGACGCGGCGAATCCAATGTTTAAAGTTTTGACACGAGCCCACTCTTATTCTTTAAAACAATTTTAACGACATTTTTACTTTAATTGATAGTTTATAGTAATTTCGTCGCGCTGCCCATCAGAGTGGCGTTCGATGTATTTGTTAGATTTTATAAATGGTACTGTGAACAAATCCAGGTCAAATGTATTTCCGACATAATTTTTCGCAAATAAAAAAATTAATTTTTGCTGGAAGCGTTTCGCAGTCAATTGAAAAATGTGGGTAAAATGCTATACAAACATAGGATGGCAGACCGCTAATTTGAAATCCCGCCACGTTTTGCCAACAGTCACGTGGTTTATGTTGGGGCCACACCAGCCCTATGGCTTCCGCACAGCAAGGCTAGTCCACTTGTATCTGTGGTGGAAGATAGCCACAGATTCTGCCGTCAGATGCAGCGAGCCAGGAAACTTGGCTTCAGCCTTGCTCTCCATACGAGGGGTCTAAGACTTCGCATCTGTACAAAGTTATGTATTCTGTCTTGCACCTTTAGTCACGGCAGTACCGACGTAATTTTCCTACTGCTACTCCAACCCACGGTCCGCTTTCCACGCGGGATACAAAAGCTGGTTAGCCCGCCACCACAGCCCCCTGGGAGGTGGGGCGGGAAGAAAGTTTAATATTTCAAATGGGATCCCCCATATTTTATTGCAGAATCAGATTCTACATAAAAAGCTACGTACTTTTTGTCTTAAACATTTGTTTTGATGCTTGGTAGTTAGCGCTGTAATTCAAGAAAATCGATGTTCTCATGTTTCCATGGAGAATGGTTACGGATAAATAAATATTTATTTACTTCGTAATGTTTGGTTAGCTAGTTAGCTAGTCAGATGATTTGTTTGATCATTAAAAATTGTGAGGCCTCATGACCACGAAACAAACAAAACTTATCCGAATTTGCGGAAAAAAATTAATACAGTATTTGGGTCAACATTTGTAAAACTCTAATCATTCCTCTCTCTCAAACTCCAGCCTATGGGGAAACCTTACAGAAGCTGCGAACCTTGCAGAACTAGCACTCCTGAAAGAAAGGATACTGCGGAGACAGGGCTTAGCCACAGTCTGGGGGATGTTTCCAGAATGAGATTTTCACTCTCCAGCGGAGTGTGCGCTGATATGAAACTTCCTGGCAAATTAAAGCTGCGTGTCGGACCGAGTCTCGAACTCGGGACCTTTGTCTTTGGCGGGGAAGTGCTCTACCATCTGAGCTACTAAAGCACATCTCGCACCTTCTTCTAACAGCTTTACTTCTGCCAGTAGGTTCGCAGGAGAGCCTCTGTAAAGTTTCGAAGGTAGGAGACGAGGTACTGGCAGAAGTAAAGCTGTGAGGACGGGGCATGAGTCGTGCTTGGGTAACTCAGATGGTAGAGCACTTCCCCCCGAAAGGCGAAGGTCCAGAGTTCGAGTCTCGGTCGGGCACACAGTTTTAATCTGCCAGGAAGTTTCTTATTATTTTTTTCTATTTTTAGTGAAATATTTGACCACAGTCGGAGCAAGACGCCTATAAATTAAGCGTCCGAATTTTCATAGCCAAACGAAGAGTTGTAAATGGTCAAATATGGTATCAAATTGACCAGGAAAGGTCTAGTTTTACTTGAGAGTTACCAGGGTAGTTAAGAAAAACATAATTAGTTATTTGAGGCGAACAGTAAAACATTTCACGAACAGCTGCTGCCAGCTATACAGGGTGGTCCATTGATCGTGACCGGGCCAAATATCTCACGAAATAAGTGTGAAACGAAACTCATCTAGCTTGAAGGGGGAAACCAGATGACGCTATGGTTGGCCCGCTAGATGGCGCTGCCGTAGGTGAAACGGATATCCACTGCGTTTTTCTAAATAGGAACCCCCATTTTTTATTACATATTCGTGTAGTACGTAAAGAAATATGAATGTTATAGTTGGACCCCCTTTTTCGCTTTGTGATACGATGGTGGTGTAATAGTCACAAACGTATAAGTACGTGGTGTCCGCCAGTGCGGACGGTATTTGCTTCGTGATACATTACCCGTGTTAAAATGGACCGTTTACCAATTGATGAAAAGGTCGATATCGTGTTGATGTATGTCTATTGTGATCAAAATGCCCAACGGGCGTGTGCTTTGTATGGTGTTCGGTATCCTGGACGACATCATCCAAGTGCCCGGACCGTTCGCCGGATAGCTACGTTATTTAAGTAAACAGGAAGTGTTCAGCCCCACGTGAAACGTCATCCACGACCTGCAACAAATGATGATGCCCAAGTAGGTGTTTTTGCTGCTGTCGCGGCTAATCCGCACATCAGTAGCAGACAAATTGCGCGAGAATCGGGAATCTCTAAAAGGTCGGTGTTCAGAACGCTACAGCAACATCGATTGCACCAGGAATTACATGGCGATGACTTTGAACGTCGTGTACCGTTCTGCCACTGGGCACAAGAGAAATTACGGGTTGATGACAGATTCTTTGCACGGGTCATTCACCAACAGCGGTAATGTAAACCTGCATTATATGCAATATTGGCCAACGGAAAATCCACGATGGCTGCGACAAGTGGAACATCAGCGGCCTTGGCGGGTTAATGTATGGTGCGGCATTATGGGAGGGAGGATAATTGGCCCCCTTTTTATCGATGGCAATCTAAATGGTGCAATGTATGCTGATTTCCTACGTAAAGTTCTACCGATGTTACTACAAGATGTTTCACTGCATGACACAATGGCGATGCACTCCCAACATGATGGATGTCCGGCAAATAGCTAGAGTGCGGTTGAAGCGGTATTGAATAGCATATTTCATGACAGGTGGATTGGTCGCCGAAGCACCATACCATGGCCCGCACGTTCACCGGATCTGACGCCCGCGGATTTCTTTCTGTGGGGAAAGTTGAAGGATATTTGCCATCGTGATCCACCGACAACGCCTAACAACATCCGTCAGGGCATTGTCAATGGATGTGCGAACATTACGGAAGGCGAACTACTCGCTTTTGAGAGGAATATCGTATTTCCAAACGCATTGAGGTTGACGGATATCATTTTGAGCATTTATTGCATTAATGTGGTATTTAGAGGTAATCACGCTGTAACAACATGCGTTCTCAGGAATTATAAGTTCACAAAGGTTCATGTATCACATTGGAACAACCGAAATAAAATGTTCAAACGTACCTACGTTCTTTAGTTTAATTTAAAAAACCTACCTGTTACCAACTGTTCGTCTAAAATTGTGAGCCATATATTTGTGAGAATGCCATCTATCACAAAGCGAAAAAAATGGTCCAACCAAAACATTCATATTTCTTTACGTACTACACGAATATGTAATAAAAAATGCGGGTTCCTATTTTAGAAAAACCGCAGTTGATATCCGTTTGACCTATGGCAGCACCATCTAGCGAGGCAACCATTGCGCCGTCTGGTTTGCCCCTTCACGCTAGACGAGTTTCGTTCTTTGCAGTTTTTTCGTTTGACACTTATTTCGTGAGACATTTTGCCCGTTCACGATCAATGGACCACCCTGTATAACTGATGTGTCAAAAAGTTCATCTCTTCAAGACTTAGGTATAAGGGTCGACCAGAAAACTCAAAAATATTCCGTTCGAAGGCCGTGCATTTAAGAATCGCTGCGGTTAGCACACTGAACTCGCATGCGGGAGGACGACGGTTCAAACCCGCGTCCGGCCATCCTGGTTTAGGTTTTCCGTGATTTCCCTAAATGGCTTCAGGAAAATGCTGGGATGGTTCCTTTGAATGGGCACGGCCGACGTCCTTGCCCTACGCGACGCGACGAATGACCTTGCTGTTTAGTTCCCTGTCTCGAAATCAACCGACCAACCAGTCTGAATTGGTGTACCAATCAGGCAAGGTCGCTGTGAGCATTGAGGAAATCACCCCATCGCCTCACAGCTTTCAGATACCCGTTTAGCAAAGCACCGAGTCCTGCTGCGTGAATATCTCCTTGAGTGCGTGCTGCGCACCCTCGTCCTACAAGAGTCGCCGACACTTCAAGACTTTGACCGCACGGTGAGAAGTCAGGACTATGGGGCGAGTGTTCCTGTGTCTCCCCCATGAGTTGGCGTAACTTGTGGCTCGCGACGTTTGAGATGCAGCGACGTGCGTCGCCAGGAACCAGGAGCAAACCTCGGCGCGCATGCTGCCCCATACACGTTCTTCATTCTTCGACGGATGCTACAGGTGTTTGCCCTTCGACAGCCAAGAAAAGAATAAGAAACCGTTGGTCCTGTTGAGACGTATATGGTAACAATATCGCCAAAGTTCACCTTTCCTCATTTACCACACACATGTCTGAAAGACACAAATGCCACAATGCCCTCTAATGGAAACTTTTCGATCGCTTCTCATATTTTGCGCGTAAAAGATGTTCATTCGTGTGATATTTAGCTGCTCCTGTGTTCAGAACAATTCTTGAAATTAAAAAGTAATTAAAAAATTGTCAAATATTTTGTGAAATAATTTGAATAAAATTAAAATAAAAAATAAATCAGAGAAATATGTCACGTCTCTCTGAACGACGCATAAAATCTTGTACAGCAAATGTGATGCGTCAGATATTCCTGTAATATCTTTTCTTTCTCAAATGCAGATAAATCATTTCACAAAACATTTAGTCTTTTTGCAATTTTTTAAGTTACGTAACAGATCGTACCAACCTAAAGTTGGTAGCCGGGGAAATACTGGTTAGGCAAGCAAATTACGTATCTGCTCCACGGTTTTTTTGCCTGTTTCCTCCACCGTCGCATCTCAACCGGCAGAAATCGGCCATAATCGGAAGCCTTCGGTCTAATAGCGTACAACGACGGAGCGAGGTAGCGGCGATGTCCAGGGCCGTAGCGACTCCTGGGCAGGAAAGCCAAGACTGCTGGCTGATGAATGGGCTTTCATAGCAATAGAAGAAATTAAACATCCATTTTATTTTAATTTTGTCCATTGTTTTTTAGTTTTTCACCCGCGACTGTTTTACTTTCGTAAAATGAAGAACAAACCGCCTTCAGTCACAAGTTGCGTTTATTTACTGCACTATGCATTTCGAGACCTCGAGGCTCATCTTCAGGTGCTTTTTAGTGATTAACATAAGGTTTTTTAGTTTTTTGCATTTTAACATTGTATGATGTCTGCTTCTGTTGTGCAGTTTGAATACACAATACACATCTTCAATTTTGCAGTAGATACTGGGATATATACATAGTCACACACTTTTTCGCACACTGTAGTAGCAGAACGTAAACATGACTACAATGTGGGAAAAAGTGTGTGAATATGTATATATCCCAGTATGTAGTGCAAAATTGAAGATGTGTATTGTGTATACGAACTGCACAACAGAAGCAGACATCATACAATGTTAAACAGCATACAACTAAAAAACCTGATGTAAATCACTAAAAAGCACCTGAAGATGAGCCTCCAGGGCTCGAAATGCATAATGCAGTAAATAAACGCAACTTGTGACTGGAGGCGGTTTGTTCTTCATTTTATCAATTTTATTCTTTTATCAGGAATTCAGATGGGTGCTCCCTACTCGGACTGTGAGGCTGTCAACCAGTCAGTCGGTCAAGGTAGACATGCCAGAATGTCAGTTTTGGGTTTGGCAAAAGTCCAAAAAAGGGGACAGCTCGCCTCATACACTAAGCGTCCTGAAAATTAGTGCCAGAACGAGCGTCTGTAGTCTCTTCTCGTTACGTGTCTGCTATTACCTCATGGTAATACCAACGCTGAAGAGCCAAAGAAATTGGTACACCTGACTAATATCGTGTAGGATGTCTCAAGTGTTGGAGGGAATTAACACCACGAAACCTTCAGGGCTGTCCATAAATCCATAAGAGTACGAAGGGGTGGAGTTGTTTTCTGAACAGCACGTTTCAAGGCATCCCAGATATGCTCAATACATATGTGGGGAGTTTCGTGGCAAGAGATAGCGTTTACACGAAGAAGAATGTTCCTGGAGCAACTGGGTAGAAATTCTCGACGTGTGTTGTGTCGCATTGTCCTGTTGGAATTTCCCAAGTCCGTCAGACTGCACAATGGACTTGAATGTATGCAGGTGACCAGACAAGATGTTTACGTACGTGTCACCTATCAGAGTCATATCTATGCCTATCAGGGGTCCCATATCTCTCCAACTGCACACGCCCCACACCATTACAGAGCCTCCACCAGCTTGAACAGTCCCCTGCTGACATCCAAGGCCCCTGGATTCATACCCGTACACGTCCATCCACTCGATACAATTTGAAACAATGTCGGTGTTGACAGGCCCAAGCGAGGCGTAAAGCTTCGAATCGTGCAGTCATCAACGGTACACGAGTGGGCCTTCAGCTCAGAAAGCCGATATCGATGTTGTGTCTTCGTTGAATGGTTCGAACGCTGACACTTGATGATGGCCCAGCATTGAAATCTGCAGCAATTTGCGGAAGGGTTGCACTTCTGTCACTTTGAAATATTCTCTTCAGTCGTCGTTGGTCCCGTTCTTGCAGGATCTTTTTCGGCCGCAGCGATGTCGGAGATCTGATGTTTTACCATTCCTGATATTCACGGTACACTCGTGAAATAGTCGTACGGGAAAATCCTCACTTCATCGCTACCTCGGAGATGCTGTGTCCCATCGCTCGTGCGCTGACTATAGCACCACGTTCAAACTCACTTAAATCTTGATAACCTACCATTGTAGCAGCAGTAACCTATCTGACAACTGCGCCACACACCTGTCTTCTGTTGGCGTTGCCGACCGCAGCGCCGTATTCTGTCTATTTCATATATCTCTGCATATGCCTATACCAGTTTCTTTGGCGCTTCAGTGTATTTCCCACAGCTGTGTATAATCGGGTATAGTAATAACCTTATGTCTTATGCAGCAGCGTAGCTCGACCCCCACTACTGAGCAAAAATAACACAATGGACAATACTTCACCGGCGCATTGAATCAGGGGAGACGGCCCATCAAACCCGCAGTGATACGATCAATGGCAGATAATCTTGTGGAACCTTACTTGTTTCTTTTCGACACTCTACAACTGAATATTAATAATGTTTCGTTTACTCCGTCTTCAATTGCTATTATTGTAACAACTCTCAAAGCAATTTGAAAATCCTGGCACACTGAAATCATTCGCCTGAAAAGTATTAAAATAAAACATTCGGAAGCAGATGAAACCAAACATTACACATGCAGATAATAAATAGCAGACAAATATTAAAACTTGAAATACCATTTAAATTTTAAAAGGGATACATAAATACATTTTAATACTCTTCTCACTTAAATACGCTTCTTAATGGACCTGGGGGAAACCATATTTTAGCGTAGAAAAAGGACTGCGTAAACGCAGTGTAATTTGTCTGTGGCGGCAATGTGTCATTTTAAAAGCTTATTGTAGACTTTTTTTGTACAGCAAAATACTGAAGGAAAAGAAGGTAATACTCACTTCAGATGTACTGTAACCTCTGAACTTCTTCGATATCTGAATCTGAAGAACACAGCGATCAGTAGCCACTCAACGCATCCGACAGCTTTCGGAAGTGAAGTGCGTCAGAGCTTCGCACATCAGTTTAAGCAAGTAGCTTAAATGCCGTGCTATTTCTTGCGACATTTCCGTTAATTTCTCTCTAGATAGGTTCAGTGGGGTTAAAATTGCACTGGTAAGGCGTTAACCCGACGACAATGTGATTCACAGGCTGCGCCGCTTCAGCAATAATGTGCTGATCTGCAGCGTAAGCTTCAGCTTGTTTCAGCAATTCAAGCTTACTCGCAATAGGATCGATATGTACTGCTTTTCCTATCAATCAGTTTACGATTTCTTCAATGCTCCAAGATTTTTATGGCCGACGCTCAGTCTTAACACATAACTAAAACATTGCTCGGCTCTATTTTGGGTAGGATATCCTTGAACCGTTTTAGAAACGCTATACCATTAATGCGTTCGTGATACCCTCTAGTATTTTTTTCTTCAAAAAAATAAGTTTAGAACGTTCCAGAGAACCACAGTTGCTATCTATACGAGCTATAATCATCTTTTTTTCCATTTACCGTCGGATTTTGTAACCTCTTTGATAGACCTGCAACAAAGCTTCTCTGTTATCAGTCACTGTCTCGTCAGTAAACACTCTTTGTGTCACATGTCCTGCGTAAACACATCTTTCGTCAAGGTAATAAATTTTCCGTTTCTCGCCTCTTAACTATTGAATCTGTCGGAGATAACGCCCCCTCCACAAAGCAGTATCCTCTCTATCTGTAATTATTGTATTCCGTTTCCTACTTTCAAATTGAAAACAATATCTTGTATCAGTTCATTAAATGTCTTTCTTCTGAAAGCAGACAAGTGATCGTCATTATGTACCGCCTGAAGTACTTTGTTTATTGTAGGCGCTTAATTGCTGTAGAAAAATGGGTGCACCTTTGAGCACACAGCGTTTGTAACGAATTCATCACATTTTCCTAAAGCACACGGTTGACAATTTCTTGTCTTTCCTGGAGCTGACAGCTTACCTGTATCTCGCGTTTGTTTAAGAGCACACTTTGCACTTGTCACAGAAATACCAGTAAAGTCGGATGTTATTGTTGCAAGTTCTTTTCCCGGTAGCGACGGATGTCTCCGGATAACTTCTCTAAAATGTTGAGAAGCGTCAGTTTTTCCCGCTTCTTATCGACGCAGTGTCAGCCATTTTCACCGTAGACGTGGGTAACACGAAGAAGAGAGAAGCACCGCAGTGACTGCCCGCGAGATTGTTGGGAAGGGGGGGGGGGGGGGGGAGACCTCCCTCTATTTTCTTCAGCACTCACAACGGGAGAGCTTCTTCGCACCCTGCTACGTCCTGGAGGTTTCTTCACAATCACATATATTACTGAACGCTCCTGTACTGGAAGATAACCACTCATCAGATGGATGTGTACGGGTATGGAGACATCTCATGAATCCATGGATTCTGTATGTCAGCAGAGGACTGTTCAAGCTGGTAGAGGCTCTGTAATGGTGTGGAGCGATATGAGACCCCTGATATGTCTAGATACGACTCTGACAGGTGAAATTCAAGAAATTTCTGTAGTAAGAACAGTCACGGCAGATATTATTTGTACCTGAGAGCAACGTTGACATAAATTGAGAACCAAACACAGGATACGCATACTTGAGATACCAAAACATTTAATCACCTCTGACACAGCATGTTACTATGTAAATATAAAACGTCTAAGGCGTGAACTGTCATAAAAATTACAGGTAATATTTACAATATTATATAAAAATCCTACACCACACTCTGCGAAACAGCACAAAATCGACGTGAAATCGGTATCTTAGAATTTCACGTGAAATATAACGAGAAAAGTTAGCAGATACAGTCACACCAGCTGTTATACAGTATATACGTCAGCTCAACGTAGACGTAAGTCTCCCTCTTATTTATATAATTAACAAATATAAAAATTAATTACAATATAGTTATTTGTGGAATTCGTTATAATGAAAATTATGACGGCAGTTTCAGTTATATCTCAATAATGGACGAAATTCTTCACTTATAAAAAAATATGAAGTCCAATAGAAGTAGTCCCAAAATTAAATCCAATAGCACATTGTAATTCTCAAACATTGTACACGCAGGTACTTAAAAATGGAAATCTTCCGAAGCAGCTGTCGAAACAATCAATAAATGTTTTAAGCAGTGATGCTGAAACTCTACTTATAATGTCCTTTCAAGACGTAAGTTTCACTGTAGGACCAATTATCAAGGAAATAAAAAAGTAACTTATAGTGGAACCGTCAGTATGCAAGCTAGTCACTATATCTACTACACTACCACAAGTGTGTGGACTTCATAGTATTTTTACTGAGATACTGTACCACGTTTCTCAAATTTATTAGGAAGAAAGTGAAAACTTAAGCGTTTCGGCATTTCATGTTCAAAGCATAAATTGAGTGCATATTTACGAAGCAAGGCGACATGTATCATTAGAACTATCAAATAACATTGTGCACAGAATCGTTCGGAGGAAGAGACTGTACGCTGTGATTTGAAATAAGAAATACATGGTGTAAGCATGTTGGATACTGATCAGTGAAACTGTTGCTGTCTGTTATTATTATGAAACGTTTTAGTTAGTACTATTATAACATAAAATATGTAGTACGTAAGTAGGTTTTACTTCCGATGACGTAGTAACAGCCGTGATGTCTGCTAAGACCGCTGGCCAATCGCCTTGCAAGTGTCTGCTTACACGAAATCATTCTTACAATGAACGGAGAGAATAGCTTCGGTCTGATGCTGCAGCAGCAAACGGTATACACACGTGGTATACGAGGGTTGTTTTTCAAGTAAGGGCCGTGCTTATTTTTAAAAAAAGATACAAATAGTTTTGTAAAAAAAAACTTTTATTTTCTGATTCTCCACACTTTTACCTATTTTTCTACATAGTTGCCTTGTTTATTGAAGGACTTGTCATACCGTACAACTAAGTTTTTAGGTCCCTCTTCAAAGAATTCGGCCGCCTGCTCCGACAGCCGAGAGTTCACGGCCGCTTTCACTTCATCGTTGTCATTGATCGCTGCCCGCCAAGATGGTGTTTCGGTACCGGAAAAGGTGAAAATCGCTAGGAGCAAGGTCAGGGCTGTATGGTGCACGGTCCAAAACGTCCCAGCCAAAAGAATCAATCATATCCCGAGTCTTTTGAGAGGTGTGAGGCCTAGCGTTATCGTGCAGGAGCAACACTCCTTTTGCCAGCATGCCGCGCCTTTTGTTTTGAATTGCTCTGCGGAGCTTCTTTAGAGTTGCACAGCAGGCATCTGAGCCGATTGTCGTTTCTCGTGGAATAAACTCCACTAGCGAAACACCGCGCCGGTCCCAGAACACAGTTGCCATAATCTTGCGCTTTGACAGCGTCTGCTTGGCTTTGACCTTGACAGGTGAGGTTGTGTGTCGCCATTCCATCGATTGTCGCTTCCTTTCGAGAGTGATATGGGATACCCATGTTTCATCTCCAGTGACAATTTGACTCAACATGTCATCCCCTTCTTCCTCGTAACGAATCAAAAAGTCCAATGAAGTGGCAAATCTCTTGCCTTTGTGGTCCTCTGTGAGGAGTCTGGGTACTGACCGAGAACACAGATTCTTAAAGTTTAGGTTTACAGACACAATTTTGTACAAAACCGATCTTGTAACTTGTGGAAATTCCAAAGAAAGAGTGGAAATTGTGAATCTTCTGTACTCACGAATCTTTGTTTCGACTGCAGCCACCAAATCATCAGTGATCACAGAGGGCCGGCCTGAGCGTTCTTCGTCATGGACATTTGACGGCCATTTTTAAACTCTCTAACCCATTGACGCACTTTACCTTCACTCATTGCATTCAAGCCACAAACTTCTGTTAGCTGAAGATGAATTTCTGCAGCTGATAGGCTTCTCGCGGTCAAAAAACGTATCACTGACCGTATCTCACACGCGGCGGGCGATTCCATAATCGTAAACATTACAAACTAGCACAGCGATGCGTACACGTCAGCTACAGAGCTGAAACTTGCATCAATGTGAACGGGAAGGATGCCGGCAAGTGGCGCGGTGGCTTGCTGCGGCGTCCGCGCGAACTACGGGACTATACGCGCGAACGGCCTTTGCTTAAAAAACAACCCTCGTATGTACCTCGCTCCCTATTGGTCGTTGGAAGCGACGCGTAGTGGTTTGTTGGTCAGAGCGTTTCACGGGAACAAACAACTTCTGCTGAAGCGACGTTCTTGCTCGGCACACAGATTCAAACTGAAGTGGAAAAAAATTAGAAATAGCAAAAAGAATTCTGACAACCCCCCAGGCCCGCTGGGCGACGTGAGCAGCAACAACAACATCCAGAATGAAATATTCACTCCGATGCAGTGTGTGCGTTATTTGAAACTTCCTGGAAGATTAAAACTGTGTACCGGACCGAGACTCGAACTCGGGACCTTTACCTTTCGCGGGCAAGCCTTCTGCAGACTGAACTACCCAATCACGACTCACGTCCCGTCCTCAGAGCTTTTTTACTTCCGTCTGTACCTCGTCTCTTACCTTCCAAACTTCACAGAAATTGTGCGAAACTTGTAAGACTATTGTTAAGTTTGGAAGATAAGAGACGAGGTACTGGCGGAAGTAAGGAAGCTGTGAGGACGGGTCGCTAGACGTGATTGGGTAGTTGAGGCGGTAGGGCACTTGCCCACCAAAGGCGAATATCCGAGTTCTAGTTTTAAGGGGAGGTTTACTATTTTTAGCCCGAAAACAGCATGTTATTTGATAAATTTTTTTCTCGGGGAGTGTTATAGATATCGTACGAATTTTTAGGAGTTCTGCCTCGCTTAAGTTATTTGGACCATAGGAAACAAAATAGCAGCCATTTAAAAAAATAGGTTTTTTTTCATCGATTTTTCGACCAAGTAAAAATATTTGTAGTTGATGGATCGGAACAAAAGTGGTACAACTCCTAGACAATTTAGTTAGCTTCGTCGAAAACAAAGAATCATGCCAATCGATTCAGTAGATTTGAAGTTACGATACCGCGCGATCAGAAAAAGTCCTTTCGAGAAAAACGCGTTTGAAGTTTCAACTACATATAAATGCAATATTAAGCAATGTACGTTCAATCTGCTGTTCAGGGTCCATAAACTAGTCCTTCCTCTTCCTCATAGAGGGCGTTCTGTTCGATCTGGGCCATCCTGCGCTGCTTCAGAGCCGATCGTACGGCCGGTGACAAGCGGGTTTCGGCCGCTTGAATCCGGTGGTCGTCCGAATGCTTGCCGAACTGCGTCGAATGGAGTCCCAGGGTTACGTCTATCGTTGTCATGGCCTTCAGAATTGCTGAATACCCTTCGTTGAAGCTGCTCACTGCCAGGAAGGTCGCAATCTCCACAGTCTTGGCACCAGAGTGCAAAGGCTTGGAGGCTAACTTCCAAACACACGCGTTCAAACTTTCATTTGAATTTTGTGTGTTCCCTTCCAAGCACCGGTACAATAATTCGACCTCGGAAAGAAAGAAACTGGTGCGTGAAAAAGGCCGATTTCAGGCAGGTTCATTTTTTTTCTTCAACCGCGAATATCAAACATTTCCGTTCGGTATTCGGAAAAACGGTTTTAGGGGTCGATTCAAAACACTTTTATGAATCAAAAAATGCAATTTAGAAAAAGATCGATTTTTTGAACCAAAAGACGCAAACCTCCACTTAATCTGCCAGAAACTTTCAACAATTCCATCGTCGAACATGATCCAGCTCTGACTGTCACAACTGCATTTTTTTCACATCAACCGTGTTAGTGACAGAAGTCTGTTCGGTAGCAGTGGTTTCTTCACGACGGTACTTGGACGAAATGATTCTGTTACAAAGGCGTGCGTTTACAGTCGTGGGGAGAGGGACCGGCTTCTCCTCGTACGCAGAAGGCAGTAGCACAGATACTTATTGAACTGTGTTTCTTGCTTGCTTTTTCTTTTTCCTCGTCAGTTTTCACAGATTAAAAGAATGAAGTTTTTCAGCAGAATTACAGTACCATCAAAGACACATATACGTTTGTTTTTATTCAAATATCGACCAGTTTCAGGTCTTTGCAGTTCATTGTTAAACCATCCTGTAGAAAAGAGTATCGTGCCACAAATAACATCTACTGTACAATGCGACACGGCCCCGCAGGCGTTAGCTGGGATAGATACGGGTGAAAACACAAGCAACACCCGAAGACCAATACCTTGAATACGTGTAAGTGATGGAGAGTACGAGCAGGCACCGTGTAAGTAGGCTGTTTAGGTTTTTTTAATGGTAACACCACGTATCGCTCTGTATGCAAATCACTGGCTGTGCTGTGTGCAGTCTGTGGCTGGTTTGCATTGTTGTTGGCTATTGTAGTGTTGGGCAGTTGGCTGTTAACAGCGCCTAGCGTTGCGCAGCTGGAGGTGAGCCGCCAGCAGTGGTGTATGTGGGGAGAGAAATGGCGGGAGTTTTGAAATTTGTAAGACTGGATGCCATGAACTGCTATGTATATTATGACTTTTGAACACTATTAAGGTAAATACATTGTTTGTTCTCTATCAAAATCTTTCATTTGCTAACTATACCTATCAGTAGTTAGTGCCTTCAGTAGTGTGAATCTTTTATTTAGCTGGCAGTAGTGGCGCTCGCTGTATTGCAGTAGCTCGAGTAACGAAGATTTTTGGTGAGGTAAGTGATATGTGAAAGGTATAGGTTAATGTTAGTCAGGGCCATTCTTTTGTAGGGATTATTGAAAGTCAGATTGCATTGCGCTAAAAACATATTGTGTGTCAGTTTAAGCACAGTCATGTATAATTCTTCTAAGGGGACGTTTCATATGTCGACCCTTAGCCGAGGATACCTCACTGGAATCTTCTGATTTTTTATTGTAGTTTGTGTAATTAGTGTATCTTTTGTTTATTGCTAGCGCGTAATTGTGGAGAGAATCTCCTTTGTAGTTGCAGTCTTTCATTGTTGTACAGTAAAACAGTTGTGGCATGCATGTAGATTTGCACCAAGTATTTCGCAGCTGCGCTTGCAATTAACTAGATATAATTTTCAGTGCTATGTTAATGTGTTTTCTTATTTTTGCTCTTCAAATTGTGCTATCGTGTGAAATATTGTGACAATAATGGCATGTGAAAAACGTAACACTAGGCTCCAAATTAACTGAGAAATGACAGTGAAGACGAAAGCAGTGTGTTATCGCCACCGTGTAATGAATTAACTAATGTTCAAAGTAGTAATTTGGTAATTGTGCGTAGGGAAATGGAGCGGGCTGCAAATAATGGCATAGACAGTGAAACAATTAGTGAACAGGGAAGCATTATCGATCGATCGGTCGGCAACATCTCGCCTCAGGATTCCAAAATGACAGGACACAATCTTGCAAAAACTGTAGTTTCAGATTTTGCGTCCTCACCATTTTCTCAAATAAGTCAAGACACATTTTCTGCTTTTCAAAAGGCAAATATTGCCGGTTCAAATGCACTGCCGAATAGCACTGAGGAACATGTTTCAGACACCAGTGCATTGTTATTACAGTTAATGCAACAAATGGGACAAAGGCTACAAAAGTTAGACACAACGCTTGAACAAAATCAGAAACAAATGGGACAAAATCTTAAAAAGTTAGACACAATGGAACAAAAGCTTCAAAAGTTAGACTCAGTGGAACATACGCTTGAACAAACACATGAAGATTTAACTACTGAGTTACATAAAATCGAATCGAAATGTCAAAAAGTCTGTCATGACGTAAAAACACAAATTTGTGAGCATTTCCAACCTATTTTTTCGCGTCATGAAAATGCATTACAGAACCACGAAGCAGCCATAAAAGAACTGCGAACTATTGTTCATGAAAATCACGACACCTTGCAAGCTAAAATTGACTCAGTTGCATCTACCGATTCGGTTACGCAACTTGCAAACTCTCAGGAAAACTTAAAAGGACACGGTAGATACGATTTCAACACAAATGGACACTCTGAAATTTGGTTCAGAAAAACACACTGAGGAAATAAGCACACTATCGGAGAAAGTAGCCGAACTTTCGGATCAGTTCATTAACTTATCTGTAAAGGTAGATGATGATCGGAATGACAGAAGAGTGCGAACAAATTAGAAAATTCAAACAAAATCAGAATCAAATTAATACGCAACACCAAAGAGAAATCTGGGAAGTACAAGATCAGCTGACACAGGTAATAGAAGAATTACGTATTTCAGAGGACACGGGAAGAGGGACTTAGAAATACGGAAAAGCCACAAAATAATAACACAGGTCATTTCGGAAATTATGAAAGAAATTGGCAAGGTGCCCCGAATTTTGAGATGGAACCGCCGACACGACGTAACAATGAGCGATGTGCGACTCGCCGACACGATGATTTTGACTATAAGCTGTTCATTACTACACATAAATTCAAAACATTTAAGAATTCTGGCAACGACAATCATCCACAAGCATGGCTTCATCAATTCTCTCATTGCTTTCCTCCCAACTGGTCATTGGAGCACAGGTTAGAATTTATGTGTGGCTACTTGGAGAATGAACCTGCTGTAAGAATGCGATCGGTCATTCATGATTGTCACAGTGAAGGAGAATTTTGTCATGCCTTCCTCTCAGCGTATTGGTCTCAAGCCACACAAGATCGAGTAAAACATAGCATCATAATGATGAAACGTTTCGAACAATCTGAATTTTCCAGTCTTATGAAATATTTTGAAGACATGTTGCATAAGAATCAGTACCTTTCAAACCCATACAGCCACTCAGAACTCATCCGCATTTGCTTAATCAAACTACCTGAACATTTACGACATATTATTTTGGCAGGACGTTGCAAAGCCGACATTGAAGCTTTTCAGGGACTCTTACAAGAATTAAGAATTGACAATGACAATCGCGGAACGCGAAAACAGGAACACAACAATTACAGGTGACATCCGTCGCAATTCCGCGATGAAAGAAATAATAACTGGACACGACAAGGCTATTCCCACAACACAAATCGTGACCAAAACAGACACCACCCGTATGACAACCTTTGGTAGAGTAGTAATAATTACAGGGAAAGATCACCTCTCCGCGGTGGTGACTATCACAGAGACAATCAGAGAAACAGACAATATGGGAACCAAAATAATTATTATCAAGGGAGACAGAATAACTTTAGACGCAACGGTCCAGCGCGCAGTTACGATTCAGGGAGAAATTCTCCACCACGTGACCGACAAGAAAGGAACTATGGAATCTACCGATATGACGACAGACGATATGATCGTAACGACAGACCTGAATTGCATCAGAACCGGCGGGTTTCAAACAGGGCAGGGCCCTATCGACAAGGTGAATCTGTAGAAGTTAGGTCTCCATATCCCAGTAACGAAGCGCGCCATCAAAGAGACAATAGGCAATGACTCATACCGCTGGCAGCCACAAAACGTACGCATGCATCTGACGACGCAGCTGCCGTAGCTAGTAATAACGTTAAAATGGAAGACATTAGGGACATCTTACTCCAGGAACACGACGTAAAACAAAACAACATTGCATATCCTGTGATTCACATTACTGTAAATGACGTAACATTTACGGCAGTACTTGACTCAGGCTGTCCCATTTCAGTAATTAGTGACACAGCTTTTAGCAAATGCAACAAATCGAACGATTGCCCCACACTTCCGTTACGTAATATTAAATTACAAGGTGCAGTCATTGGAAAAAGTGTAGATGTACGCCAACAAACCAACTTAGAATTCTTTTGTCAAAGCCACAGCTTCTCTATGAACTTTCTTGTTGTTCCATTATTGTCGACGGAAATTATACTGGGAGTAGACTTTTTGAATGAATACAAAGCAATCTTAAACTTTCACGATGCTGAAATAAGTTTAGAGAAAGAAGGTAAGTCAATAGCTTTGAAATTTGAAGATTGGCTCTCAAACCATGACGAGGAAATTAATCAATCGGTTTTACCTTCTGTTAGACAACAGTTCGGAATTTTCTCCGGAAATAGACACTAACAATCACTCTGCATGTACTGACAGGGATGATATCGACGGTATATTTGAAAGTAATGAGTTAATTCAGAATAAAATTCAAACAATTGATAATTGTAATGACACTGATAGGCAGGACCTTTTTGAGATTTTACAAGCACATTCCACAGTTTTTACTCACAAAACAGGAACAATCAAGTGATTTCAATACCAATTTCGTGTTCGTGAGCATACTAAATTTTGTGTTAGACCATACGTAATTCCAGCACATTATAGCGACCGTGTTAGAACAGAAATACAATCTATGCTTGACGAGGGCATTATTGAGCCTGCAGTAAGCTCATACAACAATCCATTACATGTTGTTGAGAAGAAAAATGGATCGATCAGGCTTGTCTTAGATTCGAGACAAATCAATACTATCATTATTCCTGAAACAGACAGGCCGCAAACGCTGGAAGAACTTCAAAATTTTAATGGTGTAAAAGTGTTTTCTTCCATTGATCTCAGATCCAGCTTTTATCAGATCCAACTTCATCCAGAATGTAGAAAATACACAGCTTTCCTTTGTTTCGGCGTTTGTTATCAGTTTCGGAAACTTCCTTTTGATTTGAACATATCTTCGGCAGCATTCATTCGCGGGCTAAATTCCATACTACCTGAGTTCTTAAAACGTCACATCACCTTATATGTGGACGATATTCTAATAGCAGAAGCTTCATGGGAACAACATATCGCATCCTCAACGGTTTGTTCCGTATTTTTGCAGAATCTGGAATTACAGTTACCTTGGAAAAGTCTGAATTCGGTAGGTCAAAGGTGAGGTTTTTGGGACATTTTATTTCTTAATTTTATCCATTGTTTACCAGTGTTTCGTCCGCGACTGTTTCACTTTCGTAAAATAAAGAACAAACCGCCTTCAGTCACAAGTTGCATTTATTTATTGCACTATGCATTTCGAGCCCTGGAGGCTCATCTTCAGGTGCTTTTTAGTGATTTACTTCATGTGTTTTAGTTGTTTGCCTGTTGATATTACATTTTTGGTTACAACATGGTATATTGTAAATATAAGTTTAACAGCGTTAATAATATGAAAGTAACTTACAGTTAACATTGTATACTGTCTGCTTCTGTTGTCCAGTTGGTATACACAATACATATCTTTAATTTTATGGTACATACTGGTATATATAGATAGTCACACACTTTTTTGCACATTGTGTTAGCAGAACGTAAACATGTCAAAGATTCTCGTTCATACAGATATTCTACTTCTAAATATAATCGATTTTTTTTTCTTTTTTCGTCACAGAAGATAATATGATATAGTATTACCAGTACACAGGTAGTATTAAAATAATTATTTGGTACCATGTTGTAGGTTGTCAACTGTTTGTACTATTATAGATTTGATTCCTCAGGAAAAAATAAACTTTTAAAGGTGTAGAAAAAATTGTGGCTGTTAAACTCTGTTTGTTCATTCAACAAGTTTTGAGGATATTTTTCTTTGTGTAGTATTATTTCTAACTGTTCTAGTAGGCTAAGTTTTTTACTGTTGGGTTCTGTGTGAAGTACAGTTAGGCTGTTGTGGATGTTGTCAAGTCTGTGTTTATTAACATACATGTGGTTAGCTATTGTTGATTTTTCAAAATGGTTTAGTCGAAAGGCGTCGGTGTGTTCTTTATACCGTGTGTGGAAGGTTCTTCCAGTTTTTCCTATGTAAAATGCAGGGCAACTGTTACATTGTAATTTATATATTCCACTGTGTTGTGTTATTGGCTTGTTTGTGTTCACTGTGTGAGGTAAGTGGTATCCAAGTTTGCTGTTTGTGGAGAAAGATATTTTAATATTGGTTTTTTTTGAATAGGTTAGCTATTTTTTGTGATACTGTGCCTAAGTATGGAATGCTTGTGAAGATTTGTTTTGTGTCGGTAGTTATCTTTTCAGTGTTTTTGTGGATGATGATGGTCTGAATTTTTTTAGATAGTTTATCAATTGATTTTACAGAGTAACCATTATTTACTGCAATTGTTTTGATAGTATCTATTTCTTGTGTTAGTGCTTTGGGTTTTAAAGGTAATGTATGTGCCCTGTTCAACAATGATCTAAATGCAGCATACTTATGTGTGTTCGGGTGGTATGAAGATTCATGTATTGTGATGTCAGTGTAGGTTGGTTTTCGGTAAATGTACAAGTTATGTTCTTGTTGTTCATTCACAATTGTGAGGTCTAAGAAATTTATGGATTGATTAGTTTCATGTTCTATTGTGAACTTTATTTTATTGTGGAGTGAGTTGAATGATGTGAGGAGTTCTTCAAGTTCATCTTTAGTGCCATCAAATAAGAGTAGTGTGTCATCTACATATCTCTTGTAATATACAATTTTTTGAACAAGTTTATTTTCTCCTTTGAAGAACTTATTCTCTAAGTGGTTGATGAAAATGTCAGCTAGGAAACTTGACATGCAGTTACCCATAGCTAAGCCTTCTTTCTGTTGATAGATTTTATTATTAAATGAAAAGTAGTTGTGGGACAGTACTAGTTCAAGTAGATCTACCAACTCTGTAATCTCTGGTATGGTTAGTTTTTTGTGTGTGATGAGGTTTTTTCTAATAATTTCAATTGTGTCTTTAACAGGTATATTTGTGAACAGGTTGACAATGTCAAATGAGGCAAATCTAGCTTCTCCGGGGATTTTTATGTCTTTGATGAGTGTTGTTAACTTGTGTGCATTTTTTACTGTGTATGTGGTTTCAAAAGTGTAAAATTCTCTGAGGATATTATTTAACAACTGTGAAAGTTTATATGCAGGTGTGTTCTTGGAGTTAACAATTGGTCTAATTGGAGAGTTCTGTTTATGGATCTTTGGCTGTGCTCTGAGTTTGGGGGCAGTGGGATTCATTAATGTGCAACCTTTTATTTGTTTATCAGACAGCAGGAAGTTACATTGGTTAAGCATTTTCTTCAATTTTTTCTGAAATTTAGTGGTTGGATCATGGTTCAGTTCAGTAATGTTATTTTCTGCAAAAAAATTAAGAGTTTTAGTAATGTAATCATTTTTATAAAGGATGACTGTGGAATTTCCTTTATCTGATTTCACAACACAAAGAAAAATATCCTCAAAACTTGTTGAATGAACAAACAGAGTTTAACAGCCACTAAATTTCAGAAAAAATTGAAGAAAATGCTTAACCAATGTAACTTCCTGCTGTCTGATAAACAAATAAAAGGTTGCACATTAATGAATCCCACTGCCCCCAAACTCAGAGCACAGCCAAAGATCCATAAACAGAACTCTCCAATTAGACCAATTGTTAACTCCAAGAACACACCTGCATATAAACTTTCACAGTTGTTAAATAATATCCTCAGAGAATTTTACACTTTTGAAACCACATACACAGTAAAAAATGCACACAAGTTAACAACACTCATCAAAGACATAAAAATCCCCGGAGAAGCTAGATTTGCCTCATTTGACATTGTCAACCTGTTCACAAATATACCTGTTAAAGACACAATTGAAATTATTAGAAAAAACCTCATCACACACAAAAAACTAACCATACCAGAGATTACAGAGTTGGTAGATCTACTTGAACTAGTACTGTCCCACAACTACTTTTCATTTAATAATAAAATCTATCAACAGAAAGAAGGCTTAGCTATGGGTAACTGCATGTCAAGTTTCCTAGCTGACATTTTCATCAACCACTTAGAGAATAAGTTCTTCAAAGGAGAAAATAAACTTGTTCAAAAAATTGTATATTACAAGAGATATGTAGATGACACACTACTCTTATTTGATGGCACTAAAGATGAACTTGAAGAACTCCTCACATCATTCAACTCACTCCACAATAAAATAAAGTTCACAATAGAACATGAAACTAATCAATCCATAAATTTCTTAGACCTCACAATTGTGAATGAACAACAAGAACATAACTTGTACATTTACCGAAAACCAACCTACACTGACATCACAATACATGAATCTTCATACCACCCGAACACACATAAGTATGCTGCATTTAGATCATTGTTGAACAGGGCACATACATTACCTTTAAAACCCAAAGCACTAACACAAGAAATAGATACTATCAAAACAATTGCAGTAAATAATGGTTACTCTGTAAAATCAATTGATAAACTATCTAAAAAAATTCAGACCATCATCATCCACAAAAACACTGAAAAGATAACTACCGACACAAAACAAATCTTCACAAGCATTCCATACTTAGGCACAGTATCACAAAAAATAGCTAACCTATTCAAAAAAAACCAATATTAAAATATCTTTCTCCACAAACAGCAAACTTGGATACCACTTACCTCACACAGTGAACACAAACAAGCCAATAACACAACACAGTGGAATATATAAATTACAATGTAACAGTTGCCCTGCATTTTACATAGGAAAAACTGGAAGAACCTTCCACACACGGTATAAAGAACACACCGACGCCTTTCGACTAAACCATTTTGAAAAATCAACAATAGCTAACCACATGTATGTTAATAAACACAGACTTGACAACATCCACAACAGCCTAACTGTACTTCACACAGAACCCAACAGTAAAAAACTTAGCCTACTAGAACAGTTAGAAATAATACTACACAAAGAAAAATATCCTCAAAACTTGTTGAATGAACAAACAGAGTTTAACAGCCACAATTTTTTCTACACCTTTAAAAGTTTATTTTTTCCTGAGGAATCAAATCTATAATAGTACAAACAGTTGACAACCTACAACATGGTACCAAATAATTATTTTAATACTACCTGTGTACTGGTAATACTATATCATATTATCTTCTGTGACGAAAAAAGAAAAAAAATCGATTATATTTAGAAGTAGAATATCTGTATGAACGAGAATCTTTGACATGTTTACGTTCTGCTAACACAATGTGCAAAAAAGTGTGTGACTATCTATATATACCAGTATGTACCATAAAATTAAAGATATGTATTGTGTATACCAACTGGACAACAGAAGCAGACAGTATACAATGTTAACTGTAAGTTACTTTCATATTATTAACGCTGTTAAACTTATATTTACAATATACCATGTTGTAACCAAAAATGTAATATCAACAGGCAAACAACTAAAACACATGAAGTAAATCACTAAAAAGCACCTGAAGATGAGCCTCCAGGGCTCGAAATGCATAGTGCAATAAATAAATGCAACTTGTGACTGAAGGCGGTTTGTTCTTTATTTTACATTTTATTTCTTCTGAAGGCATTCCGCCGGATCCGAAAAAGTTAGAAGCAATCAGAGCCATTCCAGTTCCCTCCACAAAAAAAAACAAGTCCGCAGTTTTCTAGGTATCGTAAATTTTTACCGTCGTTTTCTGAATATGCAAATTCTTGCTACACCAAAACTTTGTTATCTCACTGGAAAAAATACTATTTGGAACTGGGACGAACAAGCACAGTTGGAATTCAACTCTTTGAAAGAATCGCTACTTAACGCGCCAGTACTAGCTCATCCAGATCTGTCGAAGATTTCTGCCTTAGCACGGATTCTTTTAAAGTCGGTCTTGGTGCCCATTTATTTCAAGAAGCCATAGAAAATGACACTACCGTTCAGAAAACCATTCCTTTTGCTAGCCGAGTGCTAAGAAAATCTGAAGAAAATTATGCCGCTACTGAATTAGAAGCTTTAGCTATCGTTTGGGCATTTAACAAATTCCGTTTCTTTCTTTCTGGTAAGCACGTAAAAGTATACAGTGATCATCGTGTATTACAATTTCTTACGTCTTCAAAATTAGAGCATGACAGAATAAAACGTTGGGCATTGTTTCTGCAAGAACTCCACTTCACAATAGTCTACATTCCCGGCAAGAAGAACATTGTTGCGGACGCACTGTCACGCGCACCGGCTGGGCTTGAGAAAAGTAAAACAGAAGACAAGCCCGAGAAAAATTTCAGTATTCTTTACATTCAGAAAGTTGCCTTTGAAAACTTCATCACCACATCTTTAAAGGACATTGCTCATGAACAAGATAAAGATCCGATTTGGAAAGACATCAAAAGTAAATGGCATGAACAGACACACACACAGATACGGCGTTATTATCTGGTTAGAAACAACATACTGTTCAAACGCTGCACTGTTGATGGCAAGCTATGGGTACTTTGCATTCCAGACGATTTCGTTAATAAGCTCATTTCGTACATTCATTTCAGCTATGCACATTTTGGTCGACGAATATGTTATCATATTCTTCGAATGACTTGTTATTTTAACAATATGGAAAAGAGAATTCGAAGAATCTTGTCTATTTGTAAACTTTGTCAAAAGGCGAAACCATCTACTGTCTCACATCGTGTTCCGTTGTTTCCTATCATTCCTTCTAAATTAAAAGAATTTGCTGCTGTTGATCTCTTGGGACCGCTTGTCAGAACATCTAATGGATTTTCGTACGTTCTAGTCGTTGTTGAACTTACTTCAAAATTTGTTTCTTTCACACCGTTACGTAAAGCCACTGGACGTTCTGTATCCAACGCCTTTATTAATAATTTCTTACGTGAAGTTGGGCACGTTAGTAAAGTCATTTCAGATAACGGACCGCAATTCAGATCTGCTGTTTGGTCACGCATGCTTCGGAATCATGAAATCAAACCTGTTTTTATTTCATTGTGCTCACCACATTGTAATCCCTCCGAACGGATTATGAAAGAAATCAATAAGCTTTACAGACTTTATTGTCACAGAAAGCATCAGCATTGGGACAGATATTTACACTTATTTCAACACGTGCTGAATGAAATGCCTCATGACTCCCCTGCTTTACCACCTATTCTTGAATTCTAAGAATAAAGAACCACCGAACAGAATCAGAGCGCTTGTACCTTTTCCGAATACACATAAACTTCGACACAAAGACATAATTGGTTTGGTTATTAAAAATATAAATTCTGCTGCAGACAAAAGGAGAAAATTACACGGTAAACCAAATGCAAAGAAATTATATATTGGTCAGAAAGTTCTCATTAAAGCTCATTTATTGTCACATAAGAAGAAACACTTGAGTCACAAATTCTTTCTAGTTTACAATGGACCTTACAGAACCCGACATATACCACATGATAATTGCATTGTAGTTGAAACTCTGCGTAATAGGAAGAGTAAAGGTTTAGACCACATTTCACATGTAAAACCGTTTATTGAAAGATAATCTGCTTTTTAACTTTCTCTTTGCGACAAAACTTTTCACTTCACATTTCTAGTATGCTTTGTCAGACTTAAGAAACTGTTAACATGCAACAATGTTTGAAGTTAAATATCCAGTCTAGAACCTAGGGAACATTTTTAAACAGAAATTACGAATGCATTGTTATAGTGAACAGACGACACAATGTTGTATTTGTACATTCTTGCTTGTTAGTTTCACGATTACGTAACGACTATCAGGCTTACATACTTAAGACATATACTGGTACTGCTAATGAGATTTTAATGCAACATTTTGGTTTACTTGAAAATACATTCTGGGTTTAAAGTACTTTTTGTGAGATACCAGATGACGCAGTGGTTAGTTTAAGTGACAACTACACGATTTTATCACGACGCTACTAATGAGTGACAATTTACAATGTTGCTTTTTCGGTGTATCTGTTTTATATCTGCACAGTTTTTATGTATTATTCTGGAAAGTAAAACATGTTTTAGTAGTAACTTTTGTGGTATAGCTGCAATGAGACAGCCTTTTCCGTAGCACAACAATACGTTACATTACAGTACTTTCTTGATCACGATAAGGTACGTAATAACTTAGATATCTATACGCAAAGCATTTCACTTTGTTTAGCTCGTGGTCTCGCGGTAGCGTTCTCGCTTCCCGAGCACGGGGTCCCGGGTTCGATTCCCGGCGGGGTCAGGGATTTTTCACCTGCCTCGTGATGACTGGGTGTTTGTGTCGTCTTCATCATCATCATCATCAATCATCCCCATTACGGTCGGAGGAAGGCAATGGCAAACCACCTCCACTAGGACCTTGCCTAGTATGGCGGCGCGGGTCTCCCGCGTCGCTCCCCTACGCTCGGTAAACGGAGTATGGGACTCATCATCATCATCATCATGAGGTGAGTACATTGACTTCTGCAGAACTTAGATTTTCGGGACGATAACTACGACACTTCCACAGAATTATCTTACAGCAAGACGTACATTACAGCTAAAGGACACGTATTTGAGTGATTAATTTTGTGCTTAAAACATTTATTTTTAAAGTTTTTTGAATTACAATGATACAAAGGCTTTCCCTGATGCAGTTCATTCCATTGCTGTAATCTGTAACTCCTGAGGGTATAAATACATTAATCCTGAGGGGGGGTAAACGCCTACTTTGTGTACCATGTGTCTGGCAAGCACAAGGAGCCCTAGCTAATATGGTATTTGCTTATACAACTTTACACATCGGTACCATATTTCTGTAACACATAAATTACACAGCTATCTGATCATTTAACTGAGAGATAAACTTTTTTTTTACTATATCAGTGACACATGTTTATGCAATTACACAGTTGGATAACTTCACACTTATGAAATTGTATTTTGTCTGTACTTTGTGAATTGTTCATATTTTTTTGGAACCATTGAGATACTATGAGAGCTTTGAGTGATGTATTTGGTATGGGATCAGGATTTTTTAAAGTACATTTGAGGTAGATAACACTTTTGACATGAGCAGAGAATTTTTTTAGGTTTTGAAATTATTGAAGGAAGCTATGACGATTTTGAGATTTGGCTGAGGTTCTATGATGTTATGATGACGATGTGTATTACGCTGTTGCGGTATGTTTATGATCAATAAGCTGATGCTACATGAGGAATTTGATTATGCTATGTATTTATTGTGATGAAATATTGAAGAAGTGTCTACGAATATGTATATGTGTAATAAAGCAAGGAATGAGTAGTGGTTAGGGACTCTGGTTTGTGAAAAAGGATGTTGGAAACCGAGAATCGTATTTTAAGAGTTATGAAATGTGTGTATATGTGTGAATGTATCACTATGCTGGCGAAATTTTTTTGGACACTGTTATATTTACAGGATTTTGTTTCTATAGATTTGTAACGCAAATTCTTGACCTGTGAAATTTTTTATATGAGACTGCCACTGTAGCGGAAACTGGTGTCGTAATATTTCTGTAAGAAAGTTAAGTGACCACCTGCACGTAATGCGTCATGGGCACCCAGCTGTGTGACAGTTGCCTGGAAACAAGCCATTCGTGTGTGCCTTTCAGAGGCACAGATGAAAAAAAAAAGAGGCCATTATCCTTGCTATTGACATTCCTTTGAAGAAAGCATCCCAAATATGACACGCTCAAACTTGAAAACATATGATTATATTGTGGAGCTCTTAATTTATGATATTTACTAAAACGCCTAATGAAACGATGAGAAACATTTCATGGCTATTGTCTTGCTAGTTGAGAGAAATGCCATATGGCTTGCTTTATGTATTTATTTACTCATTTTGTTTAATATCTATCTTCTAGCTGCACTGCAGCATTGGTTAAAATAAAATTTAATACATGTACTAATATAGTTATTTTATGCCTACAGATCCAGTCAATAGTAAATTTATGATCTACTTCCAAGAAAATGAGGGCACATAAATAGACATTTCCCTTCACAGGAATTGCATAAATAATTTTTTTTACGATTTGGTAACTTATCTGCTAGTGTAAGTTCTCGTGATGCATCACCCTAGTGATAAGATGTGACATAGGTATTAAACATGGCCATTTTTACTGTAATATTTTTTCTGCTTGAGCTTTGTCATGTTTAGAAATAAGTTATTGCATTTGCTGCTGTTTGCTTTGCAAATTTCCATTTTTTTGTCATTGCTGTTTGTATTAATTGTTTTGTGCTGTTGAATTGCCTCGTCCCTTAGTTTAGCATCTGAGCTCAGTAGATTTAAGTTAGCTTAAGAGGTGGTAGACTATATAAGAGAATGAGTTGCAATGAATTGGAAGAAATACACTGAGAAGTTATACGAAAAAAGTACAGAAAGCAGGTATAAATAGAACTTTTTGGAAATAATGAAGGACGAAGGGAGATCTCCGAGAAGTAAAGAAAGTTTTGTTTGCAAAATACTGCAGTAAAACAAACTCTGTCCTTTCCTTGTGTTATCCCACTATGTGTTTGTTTACCTTTGTGTATTTATGTTCTTCCTGTCTTTATATGTTTATCTGATAAGACTTATGTTGTAGAATTTTTCTAATACTCAGCCACATGAACTATGATGAGGAATACTGTTATCTTCGAATATAATTTGCATTAATAATATGTGATTTACTTTGTAAAGATGTTAGACATTATTAATTCTGTTTTGTTTTAATGCTCATGTGTCAAGTTGATGTTTCAAAAGTTATTCTGATCTTTTATGTATTTACTTATGTCATAATTCCTGTAACACTGATGTATATGTTTATTTCTATTCTTTTGTAAAGCCTGTTTTACTACAAATGTTATCTGTATTGTTATGTTCTTTAATGATGTATTTTGTACCTTTGTTATTCAGGGTGTTTATGGCCCGGGAGATCCAGGAAAAATCCGGGAATGTTTTCATCTTGGAAAAACCCGGGAATGTTTTCATCCGGGAAAAACCTGGTAATTTTTAGAATTCCGCGATTTTTCAGTTGAAGTTCTGTAGGTTTAATGTGTGTAAAATCTGTTACACTGACAAAGAACTTTGCCTACTACTGCTGAATAATACTGCAGCAATGAAACATAAATAAGAGAATAGCACCAAAATAAAAGTTTAGTTGCATAGAAAATGGGTAATTTACACAATGAACAGACAAGTTCGCCGACACCGAAAAGTGTCAAAGGCTTTTGGTCGAATATTATGCGGTACGTCCATAACAACTTATGTGCATTCGATGTGCGTGACCTCACGATTGTTTACATTTCTAACAGATCACTAGAAAATATTACGAGTTATTGGCTTGAGAAACGTTACTTTCAAAGAAAATTTCCACGCAAATTGATTTATGTTACGTGTGAGAATGTGCAGTAAATTTCGTAAATCATAGGGCGTTATGACTCTCATTCAAAATGTAACACTTTGAGGATCAGCCATTAGAAAAATTTCGGGCCCAGAAGATAAGTCATTTTTTACTGGCACATTTGTATTTGATATGACTTAACGTGTAACACACGCTAAAAAAGGATCGAACTTCACGTTAGTTTTCATATTTAATGATGTTCTTTCATAAATAAAAAATTATTCAATCGATGGCAAAAAGTATAATTGGCCTTTTCAAAAAAATTGCATAATGTGTTACTGAGCAATGTCACAAGTCTCTTCATGCCAGAACACTTGGACTTCTCTATAGTGTAGGAAAGATTAAGTGTTCTGGCATGCAGAGCAATACCAGTTCGCTTCTTTTCTACTTTTTTTTTTGCCAGTGAATTGCCTCATCGTTTGCGAAAAGCTCTAACGTTCGCTAGTACTTCTTTCTAACTAATCCTATAAATGGATAACAGAAGGCAGCACCAGTCAAGCGACAGGTAGCGGGACATCCGTACCTTGCTCTCGTACGAAAATAGTCCAGTTTTAGAGCGAAAGCCTGTGTCAAGCGGAGCTAGTATATTCCCCGCCCTATAATTTGCTTTCAGTAAGGACAAGTGGGTCTTTTACCTCTTCCATTCCTCAATTTTTCTGATATTATTATTGTTTTATTTTGTGCATTTTTGCAGTCTTTTCTTTTCGGATTTTCGTGTTGCTAAATTTTACCTCTGATCTTTATTTTAAATACCTAATTTCTTAGGTTTATTTTTCAAATTTTTTTGAATGAACTCATTCTTGACGATGAACCCAATCTTGACGTGGTTAACACCCAAAAGACTGGACCTTTGTCCAAATGAACTGACGGTGAGTACTTGGTCGACTGGACAAATCGTATCATCGTTGTCCCCATTACCTCTGACAAAGCAGGGTGGAGGAACGGTGGAGGCGGCAATCGGATTGGAAATCCTTTAGGAAAGGTATCAACTCTCCAGCAAGAGTCTTGAAAAAGGCAATTTTCGGACCGAGTAGCTTGTCCTTGAGGTGACCCTCCACTACTCTGTAGCTAGCACATTTTCGTTTGTTTTTTTCTTCCAGCTTTGCAACAAATATTCGCAGAAGCGGAAGCATTACTAGAGCTCGCTCAGCAACTTGCACATTCTCTAGCCATCGGATCACGCAAAACTTTAAGGGCAACAGTTCCGATTCCGTTGTCGAAATATATAGAGCTCTTCTGACAGGGACGTCTTTAAAAAGATTGTACAAGCCACGTAAAAACTTAACTATCACCCACTGTTTTTCCTGAATTGCGGACGTGAAGACGCCGCGAGAAACGTGAAGCCCACCAGTTCTTATTTCCAATAAAACGGTGTCTACTCTAATTTCTTTCAAAAAATTTTAAGTTCTCTTCAGAACGCCAAGTTGACGTTAGGGCCGTCCATCGATACGTGTAAAAGTTTTTTCATTGCTTCGCCGAGAATTTTCTCTTGAAGGACTCGAGTAGCTTAGCTCCCATCGAACTGCCTAGAAAAGCCAATGCGTAGTAAAGGGTGCACACTAGACTTTTTTTAATGTCCCAAAAACGTACTAAAATGTCCATCTGGATTCTTTTGCACACCTTGTTCAAGGATTCGTCAAAACAAACAACAATCCTTGATGCGTTTAATAGGTCAGATTTAATTTCAGACTCAAAGAAGGGAGCTAGTCTATATTGCACAATGTAACCGATATTGTCCTTTTGTAAACACACGCTCTTGGCCCCTTCACTGTTGGGGAACATTGCGGGGAAAAGTAACACGTCGTTCGCAGAACTACGCAGTGACTTGTGTGAAACGATGTACTCCCAACACCACAATATTTCCGTCTTTGTTACTTCGTCCTTTATTGTCATCCGATCAATTCCTCTCAGTTTATCCCTGGGTTTTGACATTGCAGTGACATCCTTATGCGGAGGCGCAACAATTGCAGCGGCCAACGCCACTGCTGTTGACCTAGCTGAATCCGCAGATGTGGTAGTGGAAGTACAATCTGTCTGCTGGGTTGAAGTGGTCGCCACGGGTCTGGTGTAGACGCACAAACTTGCTGTGCTTCTCATGGCAGCTGCTCCACGTCCTTCTTGGATTTTGTCACGTGACTTGTAAGAGCCGATCTTCCCATAGTGCGGATGTTAATGAGGGTCCCAGGACGTAATCCACATTTAGCACTATAAATGTCCGAGGGTACTTTCATCAACCAGTCCTTGAATGCTGGATCTGAAAGCCAGCTATCTTGAAAACCAATCGACATGACGCAGCTGCAGTGATTGTTGGTGGGGAACCTTTAATGGAGAAGAGGAACGATGGATGTAAATAGGACTGCCTTCGTTATTACGCATGATGAAATATGACACAATGAGTGTTACCTACCTTGTCAGTTAACAAAACGTTGCCCCTCACGTGCGCAGAACTGAATTCAACAGGTGAGCCGAGCCCACTGACTACTGACAAACTGTGTGATTTGAAAACCGAGCGAGGCACGTTTGACAACACTGTCTCTGCCAAGCAACAACCAGCGTTAATTATGATATTATTAGTAGCGCTGCGTTTGTTGACCCTGTAAGCAACTATGAATGACAAGACTTGTACAGTACAGCACCTCAATTATAAAGGGCCACCGCGCTCATCGACCAAAGTTCAGAAGCCTTAGCCACCTTTTCGTTCTAGCTTATTCCTTACCACGAGGCTTCTCCCCCGCACATCCCACCCTCTTTCTCTCTCTCTCTCTATCGGCCGCTATTGTTTACTTGCTCTCGTCTGCCATCCACGATGTCTAAGTTATGAAGTCTGCCGTTTACGAAGGACTTGGCCTCCCAGTTGCTTTGCAGCTGAGGCGCTCTACTGTATGTAAAATTTCCGAAGTGCTTTAGAACCTGGTAGACCTTCTGTTCTACATATACCGATTTTAATTTAAAGCCTACATTCTTTACCAGTGTACATGTTGATTTACTTGCAGAGCAATGATTTACCCACTTAATTTTAAAATATGGTTTTACTTGACATCCAGTATATTGATAATGTCGGTTTTTATGTATCCCTCCGTACCAAGAAACGTAATAAAAGCCGTTCAGCTGTTATGGTTGTCTTCACGTTATGTTTTCTTGCTGTTCTTTGACGTACTTGCAAGCCCCCTCTCCATATTTTTCTCTTAATCAAGTCCGCAGTAAAGGAAACACCCTAGATGATAATTCAGTCTGTACATGCCTTGTAAAACCTATTTAAGGATTTCCATTCCAGAGTAGCTCTGTATATTTGGACCACGGAATCGGAACGGTTGCCCTTGAAGTTTTGGGTGATCCGATGGCTGGAGAACTTAGACGTTGCGGAGTGCGTTCTAGTAACTGCTTCTGTATCTGCGAATGTTTGTTGCAAAGATAGAGCTCAAAAACCCGAAACGTGCTAGCTACACGGTAGTCTATGATCATCTGAAGAACATGCTGCTCGGCTCAATAAAATCGTATTTCAAGACTCTTGCTCCCGACTTTTCTTCTTTAATTATTGAGCAACTTACGTAACGTTTTTGTTAGTACTTATCTGCGAACCAGTATTTTCCTATAATACTGTCTCGCGGTTTTTTTCTCTTTACATAAATGTTGTACAGTTAATTCGGAGTTTCGAATAAAAACAATGTAAAACTTGTTGCATTACTCTTCGAGAAAACGCGACACCGACTTCACTTTGTAAAGATTCTCCTAAACCGCTGCAGCCACGATCACGAAATAAAAACTAAATAAATTGTGTTACTGGAAAACGGCTTATGGAAAGGTTAGTGGTTTTATACTTCCGAGCACTTTAGGAAACGAAAGCCAGCAACAAACAACGCGTTTTGGAAAGATCTTTGATTCGCATCGGCATTTGAACTGCATGTTTGCATAATACGAAAGTAGATGTATCAAATACAGAAGTTTAGTTTCCGAAGCATTCTTAGGTTCCTGCCTAACCATGACCCCCGACAAAAAAATATTCAAATGTGTGTGAAACCTTATGGGACTTAACTGCTAAGGTCATTAGTCCCTAAGCTTATACACCACTTAAACTAAATTATCCTAAGGACAAACACACACACCCATGCCCGAGGGAGGAGTCGAACGTCCGCCGGGACCAGCCGCAGAGGCCACGAGTGCAGCGCCCTCAGACCGCTCGGCGAATCCCGTGCGGCCTTCCGAGGAAAAGCAGCAAAACATTGTTAATGCCCAATATAATATGTGAAAGTTCAGCTTTTCGTGAAGATATAATGTACTTACATTACTTTAACCGATTAACCTTTCGTCTTTGTATGGTCGCGCTACTTAACAATGATGCTGCTAGTGGTTGATTACTTAACATGTCTTAGGCGCTGAACGAGGCCCACGGAAAAGACAGGCCGCGGCGCATACGTTACGAAGAGCGGCCTGAGCTCGCTCGTTCCCTTAACTCAGCGGGCAAAATGTGTTTCGAAATCTGTTAACTCGCAATAGGTGTTTGCATACTAACGAGAATTGCATCTTGTACCAGTATCCGTTATTATGAAGTCTTACTGATTACTGTTCGTACAACAAAATTTAAAATCAATTCTCGATAGAAATGGTATAACGGCTCGTTTATAGCATTTAGTCTCTTCTTCGTAACAGTTCTCCTCTCATAGAAGATGTGGTACCTTACGCAACTGATAATCATTTTAGCGTGATTTTAATTGCCAAATTAGGGCCTCTCAGTAGGCCTACGGACTTCTTATAATTGCTGGATTAATAACAGTGGATTCTAATAGACAACGCAATTCTCGTTCGTAGATACACATCTAGTTACGAGTTAACCGGTGTAGAAACGAACTTTGCTGAGTTGAGCGAGCTCGGCCCACCTTCGTAACGTGCGCGCCGCGGCCTGTCTTTCCCGTAGGCCTCGTGCTCTGAATAATTGCCGTCATTCGCTAGCCAGATCACGCGACATGAGCTACGACTGGCTGACAAAATTGCATCGCTCACCGCAATCTCTATTTTAGAGCCTCGGAAGCTACCGTGCTGTAGTTTGTGGAATTTGTGTATATACTTTCGCAATACGAAAATAAACTATGTGCATATTGTCTCACATCAAACATCTTCCCAAACGCATTGTTTTTCCTGGATTTCTTTTCCTAAAGAGCTGGGACATCCTCCGCCGGTATAAGATCTTTACGATTCAAATGGCTGATAGGTTTTACAGCTCCGAGGGAAAGTATACTGTTCCTTTACACGGATGTATTTTCACCCGCTTTATATGTAATTTCATCCGGGAGAAATTGTGTTTTTAACCGGGAAAAATCTGGGAATATTTTTTTATTGTCCTCGTACACACCCTGTTATTGTATTCTTATGTTATAAAATTGTAATTGACACCTGTTCATGAAATTAAGTAACTTGTAAGTTACATTTCACTGCACATATTTCTGTTGGTCGTAGTATATGGACAATATGTGAGAAGTAGGGACTGATAGTGTTTGCACGTGTGTTAAAAATTCAGCAAGGGACTGGATAACAGCATTGCTGGTTCTCAGGACATTTCAAACAAATTTTTTGTGAGTGGACAAGTGCTGGTTTATGGACTTGCTATATTCTCCACAAGACTCTTCGATGGTGATTGTGCACCTGCACATTCACAGCAGATGGCTGCTGGCGGTCTCTACAAGGACTGCAGTGGGTCTGCACCTTTGATGACTCACCAATACCATTATTTCTACAAGGACTACAATGGGTCTACACCTTTGATGACTCACCAATACCATTATTTCTACAAGGGCTGCAGTGGGTCTGCTCTCTGATGACCTACCTACCAATATTCTTCAAAACTTCGACTGACTCTGCTGTGGGTTTGCTCTGTTGTGGCCCATTACCTGTCTGCATGTCAAGAGTCAGCACTGTCTTTCCGTTGGAAGGGCAACACTACTTCTTCAAGACTGCATGGAAATCCACTACTTCCATTCTCTTTTACTGCTCAGACTTTGACAAAAACACTGCAATGTTACGGTGATGATCGATCAGGACTGTCTTTATGGACTGTGAGAAAATTTTAGCTTTTGACCAAAATTGTATCGATAAGTGTGTGGATTTGATTTCTTTGTTATTGTAATAATGAAAAAAATTTCAAATATGTATTGGCCACTGCCCAAAACAATTTCTGAAATTTTTTGTGGGGAGCATGGGGGCTATGTAAGTAAACTGTTTAGGTTTTTCTTATGGTAACACAACATAGCTCTCTGTATGAAAATCACTGGCTGTGCTGTGTGCAATCTGTGGCTGGTTTGCATTGTTGTTGGCTATTGTAGTGTTGGGCAGTTGGCTGTTAGCAGCGCGTAGCGTTGCGCAGTTGGAGGTGAGCCGCCAGCAGTGGTGGATGTGGGGAGAGAAATGGCGGAGTTTTGAAATTTGTAAGACTGTATGCCATGAACTGCTATGTATATTATGACTTTTCAACACTATTAAGGTAAATACATTGTTTGTTATTTATCAAAATCTTTCATTTGCTAACTATACCTATCAGTAGTTAGTGCCTTCAGTAGTGTGAATCTTTTATTTAGCTGGCAGTAGTGGCGCTCGCTGTATTGCAGTAGTTCGAGTAACGAAGATTTTTGGTGAGGTAAGTGCTATGTGAAAGGTATAGGTTAATGTTAGTCAGGGCCATTCTTTTGTAGGGATTATTGAAAGTCAGATTGCGTTGCGCTAAAAAAATATTGTGTGTCAGTTTAAGCACAGTCATGTATAATTTTTCTAAGTGGATGTTTCAACCGTTTCTCCAATGATAGCCTTTTTTACCTTTAAAATTTTACTACTTTACTAACTTAATTTTAAAATAGTAACTGAACATTCGTTATCATGAACAGCAAGATCCCCAGTATAGGTTCCTAATTGAAGTTCCTGAAGTATTATTTTAACAGATCAAAGAACAGCTCTCAGAATCAATTTGCAACGCCTAAAAATCAAAATCCTTTTTTAAGAAAAGGACAAAAATACAAGCTTCATAATGCAAGGCTAAATAAAAGATTCTAATGCCACATGGCAATACCAAAATTTTTCTAGATATCGCCTGTGATCTCTAAAAGGCAATAAAATATTGACAACAAAATTTTAATTAAAACAACAACTTAAAGGCAATAAAATCTTAATACTATCAACGCACACTCAAACTCCGTAGCCTCTACGATGCGCCCTGTATCACAAAATATTTTCCTTCCTTTTAAACACTTTATACCATAAACCTCCCTACATGATATGCATATACTCAACGAATTACGACAAACAATTAAGCATAGATGTTATAATTAACCAGGTATGTAAATTAATTTTGAAAACATTATGGGAGTGACCATTGATCAACGTGTTACAAATATTTACTATCAAAAACAGTCTTCATCACAATTTATTTATTACGGTGACGTAATAAATAAATTGTGATCAAGTCTGTTTTTGACAGTAAGGTACGTAAATCTTTTTCTAACAAAATAAATAAAAGACACACAGAGCAACTCTTAAGCTCAGTGGTTATATCCGTAAAAAAAAGAAAATACATATCTTTTGATTCCGTCGTGTTCATGCGCTCTTGTGCACCATGCTCTCCTTGATGATCACACGCGGAACCGGAAAGATTTTCCACGATGTACAAAACTTTGACAGGGCAGAACCAACTTACAAATTGCGTACTGGGATTATACGTCGATATGGATGCGGCTCGCAAATCTTAAAACGGGGGAGGAAGTAGATGCGGTACTGCTGAACACTTCGACTTTACCGCACCGCACCAGACAGCAGTACGGTGAGGAACACAAGAGACAAACCAACAGCTCTTCAATTCAAACTTTCGGGCTGAGAGGCCGTGGTCGATGTATAAAGTTTCCACCTAGCGTTTCGTCTCCATCTTCGGGAGACATCTTCTGAGGTCGCCCGGCTACTGCCATTGAGGCTCCAGGTACGCTCGCATTTATAGAGCTTCTTCATCTCCAAGTAACTACTGCAACGTATATCCTTCTGAATATGCTTAGTGTATTCATCTCTTGGTCTCCATCTACTAGTTTTACCCTCCACGCTGCCCTCCAATACTAAATTGGTGATCCCTTAATGCTTCAGAACATGTCCTACTAACCGACCCCTTCATCTACTCAAGTTATGCCACAAATTTCTCTTCTCCCCATTTCTATTCAATATCTCGTCATTAGTTATGTGATCTACCCATCTAATCTTCAGCATTCTCCTGTAGCATCACATTTCGAAAGGTTCTATTCTCTTCTTGTCTATACTATTTATCGTCCACGTTTCACTTCCATACATGGCTACATTCCATACAAATACTTTCAGAAGCGACTTCCTGACGCTTGAATCTATACTCGATGTTAACAAATTTCTCTTCTTCAGAAACTCTTTCCTTGACATTGCCAGTCTACATTTTATATCCCCTCTACTTCGACCATCATCAGTTATTTTGCTCCCCAAGTAGCAAAACTCCTTTACTACTTTCAGTGTCTCATTTCCTAATCTAATTCCCTCAGCATCGCCCGATTTAATTCGACTACGTCCTATTATCTTCGTTTCCCTTTTGTTGATATTCATATTATGTCCTCCTTTCAAGACACCGTCCATTCCGTTCAACTGCTCTTCCAGGTCGTTTGCTGTCTCTGACAGAACCCAGTAACTATTAAAAATTGTGCACCCTAGACGCCGCAACAAGATACACACAGCTTCTAATGTTACTACTTGTCTTACTGTATTATTTATTTAACCTGATCTGATTAGGGCCCTCAGTTAATCTCTTGTTTCGGAAATGGGTATGACACATACCGTACTTTTTTTTTACTTCATAGTTACATAAGAAGTGACAATCGTAAATGACAAATAATATTAAAACCATTTTCGTGTCTATTGAGACAATGAGTGTAAATAATACTGACTTAGAAGTACTAAAGTTGGTACTGGTAGTACTTGTACAACTAATAGTGATAACAGTAATAAACAAAAGTAGTGACAATAATATAATAGTGGCAGATGTAAAAGAATTTCTAGCTGTAGAAAATACGTGTTTTCTGATATAATGAGTTCTGTGGAAGAGAAGTTTAGGAAGACTGCACCCGCTAAGTGAGGAAGATCTCATTGGAAAGAACTACATTAACAGGGGTAACGAATGCATACGGGGAGAATGGTAATCAATAATGTTGCTTTAGTATACACTGATAGCCAAATCGTTATGACCACTGGCCACCGCCACGTTGAAAGCCTTCTGGTGCTCCTGCGGGCACGTGACGCAGTAAGGAGACAACGTGCGGGGAAGAGAGATAAATGGACAGTCATTATAGCGAAGGTAGGGGCCACAGAAATCCACAGATATAAGCGGTTTTGACAAAGGGCACATTGTTGTGGGTCTGCAGCTGGAAACTAGAATCTGTGAAACGGTGAAGCAGGTCGCCTGTTGGTGTACTACTGTCGTGAGCTCCTATGGAAAAGTGGCTGAAATAACAGGTGGGCCATATGGTATGGGACGACCACATCTCATCTGTGGCAGATCTGATGGGAGAGTTCAATGCTGGTGCAGACACAAGTGACGCCGAGCAGACCGTCCAAAGGCCACTGTTGGACGTGGGAACGAGTTCCACATCACAAGACCCCTACATGTTCCTGTGTTGACCGAACGACATCTTCAGTTATGACTGCAATGGGCACAGCATCACTGAGTTTTCACTTTGGATCAATAGAAACGTGTCGTCTGTCGAATGGACTGCATTTCTTGTTATCGCAGGTCGTGAGGGCAGGATTATGCCATGGGGTACAGTGAGTGGGGCTTCCACAGGATCTGTGATGGTAATCGAAGGCATTGTGACAGCAGTGAACTATGTGAACACTATAGCGGACCACCTGCGTGGCTTCATGCTTGAAGTGTCTCCCTACAGCGATGACATCTTCCAGCAGGATAACTATCCGTGTTTCAAGGTCAGAATCGTGGAGCAGTGATTTGAGCGGCATTATACTGAATTCAAACTGATGTCTTGGCCAGCAGTTGTGCCTGATCTGTACCCACTGGAACACGGGTACAAGCTGCGTGCCCATAAACCACCATCCCATAATTTACTGGAATTGCTTGATCTGTGCTCAGACAACTGGTACCACATACTTCAGGAATCCTGCCATTGTAGAATCAATGCCAAGTAGAGTCTCTGTCGTACTGTATTTGAAAAGTGGAACAACACGCTATTAAACATGTGGTCCTAAGGTTTTGGTTCATTGGTGTACATCTCAGTAACTGTCTGCTGAAGCTGGGATGCTATTCAGTTCTCTACTGCGGGAGGTTATTCCAGAGTCGGGTTGCTGTTACTGGGAAGGACTTCGAGAGTGTGGCTGAACGACATAATGCGACAGGAAGTATCTGAATGGGGGATTCTGCCATGCTTTTCAGATAAGAGCGTTAAAGTCAAGGAGAGATATGAGAGACAATGTACATCGATGAGCCAATAGAGAGAACAGAGTGCGCGGAAATCTCTGCGCTTGTCTGCAGGCAGCCAGAACAGCTGTGTATATGATGGTGAAATACGATCGAAGAGTAGAACATCACATATATAGCGAACACAGACATTCATAACCTACATCTACATCAACATAGATACCCTGCAAATCATATTTAAGTGCATGGCAGATGGTTCATCGAACCACCTTCACAATTCTCTATTATTCCAGTCTCGTATAGCGCGCGGAAAGAACGAACACCTATATCTTTCCGTACGAGCTCTGATTTCCCTTATTTTATAGTGGTACTCGTTTCTCCCTCTGTATCTCGGTGTCAACAAAATATCTGCGAATTCGGAGGAGAAAGTTGGTAATTGGAATTCCGTGAGAAGATTCCGTCGCAATGAAAAACGCCTTTCTTTTAATGATGTACAGTCCAAATCCTGTATCATTTCTGTGACACTCTCTCCCATATTTCACGTTAATACAAAATGTGGTGCCCTTCTTTGAACTTTCTCGATGTACTGCGTCAGTTCTTTCTGGTAAGGATCCCACACCGCGCAGCAGTATTCTAAAAGAGGACGGACATGCGTAGTGTAGGCAGTCTCCTTAGTAGATCTGTTGCACTTTCTAAGTGTCCTGCCAATAAAACGCAGTCTTTGGTTAGCCTTCGCCACAACATTTTCTGTGTGTTCCTTCCAATTTAAGTTGATCGAAATTGTAGTACCTAGGTATTTAGTTGAATTTACGGCTTTTAGACTAGACTGATTTGTCGTGTAACCGAAGTTTAACGAATACCTTTAGCACTCATGTGGATGGCCTCACAATTTTCGTTATTTAGGGTCAACTGCCAATTTCCGCACTATTCATATATCTTTTCTAAATCGTTTTGCAGTTTGTTTTGATCTTCTGATAACTTTATTAGTCGATAAACGACAGCGTCATCTGCAAACAACCTAAGTCGGCTGTTCAGATTGGCTCACAAATCGTTTATATAGATAAGGAGCAGCAAAGGGTCTATAACACTACATTGGGGAACGCAAGAAATCCCTTCTGTTTTACTCGATGACTTTCCGTCAATTACGACGAACTGTAACCGCTCTGAAAGGAAATCACGAATCCAGCCACATAACTGAGACGATATTCCATAAGCACGCAATTTCACTACAAGCCGCTTGTGTGGTACAGTGTCAAAAGCCTTCCGGAAATCCAGAAATACGGAATCGATCTGAAATCCCTTGTCAATAGCACTCAATACTTCATGTGAATAAAGAGCTACTTCTGTTTCACGGGAACGATGTTTTCTAAACTCATAATGACTGTGTGTCAATAGACACTTTTCTTCGTGGTAATTCATAATGCTTGAACACAATATATGTTCCAAAATCCTGCTGCATATCGACGTTAACGATATGGGCCTGTAATTTAGTAGATTACTCCTACTACCCTTCTTGAATACTGGCGTGACCTGTGCAACTTTCCAATCTTTGGGTATGGATCTTTCGTCGAGCGAAAGGTTATATATGATTGTTAAGTGTGGAGCTAATGCATCAGCATACTCTGAAAGGAACCTGATTGGTATACAGTATGGACCACAAGACCTGCTTTTATTAAGTGATTTCAGTTGCTTCACTACTCACAGGATTTTTACTTCTACGTTACTCATGTTGGCAGCTGTTCTGGATTCTAATTCCGGAATATTTGCTTCTTCTTTTTTTGAAGGCGTTTCGTATGGCTGTGTTTAGTAACTCTGCTTTGCAGCACTGTCTTAGATAGTATCTCCACTGCTATAGCACAGAGAAGGCATTGATTGTTTCTTACCGCTAATATCACATACGACCAGAATCTCCTTGGATTTTCTGCCAGGTATGGAGACAAAATTTCGTTGTGCAAACTGTTATAAGTATCTCGCATTGAAGTCCGCGCAAAATTTCGAGCTTCTGTAAAATATCGCCAATCTTGGGGATTTTGAGTCTGTTTAAATTTGGCATGTTTGTTTCGTGTTTCTGCAACAGTGTTCTAACCCGTTTTGTGTACCAAGGAGGATCAGCTCCGTCGTTTGTTCCAGGAGCAGTGAGGTTCCCTGAGAAAGACCTTGGAGGATAACATGACTGTAATAAATTATTAGAAGTATAAGTTTCTTTTTCAGGGCAAGAGAGGAGAGTTTTTACATTCTTGTAGGGCATCGAGAGATGCAGATCTCTTGTAGCACACTGCAGTTACGTGCGCAGTCCAATTTAGATTTTCCTTTATTATTAATCCTAGATTCGTTGCTAAAGGAGAGAAGTTGATAAAAAAATGGTTCAAATGGCTCTGAGCACTATGGGACTCAACTGCTGTGGTCATCAGTCCCCTAGAACTTAGAACTACTTAAACCTAACTAACCTAAGGACATCACACACATCCATGCCCGAGGCAGGATTCGAACCTGCGACCGTGGCAGTCGCACGGTTCCGGACTGCGCGCCTAGAACCTCGAGACCATCGCGGCCGGCACAAGTTGATATTTGTCTCAATTAGGCTTACAGATGGTAGGGATTCCTGATGTTTCGGACTAATGAACCTAGAGTGACCAACAAATGCCGCTAGGGTTTTGGATGGGTTGAGCTTTGTCCTGTGCCCAATTTGAGAGCGTACAAAGTCTCCATAGCTGTCTCCAGATCTGTTGGTTTTGACTTGGATACAATTGCAGGTCTTCAGCGTACATGTGGCATTTACATTAGGACAAAAGTGATGACACATTGTTGACATACAATGCAAAGAGTATAGGACCCAATACAGAACTCTGCTTGCACTGTGACTACGGTGGCGGTCGTGAGGCGTTACTGATAAGGCAGCAGGTATGAGCGGACTTTGCATTGCACTTGGCGAGAAATTTATGCTGCAAAGTTTGTCAAGTAAAATATGGAAGTCCACCTTTAGGTAAGATTACACCCTTTTGTTGAGTATATTATAACTGTAGTTTAATTTTGTTATATTCCGTCAATAAGAGGGGTGTTTGAAAAGTCCGTGCAAAGTCCGAGAGATGGCACCACCGGTGATATCGAGGTCATGTTTATTTAGTAGCATCTTTGGAAAGAACTCACACCACGTTTCAGCCATATTGGTCTGTTTCTTTGTGTTTGGAATTCGTGTGAATCAAGGAAGTCGAGTGATTGTCAAGAAATGGACGACAAAGATTTTCGTGTGGTGATTGAACATTACTTTATGAAAGGCAAAACGCCTCGTGAGACTAAAGATAAGCTTGATAAACATTACGGTGACTACTGTTTGTAAGTGGTTACAAATTTTTCGGATTGGCCATATGGACACAAGTGAGGCTGAACCTTCTGGACGCCCTGTGGAGGTTACGACTCCAGAAATCATTGATAAAATCCATGATATGGAGATGGATGACAGAAGACTAAAGGTGCGTGGGATTGCTAGTACTGTGGGCATATTGAATGAACGGGCACATAATATTTTGCATAAACATTTGAACATGAGAAAGCTATCCGGAAGATGGGTTCCGCGATTACTCACGCTTGACCAAAAACGGAATCGTGTGAAGTGTTGCAAGGATAATTTGCAGCTGTTCAGGAAGAATCCACAGGACTTTAAGCGTCGTTTCGTCACTGTGGGTGAACCATGAATACATTACTATACTCCTTAGACCAAACAGCAATGTAAACAATGTGTTACCAGGGGAGAATCTGCACCAAAAAAGGGGAACGGCATTCCTTCGGCCGGAAAGTTTATGGTGACTGTCGTTTGGAATTCGCAAGGGGTAATCCTCATTGACTATCTGGAAAAGGGTAAAACTATTACAGGTGCATATTATTCACCGTTATTGGATCGTTCGAAAACCGAGCTGCGACGGCGATTGGACCGGAAAAAAGCCCTTTTCCATCACGACAATGCACCAGTACACACCTCAGCAGCTGTGGTCGCAAAATTAATGGAAATAGGATTGCAACTCATTTCACCCCCCCCTCCCCCCTTCTATTCTCCAGACTTGGCTCCCTCGGACAATTTGAAGAAATGGCTGGCGGGACAAGATTTTATTCAAACGAGGAGCTGATTGCAGAGGCTAATAGCTATGTTGCAGACTTGGACAATTCCTATTATTCAGAAGGGATCAACAAATTAGGAGTTGGACGAAGTGTATAAGTCTAAAAGGAGACTATGCCGAAAAATAAAAAAGGTTTACCCCAATCACGTAGGTAGTTTTTATTTTTGCACGGACTTTTCAAACGCCCCACGTAATTATATCAAATACTGAAAATCAAACTTTGTTGCCTCTGGAAATCGTTATATAGGCAACATAAGCTGGGATTTCGGTGTTTATACAGGGTGGAAAATTATTGAACTGTATGAATAAAAATATGTAATTTAGTTACAAATTACGGCATGCACACACTTTATTCAACATGTAAACGTCACTACATATATTCTCATTTAGGTTATGACATGTACGATATGCCTGCCATCATTCCCATCATTGACGACGATGTGCCGCAGATGAGTAGAGAAATTCTGCGTGTCCCGCTGAAGTACCAGAACATCGATGCTGTCGATGATCTCCTGAATGGCTGTTTTCTGCTCAGCAATGGTTTTGTGGTTATTGCTGTACACACTGTCTTTAATATAGCCCCACAAAAAGGAGTCACATGTGTTGAGATCCGGAGGATATGGCGTCCAATAGAGGCCCATGGCCGCTGGATATCCCATAACGGTCCCCAAAGTGCTCCTCCAGGACATCAAACACTCTCCTGCTTCGATGGGGGTCGAGCTCCGTCTTGCATGAACCACACCTTGTCGAAATCTAGGCCACTATGGATAATGGGGCTTAAATCATCTTCCAAAACCTTCACGTACCATTCGGTAGTCACCGTGCCATCAAGGAATATCGCACCGATCATTCCGTGACTGGACATTGCACACGAGACAGTCACCCGTTGATTGTGAAGAGACTTCTCGATAGCGAAATGCAGATTTAGTCTTCCAAATGCGCCAATTTTGCTTATTGAGGAACCCATTCAAATGTATAACGAGCATACTAATTCCCATCTTGCCCCGCGGACAACCGTGCAGTTTGAACTCTCTAACGCAAACCGTTCAGAAGTTTTCGTTCAATAATTGTCACCCTGTAAATTAGTCTCGCAAAAGAAACCTTTAGTAGCGAAAAAGGTAAATAACTCACAGAAATGTTTGACGCAACACTTAATGTAGTATATCTTCAAGTTTTCCTTACAAATTTTCAGTGTGGCTACATTTTGTTAGACGACAAGTGTTCCAACTGTAATCAGTTTGCCGGCCGCTGTGGCTGAGCGCTTATAGGCGTTTCAGTCTGGAACCGCGCCACCGCTACGGTCGCAGGTTCGAATCCTGCCTCGGGCATGGATGTGGGTGATGTCCTCAGGTTAGTAAGGTTTAAGTAGTTTTAAGTTCTAGGGGGCTGGTGACCTCAGATATTAAGTCCCATAGTGCTCAGAGCCACTTGAACCATTTTTGTAATCAGTTTCTTGTCAAATCCTGTGAAGCAAATCTTGATGTCTGGTGGCAACCGCTTGCATTATCCGTTGTCACAGCTCGTCGACGTGTCACGGAGGGACAAAACTATTTTTAATGTAGCCCCACCCACAGAAGTCAGTTTGAGTTAAATACCGTGATCATGGTGGCTGGGATATTATTCTACCGCGTCCAATTCAAGTCACCATATTGCTATGGAAAAACGTAAGAAGAAAACGATGATAATGTGTTGGCGCATCATCTCGCTGGAAAATAAATTCTGCACCGATATGCTATTGTAATTTGGGCATCATATAAAGTTCAGGCAGGTCCAGGTACAGGTTATTCGGCAGCAATGAACTGATTATAAGTCTTGTTATGGCTAATAGCGCAAAAAATATGCGTTAGGTACGCCCCCTACATACTCTATTACGCTTGTGGTTTCCTCCCACCTCATATCCGAAAATTATACCGATTTACTTTACTGGACAAAACTTTATTAAGAAAATCATCTTCAGTCTGCTTTTTGTGAAACATTTCTACACAAAACTCAACTCCTTTTTCTTTGTCACTTTGTACTGTATTAAAGGTTGCAATTTCAGTTTGTAGGGCTTCAGTGAGTCGCGTATCCATAACACCTTCCGCACTGTAGTACTAGGCTCTAGGCTGATACGCCTCTTCGACTTACCTGGACTGCGAATGTAGGATTGCGAAACTTGTTCATTTGCTGCGCCAGAGACTGCTGGCATATCATGACTCGACGTCCTATGTGATACACAGCCAGTTTCAACGGAACTATTGTACCAGTTAGTAACATTTTGTCTTTCAGGTGGTGGCTTGCCATGTTTAGTTCTGAATTGTCTCTGAACCGTAGTAGCGGATTTGGATTCATGAAACCATAAACAACACTACACACGCTCTGCTCCGTTATAGAACTCAATGATGACTCTTGGAATAACTCATTCGCGCATACCGCTTATAGGAAAAGTGGGAAACTAATAGTGTTAGGCGGGAATAAAACTTGAAGATATACTGCGTTCAGCGTTGTTCCAAGATGCTACTCCAGGCGGGTGTAAAATGAATGTGCGCAACGGAAAATACTGATTGCAAAAATGAAGATTTTGTCCTGCCTGACAATCCCCTGAAGCAGAACTTAGGATCTTGTAATGGTGATATTATCTCCTCCTTCTTGCTCTTTAACATGTAAATTACAACATAAATATGAATGAACGATTAAGGGAATTAGTAGCTACAAACGATAAATGCTGTTTCTGCTGAAACATCCCCTTAGAATAATTTATGAATGACAGTGCTGGGAAACCTCTTACGTCATTTGATTTTCAAACAGCTGAGCAGAACCCAACGTACTCAGACATTTCCCTCTTTACTTATTCTGATCAACACTAAACTGACACACAATATTTTTTAGCGCAACGCAATCTCAATTTCAATAATCCTTACAAAAGAATGGCCCTGATTAACAATAACCTCTACCATTCATGAATCACTTACCTCACAAAATTCTTCGTTACTCGAACTACTGCAATACAGCGAGCGCCAATACTGCCAGCTAAATAAGAGATTCTAACTACTGAAGGCACTAACTACTGATAGGCATAGTTAGCAAATGAAAGATTTTGATAGAGAACATACAATGTATTTACCTTAATAATATTCAGAAGTCATCATATATACAGGGTGGGTCACCTAACGTTACCGCTGGATATATTTCGTAAACCACATCAAATACTGACCAACCGATTCCACACACCGAACGTGAGGAGAGGGGCTAGTGTAATTGTTTAATACAAACCATACAAAAATGCACAGAAGTATGTTTTTAACACAAACCTACGTTTTTTTTTAAATGGACCCCGTTAGTTTTGTTAGCGCATCTGAACATATAAACAAATACGTAATCATTGCCGTTTGTTGCATTGTAAAATGTTAATTACATCCGGAGAGATTGTAATCTAAAGTTGACGCTTGAGTACCATTCCTCCGCTGTTCGATCGTGTGTATCGGAGAGCACCGAATTACGTAGGGATCCAAAGGGAACGGTGATGGACCTTAGGTACAGAAGAGACTGGAACAGCACATTACGTCCACATGCTAACACCTTTTTATTGGTCTTTTTCACTGACGCACATGAACATTACCATGAGGGGTGAGGTGCACGTACACACGTGGTTTCCGTTTTCAATTACGGAATGGAATAGTGTGTGTCCCGACATGTCAGGCCAATAGATGTTCAATGTGGTGGCCATCATTTGCTGCACACAATCGCAATCTCTGGCGTAATGAATGTTGTTCACGTCGCAGTACATCTGGTGTAATGTCGCAGCAGGCTGCCACAATACTTTGTTTCATATCCTCTGGGGTTGTAGGCACATCACAGTACACATTCTCCTTTGACGTACCCCACAGAAAGAAGTCCAGAGGTGTAAGACCAGGAGAACGGGCTGGCCAATTTACGCGCCCTCCAAGTCCTATGAAACGCCCGTCGAACATCCTGTCAAGAGTCAGCCTAGTGTTAATTGCGGAATGTGCAGGTGCACTATCATGCTGATACCACATACGTCGACGCGTTTCCAGTGGGACATTTTCGAGCAACGTTGGCAGATCATTCTGTAGAAACGCGATGTATGTTGCAGTGCTCTCCGATACACACGATCGAACAGCGGAGGAGTGGTTCTCAAGTGTCAACTTTAGGTTACAATATCTCCGGATGTAATTAACATTTTACAATGCAACAAACGGCACTGATTACGTATTTGTTTATATGTTCAGATGTGCTAACAAAACTAAATGGTTCCATTTAAAAAAAACGTAGGTTTGTGTTAAAAAACATACTTCCGTGCATTTTTGTATGGTTTGTATTAAACAGTTACACTAGGCCATCTCCTCACGTTCGGTCTGTGGAATCGGTTGGTCAGTATTTGATGTGGTTTACGAAATATATCCAGCGCTAACGTTAGGTGACACCCTGTATATGGCTCAAATGGCTCTGAGCACTATGCGACTTAACTTCTGAGGTCATCAGTCGCCTAGAACTTAGAAGTAATTAAACCTAAGTAACCTAAGGACATCACACACATCCTTGCCCGTGGCAGGATTCGAACATGCGACCGGAGCGGTCGCTCGGCTCCAAACTGTAGCGCCTAGAACTGCACGGCCATTCCGGCCGGCATATCATATATTCATGATATACAGCATTACAAATTTACTCTTTCTGATGGAAACGTCCAGATCGTCCATTCTCAAAATTCTGCCATCTCTCTTCCCACATCCACCACTGCTGGCGGCTCACCTCCAACTGCGCAACGCTACGCGCTGTTAACATCCAGCTGCCCAACACTACAATGGCAGACAACAATGCAAACTAGCCACAGACTGCACACACAGCACAGCCAGTGATTTTCAAACAGAGCGCTACGTGGCTTTACCAACATAAAAACCTAAACAGCCTACTTACACTGCTTATACATTTATTGTAGATTTAAACCCCGTTATATATAACAAATGTTTGTATATCGATGTCCAATGGACATAAAGAGATACAAATGGATTTCCTAACTAATATGATTGATCAAATTGCCCAAATCTGTCACTTTTTATGGTTACGCGATCTAATATAAATAACGCAAGATAACTGACATCGTCTAGGTACCAGACACTAGAAGACACTACTTTCAAAGATGATCTACAGTGGTGTGCAACCTCAGTGGAAATAAAATTTACGTGATCACAGATGTTCAGCTTTATAGCCCTAATTAGCCGAAGTAGTTAGCAATATCACCATGTGTACTCCGTCCAGTGCGTCGGAGTGACGGTTCTCGTACACGTCTGCCACGACGGAAGAACTCCAGCCAAAAAATATAAAATAAAACCCTCATTCAAACACTAGGACAGCAGGAGATGGTCCTCTGACAAGTATAATCTAATACTGCCTTGTCCTGTCTGTGTTCTACATATGAGAAACGCAAATTCCCAGCCACAAGGACGGAGTTCAGATGACGTCTGAATGTGAGTATAGGCAGAAGAAGTGCTCTCAATCACTGAACACTGCGTACGCAGAAATGACTCCCTACCTGGAGGCGAAGTCCAGAATCATATAAGTTCACAACAGTACAGTGCCTAACAGTTCTAATCATAAAATCTCCTGAGAGCAAAGACAGCAAGTCTGTCTGCAACATCAAAGCTGATTCTGAGCGACCATCAAACAAGGGCGCTCAATACGGAAGACCTCTTTACCTCCACCTCTCGCACCGTAGCAGAGCTCGGCTCCCCTCCCTCTAACTGCAGAAGGTGACTCACATTCTCGAAACCACGGAATATTCTCCCTCTCTACAGATTCTTCCGATCGCCGATCAACCATATTTTAGTCTTTTGTCATCCAGTGCGGAAAGTTGGCGAGGAAATACCTATCCTCGTTAATTAGGATTACATACAGTGGTACGCCTGCTTGGCACAAAAATTGGCACTGACCACTGTGGGACTTAACTTCTGAGGACATCAGTCCCCTAGAACTTAGAACTACTTAAACCTAACTAACCTAAGGACATCAGACACATCCATGCCCGAGGCAGGATTCAAACCTGCGACCGTAGCGGTCGCGCGGTTCCTGACTGCAGCGCCTAGAACCCCTCGGTCAACCCGGCCGGCAATGAGGGGTGTCCGTCCAACTCATCGATTCCTGGAAGTGGTTTCACCTTGGTTCCGCCAAGTGTTGAGGACACTCGCCACACCATTCCTCGAACTCCCGACAAGTCGCGCAGTTTCTGAAATGATCGTGCCGAGCCTCTGGGCCATCACAATCTGCTGAGATCATAGATCCGTAGGCTTACACACTAAGTAATCTAAATTAACCAAACTCACGCCAAAGACAACACGCAGACCCATGCTTGAGGGAAGACTCGAACATACGACGGGGGGAGTTGCTCGAACCGTGGCAAGGCGCCTGATACCCCGTGGCTACCCCGAGCGACCAGACACGACGCGCGCCTTCGCCATTCTACACACGAGCAGCACGCTCACTGATTCTACATGCATCCTTCGTGTGTCTGAATAGTAGGCATTCTCACCAGGTGACGCTCCTATCATCTAGGTTGGTTTATGTCGATAATACACTACTGGCCATTACAATTGGTACACCAAGAAGAAATGCAGATGATAAACGGGTATTTCCACGCAATTAGGGTGCATAGATCCTGAGAAATCAGTACCCAGAACAACCAGCTCTGGCCGTAATAACGGCCTTGACACGCCTGGGCATTGAGTCAAACAGAGCTTGGACGGCGTGTACAGGTACAGTTGCCCATGCAGCTTCAACACGATACCACAGTTCATCAAGAATAGTTACTGGCGTATTGTGACGATTCAGTTGCTCGGCCACCACTGACCAGACGTTTTCAACTGGTGAGAGATCAGGAGAATGTGCTGGCCAGGGCAGCAGTCGAACATTTTCTGTATCCAGAAAGGATACAACATGCAGTTGTGCATTATCCTGCTGAAATGTATGGTTTCGCAGGGATTGAAGGAAGGGTAGCGCCACAGGTAGTAACACATCTGAAATGTAACGTCCACTGTTCAAAGTGCCATCAATGCGAACAAGAGGTGACCGAGATGTATAACCAATGGCACCCCATACCATCATGCCCGGCGATACGCCAGTATGGCGATGACGAATACACGCTTCCAATGTGCGTTAACCGTGATGTCGCCAAACACGGATGCGACCATCACGATGCTGTAAAAAGAACCTGGATTCATCCGAAAAAATGACGTTTTGCCATTCGTGCACCCAGGTTCGTCGTTGAGTACACCATCGTAGGCGCTCGTGTCTCTGATGCATTGTCGAGGGTAACCGCAGCCATGCTCTCCGAGCTGCCGCTGCAGACGTCGTCGAACTGTTCGTGCAGATTGTTGTCTTGCAAACGTCCCCATCTGTTGACTCAGGGATCGAGACGTGGCTGCACGATCCGTTACAGCCATGTGGATAAGATGTCTGTCATCTCGACCACTAGTGGTACGAGGCCGTTGGGATCCAGCACGGCTTTCCGTATTACCCTCCTGAACCCACCGATTCCCACCGATTCCATATTCTGCCAACAGTCATTGGATCTCGACCAACGCGAGAAGCAATGTCGCGATACGATAAACCGTAATCGCTATATGCTACAATCGGACCTTCATCAAAGTCAGAAATGTAATGGTATGCATTTCTCCTTACACGAGGCATCAAAACAACGTTTCACCAGGCAACGCCGGTCAACTGCTGTTTGTATATGAGAAATCGGTTGGAAACTTTCCCCATGTCAGCACGTTGTACGTGTCGCCACCGTTGCCAGCCTTGTCTGAATGCTCTGAAAAGCCAAACTTTTGCATATTACAGCATCTTCTTCCTATCGGTTAAATTTCGAGTCTGTAGCACATCTTCGTGGTGTAGCAATTTTAATGGCCAGTGGTGTGGGTTGGTGGTTATAAAATCTGACTTCTGAGTGTAGATACGCCAATGATGTAAGCATATGATCGGAAAACCGTGAGAAAATTTTTTTTGCGAGTTTTGTGACCTTTCGTGCCCTACTGTGCAAAGCCGGCGCTCACCTGCAGGACTCTGTTTGGCGCGGCCGAGGTCCTCGACAGCTCGCGGAGCGGCAGGCAGGCAACTGAAGGCGAGACGGTGACTCCGGCAGGCGCTGCTGCGCTCCAGAGTCCACGTGGGCGCTAACTGCACCTAACCTGATATAACAGCTGGCGGGAAATGCGTCACAACTCGTCAACAGGCGACGATTGCGAAAACGTCAGGCTTTAGAGATGCGGTTTCTGACACGACGAGATAATAAAATTCCACCTGCCGCAGTTAAGTCCACTAGGCCGTAGCTGGGGGATGCCGGTTACAACCGGTTTTTTTTCACGTCCATTTTAACCTGTTAGAACCGCCCAAAATAACGGATTTTCGGTTTTGTATTGCTATTATTTCCGACAGTAAACGTAGACATACAAAAAACTTAAGAGACTCCTTCATGCTTTAACAGCATACGTTTCAACATACATACAATCAAAACATCAAATATAATAGACAAAAAAAACTTACTTTTTCCCCCGCTTCGTGCTTTTCTAGAAACGTAATGAGGGATTGAATATTATAGAAAATTCACCGGTATTCATATTTTAAATCTCTGTTAAAAATGGCGTTATAATTGAGGATAATACCAATATTTGGGCATTACGAATAGTCATTCCAAAGAGTGAAGGATGGTATTGGAGGGAGGATACAGACAGAAGATCAGCTACTTTCGTTTTCAGTATGAACGATGAATGAACAGTTCGGTTTTTAAACTATTACTTCTTTTCTCTTGTATTGTTTCATAGTAATGATAGACAAGTAATAAGGTTTTGTGTACGATTCCTAGCATTCTTATTCTGTAATTATTTCGAACGCAAACCCGTTTTTAGTCAAATATATATCATTAACTTTTAATAGTCGTTTCAAAACAATTGATTTTGTATTGACAAAGTCGAAAAATAATCTTTCAAAAAATTTTAATGAACAATTTACATAGCAGAAAAAATAGAGTATTTCCTAGGAACAATTACACGGCAATAGTTAAAATTTCAGCAATGAATTAATTTGTTCTCCAATATTTATGGTCCAGTATGTTCATAAATACTGGTAGTGTAGTGTGCTGACCTGTTAGTTGACTCCTCAAACCTTTCAAAGATGATATCAGTCTTTCAAAAGCTACAGAACTACCTACAAAACTGATTTTCTACAACTGTTTTATTTAACGACCACAAATTATCTCCACTCCTGTGTCACATTGATACATCGGTTTTATAACCGGTTATCAACAAAAGCTAAAAATTCCTGTTATGACCGAGACCAAATAAATACAGAAAAATAGCGGTGTCCAATAACCTAAAAATCGTTATCGGTTTTAGCCAGCCGGTTTTTCCCATCGCTACCAAAAATTAGTCAACCCAAGAGACACGAGGCTACCTTCTCAGACGCCTCAATTTGACGATTAAGGAAGTCCACGAGTATCTTCAGGAACTCTCACAAGCCAAAACATTATGAACATCCGTTTAATAACGTGCTGGTTTACCTCTTGGAACGCAGTACAGTAGCGAACATGGATTTGACAAGTGCATGGTAGGTTTCAGGACGTTTGTAGCTGGATTTGACAAGTGCATTGTAGGTTTCAGGACGTTTGTAGCAGCAAATGTCTAGGCATAGGCCACGCAACAGCCTTAAATTACGGGCCTGTGGTTGTCGAGGCAGAATTTGAGCCAGATAGCATAACAGATGCGTCACATAGCGCGCACATCATTCGAACTTGGTAGCTGTAAGATCAGAGTCCCGTGGCAACCTAAGAGTCAATTCCAGGTGCATGCTACCAGGGTGGTGGACAGGGTCATGTCTCCCGTAACAAAAATGGTTCAAATGGCTCCAACCTAAGGACATCACACACATCCATGCCCGAGGCAGGAGTCGAACCTGCGACCGTAGCGGTCACGCGGTTCCGGACTGAAGCGCCTAGAACCGCAGGCCACTCTCGTAACAGGAGGCAGCTGCTGAATATGCAAGGTGTTTCCGCAAGAGCGTGCAAAAACGTAACAGGACATAGAGAATGCTCCACTTAACAGTTTGAGGTAAGGAACCTCCTGTCGGAGAAGCCAGCTTAAGGAGATATGGAAGTTGTCTACCGTTTTGTCTACCATTACTGTTCTCCAGCTTATTTACAACTAACATGCGTACAAGTTTACGCATACTGTGCTGTTTATTTATACGTACACTCTTTATTTCCTGCAAGGAAACAAGGAGGACGAACCTGATTACAAGGAAGTAATGGCTGCGGTCGTGCAAAGAGTTTTACCTGAGTTGTAGGATGACATACCCTTGGCTGTTTGTGAGAGGATATGACTACAATATTACGCTGTATCGCTTCAATTCAGTTTGGATATCCCCAACCATCTCGAAGCTGTATTTCCTGGTCGCTGGATTGGAAGGGGAGGTACTTTGCCATGACCTGCGAGGTCACCTGACCTCAATCCCTTGATTTGCACACGTTTTTATAAAAACAAGTAGGAATATGGTCATGATACACCGAAACCGGTAGTCTGATGACAAAAAATTTGTGACCGTACACGTAAAGTGAAGGAAATTTACCCCTTGATCATGTTATATGAGGTGTCTGAAGTCACTTGTGTGTGAGATCCCAGTGGATACGAAGGTGGAGTTAGTTGCCAGAATGGTAGCTGCCTGTGGAAATGGAAATGCCGTGTGGCTAGGGCCTCCCGCCGGGTAGACCGTTCGCCGGGTGCAAGTCTTTCGATTTGACGCGTCAACGGGGATGGGGATGATAAGGACAACACAACACGCAGTCCCTGAGCTGAGAAAATCTCCGACCCAGCCGGGAATCGAACCCGGGCCGTTAGGTAAGATATTCCTTCGCGCTGACCACTCAGCAACCGGGGACGGACATCTGCCTGTGATGTGTTCGCTGATGTCATGGTTGCATTGAGGTTGATGACTGTCAGTTTCAGCACACTTTGTAAGATGCAGTACAAATGGCACATTTTGTCAATGAAGGTATTTTCAGATAACTGTACCTAATGTAAATAAAAAGGGAACACAGTAATGTGGTTTTATTACTATCATCTCCTTAAGCTGGCTTCTCCGACTCCAGGTTGCCTACCTCAGATTGACCAGAGTAGCATCGCACGCTCTTACGGATACACCCTGCATGTCAACAGGCACCTCCCGCTCAGGTCCTCGCGCCCGACGTGCTGGCCTTACAGCGGCCAACATCAAAGGACGAAAGCCTTTTGCACGATGCGTCGCTGGCATTTAGCATAGATCGATAATACTTGGACATTACATAGGAAGAACTGCTTCAATACAATACAGAAGGAAACTGAAAGAGACGCGTAGTGAGATGAATATGACACTTTTATTCATAGACAATAATTAAGCTGAAGTCACCGCGATTCATTATGGTCCCCTAGAAATTACAAAGGCAGGGCATGGTTCTTAATAGTGTGGTGATCACCACTTACTGCAGTGCTCAGAAGGGGTAAATTATGCTGCCAAAAAAGTCTTTGGTCACTTATCTAATAGCATCAAAAGTCTGACAGATAGCCATATAGCATTTAAAAGGAAATTAAAAGAATTTCTTAATGTCAACTCCTTCTACTCATTAGATGAATTTTTGGATATAGTAAGTGGGTAATTTAACCTCAAAAGAAAAAAAAGTGTCATGTAATATTTTTCCTAATGTAATATCTTGTATAGACACCTTTTATTAACCTGACACGTTCCACATAATTACGAAGTATTCATGATCTATGGAACAAGTACTAATCTCATCTAACCCCAAGCTGGTCACAATGCTGGTAGGAATTCTTGCGGCAGGGCTTCCATCCTCAGCGCGGTTGACAGCTGCTGGACGGTCACTCGCACGTGCCAAAATGTCCCACAGTACGTCTCTTCACCGCATCCAACATGTCTTCAGGGGAACGGACAGGCCAGACTTCCGTATGGATGACGTAGCAATAAGCCTCGAAGGGGTGGAGCAACCACTGAAAGCAAATAAATGCCCAGGTCCAGTTGGAATCCCTGTTCGGTCTTACGAAGAGTACAGTATTCACCCTTACCTAGCTTATATTTATCGTCAATCTCTCGTCCAGCACTTTAGTCCCAACTGGAAAAAAGCGCAGTATACGAGGCTTGTCCAGAAAGTAAGTTCCGATCGGTCGTGAAATGGAAACCACAGTGAAAACCAGAAACGTTTTATTTGCAACAGTTAGGTACACCTTCCATATACTTCTCTACATAGTCGCCGCTCGAACTTCTAGTATTGTCGTAGTGTTGTATCAACGTTCCAATATCCTCGTCGTAGAAAGCAGCCGCCTGCGCTTTCGGCCAGTTTGCACTGGTCTGCAGCTCGGTGTCTGTGGACAATTTTTGTGTTCATAGGCAGCGGTTCTTGTGGTCAGAGACGAGACTCAGGGGGAGCCAATTACGGACTGCATTGCGGGTGTTCAAAAACTTCTCACTGGAAACGCTGCAGGAGCGTCATTATTGAAATTGCAGTGTGCGGCCGAGAATTGGCGTGAAGAAGGAACTGCTCGACACTTGTGTTATGTGGGCTGCATCACACAGGCGAGGTCTCTAACTTGGCTGGAGACGCTATTCTCTACGCACCGGTGCTCACTGTTCACTCAGAACGGAAAAAAGCGACTCGACACGATCGACGGCCATACTGGGGACACTGCGACACCGTGCAAAGCTCTACCGGATTTTCTCAGTGGTTTTCATTTCGCGACCGATCGGAGCTTACTTCCTGGACAACCCTCGTATAAGAAGAGCTAGAGAATGGACTCGCAAAACTACAGACCTATATCCCTAACTTCGGGGTGCTGAAAAATCCTCGAACGTATTCTCAGTTCGAATATAATAAACCTTCTTGAGATTGAGAAGTTTATGTTCACCACGAATCAGAACAGTTTTAGAAAGCAGCGCTAGTGCGGAACTCAGCTTGTCCTTCGTGTATTGTGTGTGTGTGTGTGTGTGTGTGTGTGTGTGTGTGTGTGTGTGTGTAACCGAGGACCTTGATACGATAGAGATGCTTCGTCCTCGCCGTAGCCCTCAGTGGTTCAGAACCCCACAACAGGCCACAGGAGTCCACCCACCCCACGCCGCCCCACACCGAACCCAGGGTTACTGTGCGGTTCGGCCCCTAGAGGACGCCCCCCCCTTCCCCTCCCCCTCCCCCCTCTGGGAACATCTGGTACCAGACGAGTGTACCCTTGATGTTTGCGTGGTAGAGTAAGTATGGTGTACGCGTACGTGGAGACAGTGTTTGCGCAGCAATCGCCGACATAGTGTAACTGAGGCGGAATAAGAGGAACCAGTCCGCATTCGCCGAGACAGATGGGAAACCGCCTAGAAATCATCCACAGGCTGACCTGCACACCAAAACTCGAAACGAATCCGCCAGACAGATTCGTGCCGGGGATCGGCACGCCTTCTCGCTCGGGAAGCAGCGCGTGAGACCGCGGCAGCTTGTCGTTTACTCACATGATATACCGCAGATGCCATAATTCTAGACTTCAGTAAGGCATTTGTTGCGATGCCCCACTGCAGGCTGTTAACGAGAATACGAGCATATGGAATAAGTTCACTGATATGTAAGTGACTCGAAGACTTCTTAAGTGACAGAACTTCGGAAGCGAGTGTTCATCAGGTTCAAGGGTAGCGTCACGAGTGCCCCCGAAAGTGTCATAGGATCCCTGTTGTTCTCTCTATACACTACTGGCCGTTAAAATTGCTACACCACGAAGATTACGTGCTACAGACGCGAAATTTAACCGACACGAAGAAGATGCTGTGATATGCAAATGATTAGCTGTTCAGAGCATTCACACGAGGCTGGCGCCGGTGGCGACACCTACGACGTGCTGACATGAGGAAAGTTTCCAACCGATTTCTCATACACAAACAGCAGTTGACCGGCGTTGCCTGGTGAAACGATGTTGTGATACCTCGTGTAAGGAGGAGAAATGAGTACCATCACGTTTCCGACTTTGATAAATGTCGGATTCTAGCCTGTCGCGATTGCGGTTTATCGGATCGCGACATTGCTGCTCGCGTTGGTCGAGATGAATGACTGTTGCCAGAATATGGAATCGGTGGGTTCAGGACGGTAATAAGGAACGCCGTGCTGGATCCCAACAGCATCGTATCACTAGCAATCGAGATGACAGGCATCGTATCCGCATGGCTGTAACGGGTCGTGCAGCCACGTCTCGATCACTGAGTTAACAGATGGGGACGTTTGCAAAACAACAACCATCTGCACGAACAGTTCGACGACGTTTGCAGCAGCATGGAGTCTCAGCTCGGAGACCGTGGCTGCGGTTACCCTTCACGGTGCATCAAGAACAGGAGCGCCTGCGATAGCGTACTCAATGACGAACCTGGGTGCACGAATAGCAAAAGTCATTTTTTCGGATGAATGCAGGTTCTGTTTACAGCATCGCGATGGTCGCATCCGTGTTTGGCAACATCGCGGTGAACGCACATTCGTCATCGTTATACTGGCGTATCACCCGGGCGTGATGGTATGGCGTGCCGTTGGTTAAACGTCTCGGTCACCTCTTGTTCGCATTGACGGCACTTTAAACAGTGGACAGTGCGTTTCAGATGTGTTCCGACCCGTGGCTCTACCCTTCATTCGATCGCTGCGAAACCCTACATTTCAGCAGGATAATGCACTACCGCATGCTGCAGGTCCTGTACGGACCTTTCTGGATACAGAAAATGTTCGACTGCTGCCCTGGCCAGCACATTCTCCATATCTCTCACCAATTGAAAACGTCTGGTCAATGGTGGCCGAGCAACTGGCTCGTCACAATACGTTAGTCACTACTCTTGATGAAGTGTGGTATCGTGTTGAAGCTGCATGGGCAGCTGAACCTGTACACATCGTACAAGCTCTGTTTGACTCAATGCCCAGGCGTATCGAAGCCGTTATTACGGCCAGAGGTGGTTGATGTGAGTGGAATGTCCCCTTAGAAAAATTTGTAAATGACTGTGCTTAAATTGACACACAATATTTTTTAGCGCAACGCAATCTGACTTTCAATAATCCCTACAAAAGAATAGCCCTGACTAACATTAACCTATACCTTTCACACATCACTTACGTCACAATATTCTTCGTCACTCAAGCTACTGCAATACAGCTACTGGCAGCTAAATAAGAGATTCAAACTACTGAAGGCACTAACCACTGATAGGCATAGTTAGCAAATGAAAGATTTTGATAGAGAACAATTATGTATTTACCTTAATAGTGTTCAAAACTCATAATATATATAGCAGTTCATGAAATCCATTCTTAGAAATGTACTGTTTCTGATGGACACACTTACAGATTATCCGCTCACCTCCAATTGCGCAACGCTACGCGCTGTTAGCAGCCAACTGCCCAACGCTACAATAGCCAACAACAATGCAAACCAGCCACAGACTGCTCATGGCACAGACAGTGATTTTCATACAGAGCGCTACGTGTCGTTATCAATAAAAAAACCTAAACAGCCTACTTACATGGGTACTGATTTCTCAGGATTTATGCACCCAAATTGCGTGAAAATGTGATCACATATCAGTTCTAGTACGAGTTATGTATTTGTACAATGAGTAGCCGTTTATCATCTGCATTTCTTCTTGATGTAGCAATTTTAATTACTTAGGGAGTGCCCTACACGGCCCTCCACGCAGGTGGATCATCAACAGGTAGGAGAAGACACCCATTGACTGAGCTGACAAGACTACGTCCGATTCTCGGTGGAATAACATTCGACATACGTGAAGACGTACGTGGATGTTGAAGCGTAAGGACAGTAGCGATACACCCTTCTGCATCATGTACGCAGCAATTTTTTTTCGTTTTCCCCATATACATTACCTCGGCGTCGGAACGTGCCGAGATATTGTTTTGTTTACTCATCGCATGATGCGGTGCTAGGTACATTTATTTTTCTTGTGGTATAAAGTAAATCCAAATTAAGAATATATTGAAATCAGCAAATAAAAATACACTCCTGGAAATGGAAAAAAGAACACATTGACACCGGTGTGTCAGACCCACCATACTTGCTCCGGACACTGCGAGAGGGCTGTACAAGCAATGATCACACGCACGGCACAGCGGACACACCAGGAACCGCGGTGTAGGCCGTCGAATGGCGCTAGCTGCGCAGCATTTGTGCACCGCCGCCGTCAGTGTCAGCCAGTTTGCCGTGGCATACGGAGCTCCATCGCAGTCTTTAACACTGGTAGCATGCCGCTACAGCGTGGACGTGAACCGTATGTGCAGTTGACGCACTTTGAGCGAGGGCGTATAGTGGGCATGCGGGAGGCCGGGTGGACGTACCGCCGAATTGCTCAACACGTGGGGCGTGAGGTCTCCACAGTACATCGATGTTGTCGCCAGTGGTCGGCGGAAGGTGCACGTGCCCGTCGACCTGGGACCGGACCGCAGCGACGCACGAATGCACGCCAAGACCGTAGGATCCTACGCAGTGCCGTAGGGGACCGCACCGCCACTTCCCAGCAAATTAGGGACACTGTTGCTCCTGGCGTATCGGCGAGGACCATTCGCAACCCTCTCCATGAAGCTGGGCTACGGTCCCGCACACCGTTAGGCCGTCTTCCGCTCACGCCCCAACATCGTGCAGCCCGCCTCTAGTGGTGTCACGAAAGGCGTGAATGGAGGGACGAATGGAGACGTGTCGTCTTCAGCGATGAGAGTCGCTTCTGCCTTGGTGCCAATGATGGTCGTATGCGTGTTTGGCGCCGTGCAGGTGAGCGCCACAATCAGGACTGCATACGACCGAGGCACACAGGGCCAACACCCGGCATCATGGTGTGGGGAGCGATCTCCTACACTGGCCGTACACCTCTGGTGATCGTCGAGGGGACACTGAATAGTGCACGGTACATCCAAACCGTCATCGAACCCATCGTTGTACCATTCCTAGACCGGCAATGGAACTTGCTGTTCCAACAGGACAATGCACGTCCGCATGTATCCCGTGCCACCCAACGTGCTCTAGAAGGTGTAAGTCAACTACCCTGGCCAGCAAGATCTCCGGATCTGTCCCCCATTGAGCATGTTTGGGACTGGATGAAGCGTCGTCTCACGCGGTCTGCACGTCCAGCACGAACGCTGGTCCAACTGAGGCGCCAGGTGGAAATGGCATGGCAAGCCGTTCCACAGGACTACATCCAGCATCTCTACGATCGTCTCCATGGGAGAATAGCAGCCTGCATTGCTGCGAAAGGTGGATATACACTGTACTAGTGCCGACATTGTGCATGCTCTGTTGCCTGTGTCTATGTGCCTGTGGTTCTGTCAGTGTGATCATGTGATGTATCTGACCCCAGGAATGTGTCATTAAAGTTTCCCCTTCCTGGGACAATGAATTCACGGTGTTCTTATTTCAGTTTCCAGGAGTGTATATAAATAAATAAATATTCCCACAGAAGATGTCACGGTGATACCTTGATGGGCGAGGGGGCACTGTGGCGAGGCCCCGGGTTACGAACCCTGGTCCCTCCAGTAAAATAAATAAATAAAAATAAAAATAAAAAAAGTCACGAGTCTTGATGGGGAACGCATTTTTAATCTGCCAGGAAGTTTCATATCAGCGGCATACTTCGCTGCAGAGTGAAAATCTCATTCTGAAGGTTCGAAATGTAGAGTTTTGTGTTTCCTGGCATACGCTAACCATCAGACAGACCTGTGGTACAATGAACATCTACGATATACCATGATGAGCAAAGTGTCCTCAGAGAAATGAGAGCGCTCTTCCGTGTTCGCAGTTTGAAATATTGTTTCACTCGCAGAATAGATAGTATTTGGCATTCACTACCTTGCAGTAAATCTTCTCAATGGCATCAAAAAAATGCAAACGGTTTAGTGAAATTAATACGATCAAGACACGTTTCTCTGTCGTGTCGGCGGACATTTATAACTGTCTTGCGGAGAAGACATGTGTGTGGCCCTTTTAACTGTTTGTTTACCCTACAAGACCCAAAAAGTATTACGCAATTCGGTCTGTAGTATGGCAGTTCCTAGTTGGTGTAAACGTACGTGCGTCCGTCGAATGAGTATCCTTGTGAGTGGATGGGAATCAACCAGAAGCAATGAGTGTTTTTCTAGTTCATCCTATTCTGCGAAGTGCTGTTGAGTCAGTGGTATGGCAACGGTGTAGACGTTCTTGCATCCGTCGAATGAGCAGCCTGGTGGAATGACTTCAGAAATTGATGGAATCTCTGTAGGAGCAGTATCTGCTTTCTCGTGCATTGAGCTCTGCAACTTGAACTCGTTCTCCAAGTCTATAATTCCACCCTGCCGCAGTGGACAATACAAGTGGATAAACTGATACACACATGAGCTTTCTCCACTGTGAACGCAAAAACGGCTGTTTTAACGTTTGTGCCAACTGAAACTTACAATACGCCTCGTATTTTAATAATCTATTTGAAAGTTGCGCCTATTCACAGTCTGAAAGTATGGACGATCGATAAGGAACTAATGATGTAACGACACGTACGTTTCGCCTGCTTCGAGGGACGGAACCTACTTATAATAACAAAATGGTGCACACTACACTGGTCAAGCAGAGAATTTGTGACCTTGCAATACAGTGCCAGCTGCTCGTCCATGTACAATGCACTTTAGCTGTAAGGAGACTACGTCACAGCTAGTTATCCGACTGGGCAAGCCCCCTCTAATGAGTGACCCGCTATATCTGTGACCCGCCAACTTTGCTCTTCGTTTCTTATTTCGTAGCTAAAAAATGTTGCGTCGTAGTCGCTCAGTTCGAAAATAGCTCTCAGATACTGTGGCAGTAAATATACCACGGTAAACGTTAGCGTGCTTCCCGCCCACCCTGAAATTATCTGCGTTCCTGATGTGCGACACGGCAGTAACAGATATCGGACACCTCTTATTGGGTCGCGTCACGAGAAGTATTTCAGGACAGAGTGATATGTTTGTGTCATAGAGTCACTTTATGTCTGTCAGATATTAATCTGTAACTGTTTGTATGAATGTTCTCTGGAGAACCATTACGGTGAAACAATAGGAGAGGGAGCATTGTTTTGAGACTAATTAACTTTGCAATCGCATTGAAACGCGAGTCAGTGACCAATACGACAAGCGTGTTGTGTATTCCTTCCTCTGTATTACAACAGATTAGACGCACATGGCCACATTTGTAACGTGAATGCAGAGCGTGCGAAGGGCCCAGCTGCACTCTGCCGTATCGAGGCACAACACACATCCCTTATTACCCACCAGCCTGGTGTCTCTAGAAGACGTAGACGTCGCGGAGTAGCAGCATAGGTATTTCGGAGGTTCGTGTTCCTTGATGAGAGGCAGTAAGGAACTGTTCAGTGAGTTGCTACTGCAAGAGAGATGGAACAAATGTTAGATGGTTGAAACACAAAATTAGAGGAATATGGAGTGAAGATTGACAAGCAGAAAACGAAAAGCATGGTAAGTAAAGGAAAGGGGAGAAAATGCCGTATGAAAATAGGGGAAGTGTAATAATGGATTATATGTATTGTTCAGCAGAAATTAGGAAAAGAATTGCAATGGCAGAAGAAAGAGTCAAGAGGAAATATAAATTACTTTGTGGACCACTAAACAAAGATCTGAGGAAAAGACTTGCCAAATGTCACATCGGGAGCGTTGCACTATATGGTGCGGAGACCTGGACATTGAGGAAGGAAGATGTAAGAAGATTGGAGGCACTAGAGATGTGGACATGGAGAAGAATGGAAAAAGTGAAATGGGAAGAACGAGTAACGAATGAAGAAGTATTAACAAGAGTTGGAGAAGAAAGAAACATGCTGAAAGTTATCAGAGAGAGAAGAACTGGATTGGACATTGTTCGAGGAGGGACTGTTTATTGAAGGAAGGAGTAGAAGGAATGATAGAGGAAAAAAGGGGAAGAGGAAAAAGAAGATATCAAATGCTGGACAATATCAAAGGAGACAAAGATTCAGAAATGAAAAAGACTGGTTATGGAAAGACAAAAGTGGAAGAGGCTGAAACCATGACAAGACCTGCCGCAAGCCAACATACCATTCCACTACTGCTAAAAGAAAAGACAAATTCCAAAGAGGGACACCAACGGCTCTTAGTGCTCTTATAACGTATTAGCAAAACTAAAACGTAACACGAAACACAGATCCAGAGTGTAACAACTGAAATACACACCAAATATGTTTAGAACTGCATTATGCAATACGCATTTGTATCGGTATATTTTAGGATAACACCATCATTGGCTCCACTGTACTAAAGAAGAATAAAAACACATGTAATGAACTGTGTAACATTGAAGCATGCAGCTGCTAGATGAAACCACATTAAATACATCGCATCACTGTAAGAAAGTTCTTGCAAAAGCATCTCAGACATGTACTTACGTAATTGGAATAATAGTAAAATAAAACAGTGATCAGATGCAAATTGTTCCAACGTTAGTAGTAGCTGCATATGCGTAACGTACTCTTCACTGTAAGAAAGTTCTTGCAAAAGCATCTCAGACATGTATTTACGTAATTGGAATAATAGTAAAATAAAACAGTGATCAGATGCAAATTATTCCAACGCTAGTAGTAACTGCATATGCGTAACGTACTCTATATGTTCATTTAACCTCATAGACGTTTGTGTGTGGTATATTCATGCACTGAACAGACTGGTTGGACATTATTCAGTGAAGCATTTGAAACATACCAAATATCTACCAACTATTCATTAGATCGATTGTCCATGCCCAAGTCGTTAATACATTACCTGCCATTAAAATTGCTGCACCAAGAAAAAATGCAGATCATAAACAGGTAATCATTGGACATATATATTGTATTAGAACTGACATGTGATTACATTTTCACGCAATATGGGTGCATAGATCCATAACAACCACCTCTAGCCGTGATAACGGCCTTGATACACCTGGGCATTGAGTCACACAGAGCTTGGATGACGTGTACAAGTACAGGTGCCCATGCACCTTCAACACTATACCACACCTCATCAAGAGTAGTGACTGGCGTATTGTGACGAGCCAGTTGCTCGGATACCATTGACCAGACGTTTACAATTGGTGAGAGATCTGGAGAATGTGCTGGCCAGGGCAGCAGTCGAACATTTTCTGTATCCAGAAAGGTCCGTACAGGACCTGCAACATGCGATCGTGCATTATCCTGCTGAAATGTAGAGTTTCGCAGGGATCGAATGAAGGGTAGAGCCACGGGTCGTAACATATCTGAAATGTAACGTCCACAGTTCAAAGTGCCGTCAATGCGAACAAGAGGTGACCGAGACGTGTAACCAATGGCACCCCATATCATCACGCCGGGTGATACGCCAGTATGGCGATGACGAATACACGCTTCCAATGTGCGTTCTCCGCGATGTCGCCAAACACGGATGCGACCATCACGATGCTGTAAACAAAACCTGGACTCATTCGAAAAAATGTCGTTTTGCCATTCGTGCACCACGTTCGTCGTTGAGTACACCATCGTAGGCGCTCCTGTCTGTGATGCAGCGTCAAGGGTAACCGCAGCCATGGTCTCCGAGCTGATAGGCCATGCTGCTGCAAACGTTGTCGAACTGTTGGTGCAAATTTTTGTTGTCTTGCAAACGTCCCCATCTTTTAACTCAGGAATCGAGACGTGGCTGCACGATCCGTTACAGCCATGCGGATAAGATGCCTGTCATCTCGACTGCTAGTGATACGACGCCGTTGGGATCCAGCACGGCGTTCCTTATTACCCTACTGAACCCACCGATTCCATATTCTGTCAACAGTCATTGGATCTCGACCAACGCGAGCAGCAATGTCGCGATACGATAAACCGCAATCGCAATAGGCTACAATCTGACCTTCATCAGAGTCGGATACGTGATGGTACGCATTTCTCCTCCTTACACGAGGCATCACAACAACGTTTCACCAGGCAACGCCGGTCAACTGCTGTTTGTGTATGAGAACTTTCCTCATGTCAGCACGTTGTAGGTGTCGCCACCGGCGCCAACCTTGTGTGAATGCTCTGAAAAGTTAATCATTTGCATATCACAGCATCTTCTTCCTGTCGGTTAAATTTCGCGTCTGTAGCACGTCATCTTAGTGGTGTAGCAATATTAATGGCCAGTGGTGTATTACATTACAACATTATAAACAACGCTAAATGCATCTATGTTACAACATTAATAATTCAGTTACATACCATTTCCGTTTTACAGCTACTGTTAACGTTAGTGGAAACGTAGACAGACACACTTCAGTCTAACCAACTCTAAAAGTAATATAGGTACTAGTCATAAGGACAACACCGTCATGACATTGGCACTTTGGAGATTTTGAGTAAAAAGATGATGATTTGTAAGTGCTCTGTTTGCAATTTGTATGGTAGAACATGGAGAATAGCACACGCAGAACCTTTTCAGTAATGTATTAAGTACAAGTAAGGACCATGTTAAATGTTGATAATCGGTAAGTACGTATCATGGTGGCATGTTCCCATAGGGTACTTGACATTGCACGCCATGGCGATTTCATCTTTATGATTAGTACCTATATTACTTGTAGAGCTAATATCTGTGTTTCCATTAATGTTATACAGGGTGTTTCAGAAGTCATGGTCGATTTTTCACACGTGGTAAGTACAGGCCGAAAGTAGCTAAAAAGCTCCAACTAACATGGGTCGGCAAATCAACCGCTGCCGAAGCATCGCACTACTTCGAGTTGGGAACCAACTCTAAACGTCCCTGGATACGTCATTATCTTTAGGTTTGGCATGGACTATCTGTTTGTTTACGCATGCGCACCTACTTACTTTCCCATGCTTGCCCTGTGCCGTACCGGTTTCACAATCAGTTACGAACGTGAAGTCAGCATGAACAGAGGTTACACCAATGAAGAGTACGCTGACGTGCACTTCATGTGTGACAAAGCCAATGGCAGTGCCCTTGAGGCTGTGCGATTGTGTGAAGAAGGTTTTTCTCTCCGCAGGCAGCCCGACAGGCGTACATTTAGCCCGTTACGTCAGCGTCTTAACTAATCCGGGATGTACGAGAAGGCCGACCCAGAGCCATAACACACGATGTTGAAGAAAGGGTGTTAAATGCACTGTACGCGAAAGTCAGAGGACTTCAACAAGGAGGGTTGCTACTCAAGAGCATGTCCTGCGCCATAGCAGTGTGTGGTGGATTTTATATCGGAAAATACTCCATCCATATCATATCCAGCGAGTGCAAGCCCTCTATTATATCTCTTAAAAAATAATGTAACTATTTATGTTAGAGGAAACACTCTCCTAGTCAATTTGGTTGTCCTTTGATGTATCGTGATGTGTTACTGATTTTTAGTGAAGTTAGTTTTTACGTTTAGCTTTAAAAAAAATACAAAGGAGATATAATAAGCGAAATAATGAATGTCGTAGGTTACCAATTAGGTATTATATCTCGTTTTATCGAGCGCCAGGCTCCCTACAAATCACTGTAAATGCAATAGCGTATCTCCAGTTCACTGATCTGAAATTATTACTATCACAGAAAATAGACAAGTTTTAATAAAATTGTTTTATTGGATTCCTTCAATTAATCTCACTGAATATTTTTACATAATTTCTTCCGCTCCGACATTGTGCTGTGAAAAAATATATTTAAATGTACAGCGTAAAGGCGTCTAATTGTTAACAGTCAGAGATCACTGTTACTCGCTCCGCAGCAGCTGGAGACATGCTAAATAATTTTCATTAAATATTCTTTTCATAAGATAAATGTGGCGTAGGTTCTTGAAATAACTCACGGAGATCACTTTATACTAATATATTCTTACTAGGACACAGTTTACACCATCAAATATTTGCAATTACGTTACGACAGAAAAAAATGCTAGCGCAGCACAAGAGCTTGCTTACCTTATTCCAGCTAACATCAGAACGAACAGAACAAAACAGACTAGACAGAAGAATGAGCATTGTATTGTGTTTTATACTCTTACAAAGATAATAATAATTGTTTTAATTACTTACGCATTATAATCTCATACAATAAAAATAATGTCTTTTCTGCATCTATCGATCTATATTGTACATTTTTACAGTCAGTGTTATTACTTTTTGCAGATAAATCGATGTTTGCAGTTCATTTTGTGTCACATACAATCATTTTTATTTATGTTTCACCTCGATAATGGTGAATATTGCAAAAGGGACACGACACCTCCTAGAGAGAATTTCTGCCTTTGGGTGCAACAACAGTGTATCCTGAATCTCCTGTTTGTAAGCAGTACTCTGTTCATGGATGAGGCTGGATTTACCTATGACGACATTTTTAACTACCATAGCTGTCAAATTTGGGCCGATGTCAATCCTAATGCAGCACATGCATCACGAAATCACCAGCGTTATTCGTTAAATGTTTGGCAGGAGGGCTCAGAGACCGCATAACTGGGCCACACTTCCTTCTAGAAGCCGACCTCGGGGAAGATCTGTTTGGATTCCGCAGAAATATTGGAACACGTGAGGCAATACTGACCCTACGACTTATCTTAGAAGAAAGATTAAGGAAAGGCAAGCCTACGTTTCTAGCATTTGTATACTTAGACAAAGCTTTTGACAATGTTGACTGGAATACTCTCTTTCAAATTCTGAAGGTGGAAGGGGTAAAATACAGGGGGCGAAAGGATATTTACAATTTGTACAGAAACCAGATGGCAGTTATAAGAGTCGAGGGACATGAAAGGGAAGCAGTGGTTGGGAAGGGAGTGAGACAGGGCTGTAACCTCTCCCCTATGTTATTCAATCTGTATATTGAGCAGGCAGTAAAGGAAACAAAAGAAAAGTTCGGAGTAGGTATTAAAATCCATGGAGAAGAAATAAAAACTTTGAGGTTTGCCGATGACATAGTAATTCTGTCAGAAACAGCAAAGGACTTGGAAGAGCAGTTGAACGGAATGGACAGTGTCTTAAAAGCAGGGTATAAGATGAACATCATCAAAAGCAAAACGAGGATAATGGAATGCAGTCGAATTAAGTCAGGCGATGCTGCGAGACTTAGATTAGGAAATGAGACACTTAAAGTAGGAAAGGAGTTTTGCTATTTGGGGAGCAAAATAATGGTCGAAGTAGATAGGATATAAAATGTAAACTGGCAATGGCAAGGAGAGCGTTTCTGAAGAAGAGAAATTTGTTGACATCAAATACAGATTTAAGTGTCTGGAAGTCTTTCCTGAAAGTATTTGTATGGAGTGAAACCATGTATGGAAGCGAAACATGGATGATAAATAGTTTGGACAAGAGGTGAATAGAAGCTTTCGAAATGTGGTGCTACAGAAGAATGCTGAAGATTAGATGGATAGATCACATAACTGATGAGGGGGTATTGAATAGAATTGAGGAGGAATTTGTGGCACAACTTGACTAGAAGGGATCGGTTGGTAGGACATGTTCTGAGGCATCAAGGGATCACCAATTTAATATTGGAGGGCAGCGTGGAGGTTAAAAATCGTAGAGGGAGACCAAGAGATGAATACACTAAGCAGATTCTTGCAGTAGGTACTGGGAGATGAAGATGCTTGCACAGGATAGAGTAGCACGGAGAGCTTCATCAAACCAGTCTCAGGACTGAAAACCACAACAACAACAACTTCCTACTAGAGAGTCTAACTGGGCAGCAGTACATGCGGTTCCTGCGGACTGTACTTTCAGATGTACATGATGATGTACCACTGAACCAACGCCTATGAATATGCTTTGTGCATGTCGCTGCTCCAGCAGATTTTCATTAACGGGTGCGCCTGCGTTTAACTCGGACGTGTGGTCAACATCGCATAGTGGAGGGGGGTCTGTGCCATGGCCTCCAAGTCCTCGGGATTTAAATCCCCTGGATTTCTGTATGTGGGGTCATGTCAAAAGCCTGGTCTAAGCTACCGAGGTCAACACTGTTGAGGAATTACGCTTGCGGATTGAAACAGCCTTCCAACACTTACAGTATTCCCCGGGGCTGCCTGAGATGATTCGCAACTCATTTTAGAGACGGGTTCAGTGTTGTATTCAGACGCATGGATAACATTTGGGACACTTACTTTAAAGTTGAGAGATGCCGTGTGTTCTTAGACACTGATGAACCGCAACAGAAAATGTATCTCTATAACGTTTGATTTGTGGACCCATGTTTATTGGGGCTTTTTAGCTACTGTTGGCCTGTGCTTTCCATGCGTGAATTATTGCTTATCACTTCTGAAACACCCTGTACACTAAACGTAAAATGCAAATGAATTATTAATGTTGTAAAATGTTAGTTAGCATTTAGCGTTTGTCGTAATGTGTAATGTTAACGTCTGTGTGGTGTTTACAATCTATGTAATCAATAGCTGGCATATCTTTGCAGTACCTTAAATGAATGATTGAATAATCTTTGACTACTCAGTTCCGTGCATGAGTATATCACACAAAAACGTCTTCGTCGTTAATGGACATATATGTTACGTATATACAGCTATTGTTACTATTGAAACAATATACATCTGATAACTGTAATTCAAATTACGCACGGTCTGGGGCGCTGCAGTCTCGGAGTGTGCGGTTGGTCCCGGCGGAGGTTCGAGTCCTTCCTCGGGCATGGGTGAGGGTGTTTGCCCTTAGGATAATTTAGATTAAGTATTGTGTAAGCTTAGGGACTGATGACCTTAGCAGTTAAGTCTCATAAGATTTCACACACATTTGAACAAAATACGCAGATGCACAGCTCAGATGTTTTGTAAGTACCTTGCTATAGTGACGCAAGATATGGTGTATTTACTGTCGTTACACTTCCATACTCTATACTTCGTTACATGCGTTTTTGTTCTTCCTCAGTACAGTGGACCGGATGATGGTCTGATCCTAGACCGAAATAGATCGTCTCTAATTAAATATACCGACAAAGCTGTGCATTGCACAATACAGTTCTTAACATTTATTAAAGCTGACCGAGCGAGGTGGCGCAGTGGTTAGACACTGGATTCGCATTCGGGAGGACGACGGTTCGATCCCGCGTCAGGCCAACCTGATTTAGGTTTTCCGTCATTTCCCTAAATCGCTCCAGGCAAATGCCGGGATGGTTCCTTTGAAAGTGCACGGCCGACTTCCTTCCTCTTCCTTCCCTAATCCGATGAGACCGATGACCTCGCTGTCTGCTCTCCTCCATCAAAAACAACAACAACAACATTAAAGCTGTACAATACCACCTCCATAAAGTACTCAAAATGCTTTGCATACCTCACCTAACAGAATAAACTTCTTCTTTAGACACTCGCAACGGCACGATTCATTACGCCAGTTTCGTAGACGGCGCGTAACTGGGACGGTACACGTGCGACCTACAACCGTATCGTCCAGGCGCTCACTCCGTGGCGATAGTCCGGCAGACACGACTCTCAAAACACGACTACTCAAACACATTGCTGGCGCGAACCGAATAGTCACAAAGTGCTTCGTCTCCATTACTTAGTACTAAAGTAAGTACTTGCCCGCGAAAGGCAGAGGCTCTGAGTTCGAGTCTCGGTCCGGCACACAGTTTTAATCTGCCAGGAAGTTTCACACCAGCGCACACACCGCTGTAGAGTGAAAATTTCATTCTAGTACCAAAGTAGTTAAAGAAAAATTATTACGAACAGAATCTGAATATAGTATACGACAGCTTGCTGTTGGGGATCTCCGCAATGACAGTCAATCAAGTCAGAATAAAATATAAAAGGAATAATTAATAAATGAAAATGTGTCTGGATCTCACTTCACTTCTTTTGTTATACTCGCCGATTATATTTAAACTTTTGCTACTTCAGCCAGCGTAGCTGCAAAACTATCTACCGTATACAAATCCAACTTTTTAGGAATGATTTTCAGCGTAAATTCTGCACGAAATGCTTTGTTAGTATTGTTAGTATAGACCATAGATAACATAGACTGCGCGTAACGTCATTTTACTCAAACCACCATGTGTGTCAAATGACTAAGCACGAAGCCGAATATATCATTATGCATTTATAGTGCACAATTTATGACTTTTTGTTACAGATCAAATGTTGTGCTGTTGTGCCTATTACTAGTTACAGAAGTAAAGAACTTCTTATATGCTCAGATAAGTGTTTTGTTTTTGTATCCTACAGATTAGATATGGTGATGAAAATCTGAGTTGTGTAATTAATTTAAAATACTTGTATTTTCACAAGTTGAAAGTTAGGATGGATGCAGGTCCTTCAAGGTAAAACTTGGTGATTGACTAAGCTTTCGAGACGACATGTCGTTAATACCTAGCTCATTACAACAGTATAATCAACATTTTGTAATATATTACGCTTCCTATCTTGATATCGTTTTGGTGCCTCTACTGTATTAAGTCAGAAAACGTATCTGCTCATTTTATGTAAATGCCTGACTGTGGTGTCACCGCCAGGCACCACACTTGCTTGGTGGTAGCCTTTAAATCGGCCGCGGTCCGTTAGTATACGTCGAACCCGCGTGTCGCCACTATCAGTGATTGCAAACCGAGCGCCGCCACGCGGCAGGTCTAGTCTAGAGAGACTCTCTAGCACTCGCCCCAGTTGAACAGCCGACTTTGCTAGCGGTGGTACGCTCTCATTTGCAGAGACGACAGTTTAGCATAGCCTTCAGCTACGTCATTTGCTACGACCTAGCAAGGCGCCATATTGAGTAATGAGAATGAATTCTGAATAAATACTATTGTGAATCATGTACCGGCAAGAGCGACGTTCATCATTAATAGATTAAAGTTAAGTATCAAACTAATTACGTTCGCTTTCTGAATTCTAATTCCTTGTCATGTTCCAGACCTCACGCCAGCCTGCGTGAGCTAAAACGCGTGCATTTCGGCCTCCACTAGTAACACCGCGTTGGCTCTCCTGCCAACACAACACTGACATTATGCATATATACGGATTTCCTTTCTTACAATAGCATGTCACACATAGTCTTGTGTTTGAAATTGTTATTTTGTCTTCTGCTCCTGCGGAAGCGGTGAACTACAAGAATTCATAGTGAAAAAAGAAAGAAAAGAAACGTGTATTCACTAAAGAAGGAGCATTCTGACGCTTGTTAAGAGAACTGTGAATACGCTTCAACTTGACCACATCTAAAACTGATAACAATTGTTTTATCAGGAATTTCGAATAAATTAGATTAACTGCACTATTACATGTCTAAGACTACCTAGACCTACAGAAGGTTGAATATCAAAATGAATGCTTGATTTCAGCAATAAATGAGAGAAGCTGTAACTGTCATTTCCACTTTACACAGCGCGTTACGACGGAAACTCAGCTTTCTGCTCCGAGTCACGTGACTTAGATGTTGGTTTCAACCGATAACACGGCAGAGAGAGTGACATGCGCGGTCTATGTTATACGAGGGTTGGAAAGTAAATAGTGGCAACTATTTATTCACAACCGATACAAAAGAGTTACTTGTTTTCACCTGTTACTGTCCGTCAAAGTATTCACCAGCGTTGTGTAGAGCCCGTTGCCAGCGATGTAGAAGGCGTAGTATAGCGTTGGCAGAGCCTGTTCTGTTGATGGTGCGAATAGAGCGGTCTAACGGTCGCATACTGCGCAAGCTGTGGCTGCTCTGTTCGGTCGATAGGATTGGAAAGTAGTGTACCATCCACCATACTCCCCGGACTTAAGTCCTTGTGACTGATTTGAAGATGAAGGAACCATTTAGCGGTATTCGCTTCAGAACTGTTCCAGAGATTCGGCAGGCAGTAGACCGCTCCATTCGCACCATCAAAAGAACAGGCTCTGATAACGGTATACTACGCTTTCCACATCGCTGGCAACGGGTTCTACACAACGCTGGTGACGATTATGAAGGACAGTAACAGGTGCAAACATGTAACTCTTTTGTATCGGTTGTAAGTAGTTGCCGCTATTTAAGTTCCATGCCTCGTATATGGCCTATGATTTTCAGTATTATGACTTGTTAGACACCATTGCTGGTACATTGACAGGGCTGAAACACAAGCATCAGTGTATATTATAGCAGCAATAGCGTACCCGCTACGCGTTATAGGAATACGGAGAGGTCCTCTTTCCACGTAGGGATTGAGGAACATGATTCGGAAGTTCGAATTAACCGGCGATTTGGGAGAGACTAACGGATAATTGGCCTCAAATTATAGACGAAGCTGCTGCTGACGTGGCTAAGAATGGCGAAAGCAAAGTGCGACCTTCGAGTAGTGTACGAGCTGTGTCACGACGACTAAACATCCCATGATCCACCTGAGATGTTTCGGGCAGCAGTGGAGCAAACTCTACTGCGGTTCTAGTCTATCGTGGATGCACATGGTCGTTTGTAACCTGAAACGTAAACATGGTACGCAATTAACGAATGTTACCCTCTCACGTGTAAATTAATATGTTCCATGCAACGGTTTATCCGTTATTATTTTCTGAATGTCCTTACAAACGTTTCTACACGGTTTCAACGTCCTACGAATGGGGGCCCCTCTGAAGTAACGAAACTTGATTTATAATCATACTTTACTTCAACCAAGTCCGTTCCCGGTAGCTGAGTGGTCAGCGCGACAAAACGTCAATCCTAAGGGCCCGGGTTCGATTCCCGGCTGGGTCGGAGATTTTCTCTGTTCATGGACTGGGTGTTGCGTTGTCATCATCGCCATTATTTCATCCCCATCGACGCGCAAGTCGGCGAAGTGGCGTCAAATCGAAAGTCTTGCATTAGGCGAACGGTCTACCCAACGGGAGCCCTCGTCACACGACTTCAGCTAACATTTCCTTTATACACACATCAAAAAAATTTTGCATCGCCTCGGTTCCGAGAGTTCCGGAACGTGTACAGAAAAGAAGAATAGAGATCAACATAAACAACATTTCCGCCCTTCTTATAGCTCATGAAAACCACACATCGCATGTTGTACTACCATACACCGAGAATTTCAGAGGTGGTGGTCCAGACTGCAGTACACACCGGTACCTCTAATACCCAGTAGCACGTCCTCTAGCATTGATGCATGCCTGTATTGGTCGTGACATACTATGCACAAGTTCAGCAAGACACTGTTGGACCAGATTGTCCTACTCCTCAACGGTGATCGGCGTAGATCCCTTGGTGAGTCACCTCGTCTATAAAGAGCCCTTTTCATTCCATCCCAGACATGTTCGATAGGGTTCATGTCTGGAGAACATGCTGGCTACTCTAGTCGAGCGATGTCGTTATCCGGAAGGAAGTCATTCACAAGATGTGCACTTCGGGAGCGCGAATTGTCGTCCATGAACACGAATGACTCGCCAGTATGCTGCCGATATGGTTGCAATATCTGTCGGAGGATGCCATTCACGTATCGTACCATGACCACCAGAGGCGTACGTCGGCCACCCCAAAACAACAGGTAACCTCCACATTGCTGCACTCGTCGGTCAGTGTTTCTAGGGTATTCAACCTGACCAGGTTGCCTCCATTCTTCGACGATATTCTGGTTGAAATCATATGCGACCCTCATAGATGAAAAGAACGTGATGCCAATCCTAAGAGGACCATTCGGCATGTTGTTGGACCCATCTGTACCGCATTGAATGGTGTCGTGGTTGCAAAGATGGACCTCGCCATGGACGTCGGGAGTGAAGTTGCGCATCATGCAGCCTATTGCGCATAATTTAAGTAGTAAGACGACGTCCTGTGGCTGCACAAAAAGCGTTATTCAACATGGTGGCGTTGCTGTCGGGTTTCCTCCGAGCCATAATCCTTAGGTAGCGGACATCAACTGCAGTAGTAGTACTTGGACGGCCTGAGCATGTCATCGACAGTTCCTATCACTGTATTTCCCCAATGTCCGAACAACATCGCTTTGGTTCACTCCGAGTCCCCTGGACACTTCCCTTGTTGAGAGCCCTTCCTGGCACAAAGTAACAATGCGGACGCGATCGAACCGCGACACTGACCGTCTAGGCATGGTTGAACTACAGACAACACGAGCCGTGTACCTCCTTCCCGGTGGAATAACTGGAACTGATCGGCTGTCTGACCCCCTCTGTGTAATAGGCGCTGCTCAGGCACAGTTGTTTACATCTTTGGGTGGGTTTAGTTACATCTCTGAACAGTCAAAGGAACTATGTCTGTGATACAATATTCACAGTCAACGTCTGTCTTCAGGAGTTCTGGCAACCGGGGTGGTGTAAAACTTCTTTTGGCGTGTGTAATTACCAAGTGAGGTTTGGGAGAGAATAGTACAATTCCCAGAGCCAGAAATCTTACACCACACACTCGTACCTTTTAACAAATATTTAAGGCTCCCTAAATATCGTAGCAGATCTGCTTTAAGCAAAGTAGCAAGCGGCAGTCATGTGCTTTTTTTTTTAAATTTTTTGATGTTATGTTACAAATTTTACTTACTAACTTACCATACTCATTGTTATTGGTGTTGCTGCTATTGTTGTTCTTTTGAGTCTGAAGACTGATTTGGTGCAGTGGTTCATGGTAGTCCAACATCTGCAAGCCTCTTCAATTCTGCATAACTCCTTAAACCTACTTCCAGTACAACCTGCTTACTCTAGTTGAGCCAGAGTCTCCCTTTGCAGTTTTTACCGTCCGCACAGTCCTCCATTGCCAGCCTGACCATCCCCTGGTAGGATGTCTTCAATAAGCCAGTCACTTCTTCCTGTCAAGTTACGCTATACACCGTGTTCATTTTTACTGAAAACACTGAAATATCTCGAATATTACACATCGGATAAAAAAAAGAAAAAGAGTTACAAATTTCAATTTTTTTGTTTTGGAGGGGGGAATCCAGTGCTGTTGCAATCGACCAACGCCGGTCCCCCTACGCCCCTCATTCCGTGCGTGGGTGGCGGGGGCAGCTTTGAAATCTTCAATAGGAGGTCTCGTTTATTGCAGAATCGAATTTACAGGAAAATCTATGTACGTTTTGTCTTAACTGTCTCGTGGGCCCCTACCACGACGGCTCAGGCGCGTCCCCAGGTTGCTGATAGGGGATGCGCCCTTCAGATATGAAGTGTAGCTGCGAGTACAAAAAAATACGCAGTCGCGGACAGCCGGTGGGGGCAGGGGATGGCGTCATGAACCGTCCCTGGTTCTTCTTCTCTTACTATCAAATCTATTCATCAAGAATCAGCAACATTAATGGGCATGGGTCCCTTTAAAGGAAAATGTTCCGGAGGTAAACTAGGTTTCCATTCGGATCTCCGGGCGGGACCTACTTCGAAGAGATTCAGGCCGAAAGGAACTTTCATGTTGGGAACATGGAACGTTAAAAGTTTGAACAGGCCAGGAACGTTTCAGACATTAGTAGGTAAACTAGATAGATTCGATGTAGACATTACAGCTATTCAAGAAACTCGGTGGCAGGGGGAGGGTAGCATAAAGAGGGGTAACTATACATTTCTCTATGGAGGTGCGGAAGCTCACAGTTTCGGAACAGGTTTCGCAGTACAGAGAAAAGTGCTTCACGCAATCAGAGATGTAAGGTTCATTAGTGACAGACTATCAGTTATAGTGTTTCCGGCAGGTGGAATAGACCAGTAGTAATTAATGTACACGCACCAACTAAGGACACTGAAGAGAGTGTTAAAGACTGCTTTTATGAAGAACTAGATCAACTGTGGGATGAGTTCTCCTCGTATGAATACAAAATTAACCATAGGTGATTTTAATGCGAAGATAGGGAAGGAGGAAGCATTCCGGCCTACAATTGGGAAAGAAAGTTTGCATAACATTTCGAATGATAATGTCACAAGGGTGGTTAACTTTGCTGTTTCAAAAGACATGATTGTTGAGAGCACATATTTCAAAAGGAAGGATATTCATAAAACAACTTGGGTGTCTCCGGATGGACACACCCGAAACCAAATTGATCAAGGGCTTCAGGGCTAGGACAAATGCACTTCGAGGGGATGCTTGGGGAATACTGACAGACCCCAGTGCAGCATTTTGAGCATCTATTAAATGTACACCAGGAAGCAGGAAATGAACAGGCGTACGAAATACATACAGCAGAACCCCAGACACCTGAGCCAACGTTAAAGGAAGTAAGAGAGCTAATCAATAAATTGAAAAACCACAAAGCACCAGGATCAGATTGCATAACTGCAGAATTAGTTAAAAATGGGGGACAGAAATTGGTGGAAGTAGTTCACAAAGTGATAACTAAAGTATGGAACTCAGAGATGATATCTGAAGAGAGGCAGGAGTCGATTCCGATCCCAATTTTTAAGAAGGGCGACAAAATGGATTGTAGCAATTATAGAGGGACATCGCTACCACCAGTATGTTCCAAAATATTCTCGAATATTCTGCTGAGCAGGCTTACACCATATGCAGATGAAATTGTGGGGGATTACCAAGCCGGCTTTCGGAGGAACAGATCAACTATAGACCAAATATTCATCCTGCGTCAAATTTTGGAAATGAAATGGGAATACAATAATCCAGTTCATAATCTTTTCATAGATTTTACAAAAGCATATGATTGAGTATCGCAATCAAAATTGTACAGAATTCTTTGGAACTTGGAATACCAAAGAAGTGTGTTACACTTATAGAAGCGATTTTGAAAAACACAAAAGGTAGAGTACGCGTGGGGAAATTGGAGTCAGAAGAATTTGTAATAAAGATCGAACTTAAGCAGGGAGATGCCCTGTCTCCACTACTTTTGAACTTAGTCCTAGAATATATTCTACGAATGGCAGCAGATATTTCAGAGGGTGTGGAGTTAAATGGAAATATTAAGATATTAGGGTATGCAGATGATCTACGAGTAAACATCATTAGCGAAAGGAAAGAACCTCTAACAGCAAATGCGAATGCGTTAATCAAGGCTAATGAAGATGTAGGTCTAAGGATAAGTGAAGACAAAACTAAATACCTGGTTACTACTAGAATGCCAACAGCAGTAGGTCAGGAAATGTTAAAGGAGTTGGAGACATGCAGTTTGAAAAAGTGAACACATTTAAGTATCTAGGCGTGGACATCACTTCGAGAAATGAGATTGAATCCGAACTGAAGAAGAGATTACGGGGGGGAAACGCCTGCTATTTCTCACTGAATAGATTACTTTCACCACGGATATTGTCTAGGAATTAAAGATTAGAATATACAAAACTATTATTCTATCAGTTATGCTGTATGGGTGTGAGACTTGGTCTCTCACTGTGCAAATGAAAAGCCGTTTCGAGTACTTGAAAACAAAATTTTGAGGAAAATTTGCGGAGCAAAAAGGGATGACATTAGTGGAGAGTGGCGAAAACTGCATAACGAAGAGCTTCACGAACTCTGTTCGAGCCCTGACATAATCAGTATCATTAAATCACGTAGGCTGCGATGGGTGGGTGACGTAGCTCGAATGGATGAGGGCAGGGCAGCGCGCAGAGTACTGGTAGGGCACCTAGAGGGAAAACGTCCTGTGGGGAGACCGAGGCGTAGATGGGAGGAGCCTAGGTATTGAAGGTGAATGGAAGGAAATAGCCCAAGACAGGGACAGATGGCGAAAATACGTTGCTGCGGTAATGGACTCTCGAGTCCGGTATGACCAGTGAGTGAGTGAGTAAGTAAGTTTTGTCTTAAGCATTTTCTTCATTTCGCCAGGGTTGGCGCTGTAATCAGAGGAATAGAAATGGTTACACAGTGGTAATTTACGACATACTACTCAATGGCCCTTGAATGTCCAATGGCACTTGGACCCCACTTCATGCCGCGAGGGTAGGAAAGGTGAGCGTTTCATAACTTGTGACTGGAAAGCCCACTCGCAGCGTTGTATTCCTCCGACATTTCGAACAGGCGACTACTCGACGCGAAGCTGTTGCTGTGGCGAACTATACTCTACTCTCCTAATCAGAGTAACTGTTCAAACGTAGTAAATGATCCTACACAGGACAGAAGCATATCTGCGGGAATTTTAGCTCATGTTTCTGATGCGGTCGATCATTTCTTCTTGGCCTGTTGGCACTTCTTGATACACTGTACCTTATCAATATCCCTACAGAAGGAACTGCTGCGACATCAAATCTGGCGCCCTAGCAGGGCAATTAATGGAGCCATCCCTGACGGTCTACTGACCAGCGTAAACATGATCTAATACCTACCGTACTTCAGTTGTGTAAAGCGCTGGGCAACCGACACGCTGAAATTACATACGTTGTCGAACGTCCAGAACAACACCCTGCAGCAGAACCGGCAGTTCCAAAAACTTTCGATATTTGCGTCTACCCAACGTGCCGTTGATAAAATACAGACCAATAAGTTTGTTCCCAATCATGCCACACAATACGTTAATAGAACAAGGACGTTGATGGTCAACTTATCGTAACCAGTGGGAACTGTCTATAGTCCAGTAATGCATCTCATGCCGGATAATGGTACCATGTAGACTCATCGAAAAATAGCATCTCAGCAAAGAACGTGGAGGTCATTTGCATTTTGTTGACGTGTCTATTCACAAAACACTACCCGGTTATGAAAGTAGGTGCCATGAAGTTCCTGGTGCAGTGACGTGTGGTATGGATGGTACTTACGATAATGCAATATTGCGAAAATACACTGAAGAGCCAAGGAAACTGGTATACCTGCCTTATATCGTATAGGGCCCCCGCGATCACGCAGTAGTTCCGAAATACGACGTGGCATGTCTTCGAGTAATGTCTGAAGTAATTCTGAAGCTAACTGACACCATGAATCCTGCAGGGCTCTCCATAAATCCGTAAGAGTACAAGGGCATGGAGATATCTCCTAAACAGCACATTGCTAGGCTTTCCAAGTATGCTCAATAATGTTCATATCTGAGGTGTTCGGTGGCCAGCGGAAGTGTTTAAACTCAGAAGAGTGTTCCTGGAGCCACATTGTAGCAATTATGGACGTGTGGGGTGTCGCATTGTCCTGCTGGAATTGCCCGTTAGAAGGCACAGTGGATGTGAACGGGTGCAGGTGATGAGACAGAACACTTACGTACGTACCACCTGTCAGTCGTATCTAGACATATTAGGGGTCTATATCACTCCAATTGCACACGCCTCACACCATTACAGAGCCTCCACCAGCTTGAACAGTCCGTGGACTCACGAGTTTCGAGCTGTGCACGGCTCGTGTTCATGCTATTTATTGCTTGTCATCTTCTATTACGGTACTGCCGCCTCGTTTTCTTAATCCTTCCTCCCTTACTTGTCCGTTAGCGGCAGCGGCAGCGTGTATCGGTAAGTGCACTGTTGTACCATCTCTGGAGCGACCGATAGTATTTCTGGGTCGTCGTGAGTCTGGCAGCCAGTTGGAAACGGACCAGCAGTGAAGTCAGTGACGGAGCGCCGGCGAGGCGCGGACAGCCAGTGCTCGCTGACCGCTGGCGACCCACGTGACCTGTCCGACTGGAGCGGGTCGACCGTTGGTCGGTCGTTCGGTTGGTCGTCTCGTTGGCCGACGTATGTCTGGTCCTTTCAGCGTTTCCGCGCATGCGCAGTTGGTCGGTTGGCGTGGAGCAGCGAGGAAATCTCCGTCGCACGTGGGCCGGTGGCAGTGTACACGTGCGGTTGGAGTGTGAGGCGCTGCTTGCAAGTGCTACCAAGTTCGTCGCCCACCGATCTTGGACCTGAAATTTGAGTCCTCACTTAACCTACTATCGAGCCTCAACTGCTTACATTTCTTCGTTTGATCCTGCTTGTCGTTTTTGGGACATTCCCGCGAGCAGTAACGTGTGTGTGTATTCAAGTCAGCTAAGATTCCAGCCATCTTCCTATTGAGTTTTTCTTAAATTATTCCCTGTTATTGAAGTTGACCAGCGGTATATTCTGCCTTGTGGCCGTTGACATTCCAGTTGACGTAATTTTCGGCAGTGTATTTTCCTCTTGGTGTTGTTGCTGTCCAGCCTGGCGTGTAGATCGACAGATGAGGTGTTGTTGTTCGTTGTGAGCGCCGGTATTCTAAGTGTCGATGTATTGAAATCTTGTGGTCGTTATGCTGGTTGTGTGGAGCTGAATTGATTTTGTTGATTGGTCGGTCGGCTGTCTGTCGGTTGGGTTGCCTTCAGATTAAGAAGTCGCTGTACAGGCAGCCTTCCTCACCTAAACGGGCGTTAGTGTTACAGTCTCAGGCCGGCCCTTGGAAACTTCTGAGCACCGTTCCTTGTGTGTTACATAGTAATTTCCCTGTTGGGGTTTTAGTTGTTTGGTTGATGTGTAGCCTATGGCAGAGTATCAATATCTCTTAAAATTAATGTTCTTGTGTTGCCCTGCCCTTAAGACGTGAATTTTGCTATTCTTTTATATGAGGTCTTCAGACGAATTTTACACGAGATGTTTTAAGATGAGGCTTTCTGCCTTTTAAATTCAAACTCTTTTTCTAGACCTGAAGCCGTTAAACATATTTTGTTGATATGTGGCCTTCATCTGAGAGTTAATATCTCTTAAATTAATGTTCTTGTCTTGCCCTTAAGGCATGAGACTGTTATTCTTTATAGGGGCCTTAAGTCGAATTTTGTATGAAATGTATTAAGATACGACCTTCTGCCTTTTAAAATTGAAACTCTTCTTCCTATGGCTTAAGCCGTTAAATTATTTGCTGATGTGCGGCCTTTGGCCGAGTTTTAATATCTCTTAAATTAATGTTCTTGTCTTGCCCTTAAGGCATAATATCGTCATGCTTTTGTATGGGGCCTTCAGCCGAATTTAGCATGAAATGTTTTAAGATAAGGCCTTCTGCCTTTTGATTGTACCTCTTCTTTTTGCTTAATATGCAGCCTCCAGCCAAGTTCCGTTAAAATTAAATTGCTAAGGCCTTCAGCCTGTTTAGATTGAAGATTTAGAAAATATTTTTGAGTGAAACCTCCAGAAGATCCTTGTATTTCAATTTCTTGCTTAGACCTTGTGTCTTGGATGTTGAGTGTGGCCTTCAGCCGATCTAATCAAGGGAGATCGATTAAAATTTCGAGTGTTTTGTATCCTTGTTGTAATATTGTGTGTCTATAAATGACGTTTGTATGCTGAGTGCAACTGACGGCAACTTATTTTGGCCCCTTTCCACAACCTAATCCGCTCTGTCCTGCTAGCCCAGGCATTTCAAGGTTGTCTTCATTCTAGTATACCACCATCTGCTCGATACAATTTGAAACGAGACTCGTCCGACCAGGCAACGTGTTTCCTGTAATCAACAGTCCAATGTCGGTGTTGGCACAGGCGAGGCGTAAAGCTTTTTGTCGTGCAGTTAGCAAGGGTACACGAGTGGGCCTTCGGCTCCGAAAGACCGTATCGATGATGTTTCGCACGCTGACAGTTGTTGATGGTCCAGCACTGAAGGTTGCACTTCTGTCACACTCAACCATTCTCTTTAGTCGTCGTTGGTCCCGTTCTTGCAGGACTTTATCCCAGCTGCAGCGAAGTCGGAAATCTGATGTTTTACCGGACTGCTGATACGGCATACTCATCAAATGTCGTGACCTGCCATTGTAGCAGGAGTAACCGATCTAACAAGTGCGCCAGCCAAGTACGACCGTAAGGGCACGTTTTACGCTGTGCTGAATGAGGTATAATGAGGGCCACAGCTTGCCGGCGCATTCAACTTAGACAGCACAGGTCAGCCAGCGGTCCAACTAACCTGCAATGATGTGAGCAGCTTCAGTTCAGACATAAAAAGAGACGAGCAAGGAAACGATGTAGCTTCGAATGTCATTTAATTTTAATCAGAATGAAATAATATAGAGAAACTCTACTGTTACCGCGAGCTTCTTAGGTGACCAGACGGAAGGCATAAAATGTACTCGTTCTCACCGGCCATAGTATTCGAATTACAAACACGAGTGATGAAAATTTCTAACGTAAACATAGGGTAATTTTTCTGAGTGAGTTATGTGTGATGCAAAAGCATACTGCAGGGGTTTCACCGTACTGTTGAATACTGAAGTCATTGAAGGTATTCGTCAGTCATCTGATAATCTCTTAGCTCCTTCCTTACCCGAAACAGAAAAATAAATTTCGGTTCTGGAAGTGCCGCCCGCGACGTTGATAACGAGTCTGTCAACAACAGAATCCACGAAGTCAACTGGCGCCGCATTTTCTCTTCTTCTTTTATGACGAGCCGTTCTATATGTCGCCAGCGTTCGGCAGTGACGTGAAAAAGCTGCGTGCCTTAGTTCCAGTACGCCTGGCAGCATAACAGTCTTGTTACTTCTCGGGCTCAATCCCGCAACTTGGCTCCAGATCAGTTCTACTGGGCTCATTTTGTAATTGTCTCAAGATGGCCTTGTAAGCCGAAAACCGTTAGCAGTAAAGGTAATATTGTGAAACAAAAGCAAACTGGTGCTTTTCATTTATTATTATAATGTTGTTCTACCAAGAATCGACGGAAGATTCTGTTAATATGATTACTTTTCATATTTCTACGATACTTATCTACCTCTGTAGCATAAAACGATGGACATAATCGATATAGAGAAGATTTGGGTGCTCATCTTTGCCTTAAAAAATTAAATTTTTATGTTTTCTTAATGTAAGCAACTTATGTGAACAGTCTTTCACAAAATATCGATAATTAAGAATTTGTATTTGAAATAAAAACAGGAATTCGCGTCCAGTACGCAATAAGAAAAAAAAGGAGGTGCATTATTCATAAAAAATAGAGATGAGCTTTATAATTAGAGATGTAGGTATTTGAAACTGACCGAGAAAAAAAATGACAGTAGGAAGACACGACCCAACGAATAATTATCTGTGGCTTGATAGCACTCCATCACGGAACCGATTGCGCAACATGTGCGATACTGATACTGTCAACAGTATTACACAGAGGAGGTAGGAAACATCAAGGTCGACTACCTCCGTAAATTTATGAAAAACATTAAGATCATCCAATTTCTCGGGCTTTTTAACCGTATTACACACGTGTGTTTCACTACGGAATATAAAGCAGCCTCAGCCATTTTCATACTGCGCATTAACAGCGCGACAATCAGAGAACAACACTGCAGAGGCCGTGACTGTACACGATTTTAAAATAAGAACCATATATCTAAAGCATGATTAAGAAAAAACGTTGATGGCTGATAGAACATTTAAATATCTTATAGTTTCATGTAACATAACTTAGTAACAAGATATCTAATACGTACGTAGGACCTACTTCCAAGAGCGTAGCAACATTAGTGTACGTGTGCTACGGCTTCTGGCCAATCATCGCGTTTGTGTTTGTTTACATGAGGTTTATTCTTATGATGAACCGATTATAGCAACGCCGCATACCATCAAAATATATCGCTTTTAACTGTTTCCCTCTTAAAATGGATGTTAATCTCTTCAGTGTGAATATAAGATTTGTTAGTCTTTGGAACTCGTTTGTCCGTTTCATTGTGGAAAACACAGATTCAAATACCGGAGGTATAACAAGGAGAGAGGGTGCTACAGACTTACGCTGTAAGTTGTTTTGAAGCCAGCGCTTCCATCTTAGATGCATGAAAACATAAGCAGGCTACCGTGTTACGAATGGAGGCCGAAATGCACGCGTTTTAGCTCACGCAGGCTGGCGTGAGGAGGGAAGAACTATACTGACGTGAGGTCTGGAACATGACAAGGATTTAGAATTCACAAAGCGGACGTAATTAGTTTGATACGTAACTTTAATCCATTGATGATGAACGTCGCTCTTGACGGTACATGAATCACAATATTATCTGTTCAGTATAATAGTAACTGAATATGGCGCCTTGCTTGGTCGTAGCAAATGACGTAGCTGAAGGCTATGCCAAACTGTCGTCTCTGCAAATGAGAGCGTCTGTAGTCAGCGAACCATCGCTAGCAGCTGTACAACTGGGGCGAGTGCTAGGAAGTCTCTCTAGACCTGCCGTGTGGCGGCGCTCGGTCTGCTATCACTGATTGTGGCGACGCGCGGGTCCGACGTATACTAACGGACCGAGGCCGATTTAAAGGCTACCACCTAGCAAGTGTGGTGTCTGGCAGTGACACCTCTGTCTACACTCTACGAACACACATACGCCTGTAGCGCAGTTGCCTACAACCTAGTGTCGTCGTGTGAACTAGGCTTTAGTAGAAGCAAGTAAATATGGTAGATAAACAAGCTGTCCCTCGCAATCTACGCAGCACTACATGTCTCAACGGGAATCTCCTCACTCGGTGCTCTCTTTGCTGCCGGATGGGACAGATAAGCCGTCAGTAAACACAGCCGTCGATCGGATCCTCAGAGGCGGCGGTTACGTAAAGGCGACTCATGCCCGATGACCTCTGCGTCCTTCCCAGCCGCCACACCAGACTGATCCTCACGTTGACCTCTCGCGACGGCCTGGGCTGCGGTTATTTAAGCGCCCGAGCGACAGCGCCCGGCGCACTGCGTACGTGTTCTGTGTTTCGGACATGGAGATCAGCTTCAAGAACCGACGCATCCTGGTGACGGGAGCGGGTCGAGGTACATCACCGTAGCGACAACGACAGTGCAATACTTAATTAATAATTTCTACCGCTTTTTAGTAGTATTTATTAGCACGAAGCGTTTCGGCAGCATGCTGCCATCATCAGTTGCTTACAGTTATGTGCATAAGGAGCAGCCAAATGAAAACAAGACAGGTGGGAGAAAAATAAAATATTATTTCAAAAGTAATCGCTGTAACTGTTAACACAGTTATCTCACTGTAAGACAAGAGCGTCAATCCTTTCGTGGAAATATGTTTGTGGTTGCTTACGGAAGCGTGATGGTCCTCAGGAACACACCTCTTCGTCAGAAGCGAATCGGCCGCCAGCAATGTCTTGTTTTAGGGCTCCAAAAATATGGAAACCACGTGCAGAGAGATCGGGACTACGTGGAGGATGTGTAAGGGTTTCCCAGTTACCCAGTGAGGCATAGCTCCGTATACCGATCCTGCCTTGGAGGCGGTTAAGTGGGAGATGTGTCTCAGAGCTGGACAGTGGCAGATGGTGACGCCAGACTAGACGCGCACGTAGTTTATGTATCAGCCGATAGAGGACAGTACTGGGTAGGGGGACTGATTTAGTTTCGATTGTGCCCACTAGCGTGCACTAAAGTAAGAGAATGTTTTCATAAACTGTTCTAGTATTTTTATAAAGCGTTATTATGTCTTTTTGTGTATGTAAAATGTTATAAGTGTGTTTTAGCAGTATGAATGAGGCGTGAGTGTGGTTTAAGGTTAATATGAAGATAATTGTTTAACGATTTATATAGTGGGATTTAGAATGGGAACATTTCGAAAAAGTATGGATGTAGACAAAGGGGATTTTTGTAGAATAGATTTGTAAAGTAAGTTTATGGTAAAGGGAAACTTAATTCAGGTATAAATAACAATAGTAAATAAATTTATGCATAAACAAAACTTCAGCATATTAGATAATTACGTCGGTAAAAAGTGCAGTTGTTAGGTTTACTATTCTGCGAATGGTTATTGATGAAAAGCGCGGACTGACGCGGGAGAATGTTGTTTTGCTATTGGCTGTTGAGTAAACTGACTACTGAGAAAGCAAAATACTTCGCTCGTCTTTCTCTGCTGGTAGAGAAGACTCAGAGTATTCTAGAGAAGAGTCGGAGCCTAGCCATGAAGCAGTTCGGACGTGTGTAGTAGTAGTTCTGGTTAAAACGATAAGTTGCCGGATCTAGCAGGGTTTCATACATCAAAATTGTTGTAAAGTGACGACATAATTATTCCGATGGATGTGTAGAAATTTGGATTTTTTAAGTGAATTTTGTCATGGGAAAAGACTTATATTCCGCGTGGCGTATTGAGCAGGTCGGTGGATGAATACTGGGACTGCATTTGGAACCGACAGACTTAATATTTGGCGAGCATTATCAATCAAAAACAATCAGTATTTTTATACTTACTACGTTTTCGGGAAATGCAACACCATAAGCTTGCTAACATGGGATTGTGAGTGACTGTCTCAAGACTAGCACGGCCTTGGCAGTGATGCTTGTTCACCTAAGTTTCAGAATATATTAATTGAGGACAAAATTTCCAACCTTTCATTTCGTGTGAGAACTCACTCCCGAAACGTAGATTAGTGACAATTGCAGCCTGGTTCACGTCGAAGTACAGTAGGTCTCGCTCGGCTTCCCTACTGATGATCTGCTGAGACAATGTTCACAGGTAGGTGCAGGTCCGTCGTAAAGGGACGGAAGGAACCCAGCGGAACATCTGCAGCAGAGTCGGCACAACCTTGGCAACATGAAGGCAGGCATTATCCTGCGGCGGAATGATGCCGTCCGTCAACATTTCTGGGCGTTTGGACTTCAGTGTCTGCAGAAAGTCCACGTACCGCTGTGCTATAGTTGAGACGCAGTGCTCCAGAAAGTTAATGGGCAGCAGGACCTGGCAATCATAGAAGAAGTTCATCGTGACCTACCGGAGCTGGCGGGCCTGTTGTTTCGCCTATGCTGCAGAAGTATCTCTGGACAGCCGTTACATATCTTTCCCCATATGATTTCTGTATTTTTAAGCACTAACGAAAGACATTCGTGTGCGTCGATTTGCTGAGGACGAAGACGTAATATTTGTCCACGAAGGCGCTGACTGTCTTGTCTCACAGTGGGACATACAGGGTGTTTCAAAAATGACCGGTATATTTGAAACGGCAATACAAACTAAACGAGCAGCGATAGAAATACACCGTTTGTTGCAATATGCTTGGGACAACAGTACATTTTCAGGCAGACAAACTTTCGGAATTACAGTAGTTAGAATTGTCAACAACAGATGGCGCTGCGGTCTGGGAAACTCTATAGTACGATATTTTCCACATATCCACCATGCGTAGCAATAATATGGCGTAGTCTCTGAATGAAATTACCCGAAACCTTTGACAACGTGTCTGGTGGAATGGCTTCACGTGCAGATGAGATGTACTGCTTCAGCTGTTCAATTGTTTCTGGATTCTGGCGGTACACCTGGTCTTTCAAGTGTCCCCACAGAAAGAAGTCACAGGGGTTCCCGTCTGGCGAATAGGGAGGCCAATCCACGCCGCCTCCTGTATGTTTCGGATAGCCCAAAGCAATCACGCGATCATCGAAATATTCAATCAGAAAATTAAAGACGTCGGCCGTGCGATGTGGCCGGGCACCATCTTGCATAAACCACGAGGTGTTCGCAGTGTCGACTAAGGCAGTTTGTACCGCCACAAATTCATGAAGAATGTCCAGATAGCGTGATGCAGCAATCGTTTCGGATCTGAAAAATGGGCCAATGAATCCTTTGGAAGAAATGGCGGCCCAGACCAGTACTTTTTGAGGATGCAGGGACGATGGGACTGCAACATGGGGCTTTTCGGTTCCCCATATGCGCCAGTTCTGTTTATTGACGAAGCCGTCCAGGTAAAAATAAGTTTCGTCAGTAAACTAAATGCTGCCCACATGCATATCGCCGTCATCAATCCTGGGCACTATATCGTTAGCGAATGTCTCTCGTGCAGCAATGGTAGCGGCGCTGAGGGGTTGCTGCGTTTGAATTTTGTATGGATAGAGGTGTAAACTCTGGCGCATGAGACGATACGTGGACGTTGGCGTCATTTGGACCGCAGCTGCAACACAGCGAACGGAAACCCGAGGCCGCTGTTGGATCACCTGCTGCACTAGCTGCGCGTTGCCCTATGTGGTTGCCGTACGCAGTCGCCCTAGCTTTCCGGCACGTTCATCCGTCACGTTCCCAGTCCGTTGAAATTTTTCAAACAGATCCTTTATTGTATCGCTTTTCGGTCCTTTGGTTACATTAAACCTCCATTGAAAACTTTCTCTTGTTGCAACAACACTGTGTTCTAGGCGGTGGAATTCCAACACCAGAAAAATCCTCTGTTCTAAGGAATAAACCATGTTGTCCACAGCACACTTGCACGTTGTGCACAGCACACGCTTACAGCAGAAAGACGACGTACAGAATGCTGCACCCACAGACTGCTTTGTCTTCTATATCTTTCACATCACCTGCAGCGCCATCTGTTGTTGAATTGTAACTACTGTAATTTCGAAAGTTTGTCCACCTGAAAATGTACTGTTGTCCCAAGCATATTGCAACAAACGGTGTATTTCTATCGCTGCTCGTTTAGTTTTTATTGCTGTTTCAAATATACCGGTCATTTTTGAAACACCCTGTATATACCACTGTGAGACAAGACAGTCAGCGCCTTCGTGGACAAATATTACGTCTTCGTCCTCAGCAAATCGACGCACACGAATGTCTTTCGTTAGTGCTTAAAAATACAGAATTCATATGGGGAAAGATATGTAACGACTGTCCAGAGATACTTCTGCTGCATAGTCGAAACAACGAACATAATGGAATGTACTCGAATTAAGTCGGGTGATGCTCAGGGAATTAGATTAGGAAATGAGACACTTGAAGTAGTAAAGGAGTTTTGCTATTTGGGGAGTAAAATAACTGATGATGGTCGACATAGAGAGGATATAAAATGTAGACTGGCAATGGCAAGGAATGCGTTTCTGAAGAAGAGAAATTTGTTAACATCGAGTAGAGAGTTAACTGTCAGGAATTCGTTTCTGAAAGTATTTGTATGGAGTGTAGCCATGTATAGAAGTCAAACATGGGCGATAAATAGTTTGTACAAGAAGAGAATAGAAGCTTTCGAAATGTGGTGCTACAGAAGAATGCTGAAGATTAGATGGGTAGATCACATAACTAATGAGGAGGTATTCAATAGAATTGGGAGAAGAGGAGTTTGTGGCATAAGTTGACAAGAAGAAGGGACCGGCTGGTAGGACATGTTCTGAGGCATCAAGGGATCACAAATTTAGCATTGGAGGGCAGCGTGGAGGGTAAAAATCGTAGACCAAGAGATGAATACACTAAGCAGATTCAGAAGGATGTAGGTTGCAGTAAGTACTGGCAGATGAAGAAGCTTGCACAGGATAGAGTAGCATGGACAGTTGCATGAAACCAGTCACAGGACTGAAGAGCACAACAACAACGACATTGATGTCTTCCTTGCGAGGTGCGTTCTATATTGAATTACACGGTATTTTTTCCCATCATTCAGCGCTCGCCGTATGACTGATCGCTATAGGTGCAAGTATGTAGTGCTTTGGTCAAACCGTAGGTGGCAGCGCAGTCGCTATAAGTGTAATCCCTGAAACATTTTCCCACATGCTGTCATTACGTGACAAGGCAATATGTAGTGTGATCATCAAGGACAGCCCTGCACGGCGTGGTTTCTGTGCAAGGAGGACGTAGGCACCTCGGATATTCACAGGCGGCTGGTGGCAATTTGTGGAGAGTGTGCACTGTCAATAAAAGATGTTCCAGCAACGCGACAAAGCCCGTCCCCCTACGATTACGACTCGGAAGACTACGGCTGCTGGAGCTGCAATGGGGTTCCAGGTACTGCCACACCCATCGTATTCTCCTGGCTTTTCCCCTTTTGATTCCCACATACTCAGGCCTATGAAGAAACCTCTGTGCAACAGCACTTCACAATACTTCTAAATTCGTGTCTGTATGTATCAAGTTACTATCTGATAAATGTATAGAACAGTGTTAAAATTAAACTTTTGAATGTGAATATGTGGAGCTCATGCTACTCGATGTGAAATGCAGACTAGTCGGTATATTAAACAATCCGTCTGCGAGAAAGTAACCCGTTTGCCATGGAATTTACTTATGCTGTCTGACTGCAAAACAAAATTATTCTGTATAGAATGTTGGCCCTGAATACAATTAATCTTTATCCTTAGCCTTGAAAACAATCACTGCACCAGAACCGTTACTCTAATTACAGAGGAAATGAACATTTAAATAAACGCATCTGACTTTCTGATAAACTGCTTGTAAACTTACAAGATAGCACTTCGCTGAAATCTTTTGCTAAAATGAAACCTCTGAATTATTATAATATTTTCAAAAATACCACATTCTGACAATCGCTGTATCTTACAGTGGACATGGTTTTGATGATAATTAAATTTCTTGGCCTACCTGTGAGCAAATTTCATTTGCTGTACTTGAGATATGCAATGGTAGACGGTATCTCACAAATTTTCACAAAAACTGCGTCTAAAGCACATGGAATGTGCGGTGCGAGTATACAAGCACATTCATAAAGCTAAAAAATGAAAGACGAGCAACTAAACTTAATGATTGATCAATTAGAATAAAGACTCCAAGCTTCATTAAACCATATGTCCTAGTCATTTTGCAACTTGTTTTGATCTTCTGATGACTTTTCTAGACGGTAAATGACGGCATCTTCTGCAAATAATTCAAGAAGGTTCAAAATGGTTCAAATGGCTCTGAGCACTATGGGACTTAACTTCTGTGATCATAAATCCCCTAGAACTACTTAAACCTAACTACACTAAGGACATCACACACATCCATGCCCGATGCAGGATTCGAACCTGCTTGCAGCTATCATATGTTAGTTAGAATGTAGTAAAGTACTCTCATTTAGCGCAAAGTATCGTTTTGAAAAAATGCAGTGCTAGATTGTCTAAATGTTACTGTCTAAAATACCTGCTTCACAGGTGGTGAAAAAGGCAGGCAAGTTAAACTCATTTGAAACATAATTTATCCTTGATTACGAACATGAATGATTTTTTTGGTAGTTATTTGAGCTCATTGGTCAGTAGGTTGCCTTGAAATGTAAAAATATAAACTATTTCAAGTAAAGCTAAGAATTAACTTCGGTTGAATTAGTTTTTACTACTGAAATAACCGTAGAGTTTGACTAGTGATACTATACTAGTTTAGGGTCCCCGCCATATTCTTCTAATATTAGAAAGATAATGGGAATATTATTGCTACTATGGAAATCTGATATATTTCTTTAAATTCGAGTGTAAAAAGTGTAATTGAGATATTATTTTTTTGTGATTGTTACATGTCAGTTAAGTTAGAAGCCCCCCACCTCCCCCATGTCCAACTTTAGTACTGTACTTCCTGCAGTAACATCTCAGTACTGAGTCAAGTAATGATCTTGATTGTAGCTGTTATTAGTATGAGTTTGGTGCATTTTTGATTTCTATGATTACTGGTTTGTGCATTATTGGTAACTGCTGCTACCCACAGCTCAGAGAGCCCTGTGTCTGTTTGTGTCGTGTGTGCTGTTCAAAGGCAATACTAATGAGAGTAACTTCAATAACTGATATTCAAGTTTCTTAAACTTATATTTCCAAATTAATGTGCCTAATTAGGCTGCCGACCGTTCGTCTTTTTCATTCACATATTAATTTGACTACTTTCATTAAACCCCAAAGTTAAAGTCTGTTTAGTTTTTCTATTCATCGCACTACATTGAAAATTATAGTCCCATACCCTTATCTGTTAGACAAACATGCGGACAAAATTCTAAATCCTCTCGGAGGGTAACATTAGTTTGTTCCACGGCAGGCTATTGTTATACGTAGCTTTTCCCATGACATCAGTAAAGGTTAGGTTGCTGGGGCAGAGTAACACATACGCTAGTGCATTACACATTTGCAAGCTACTGTTATACTTGGTAGTCGCTCTGCCGCGGTGTAAGTTAATGCTTTGTTTGCACGCCGTCAGCGCACACTACAATCTTCCGACGGCCAAGTCCCAAGCCGTGCTTAGCTGCAGTCCGCCGCCCTTATTGAGGCTGTTGTCATAAATTTTTATCTCGAGCGCTTCATTTATTACGCTATCTCAGAAACTATTAGTCCGTATAAAAGCAGATATCGTGTTGAATGCAGTACAATGTCCGCTTTCTAGAGCATACTCTGCCACCACCTATTTCTTCGGTGCCATAGACGAAAGCATACCTCTCGCTCTACACAACTGCTCAATAATACGCGCAGTAAATCCGACATAAAAGTGTTCGCATCCACACGGTATTCTATGTATTCCTGGCGTTCTGAGGCCTTCAAGTATTGAGTGGGAACGCTGAGCGCACTTGGCATGTTTTTAATGCACAATCTTTTTTTACGAATTAATTAAATTAATAATATTATATTATGTTTATAAAAATGTTCAGCGCAAAGAGTTTTTATAAGATAAAAATCGATTTTTTTATCTTCTAAGTTTTTTACAATCGAAGACTTTTTTATCTTATAAAAAACTTGGTACCGAAAATGTTAATAAACATAACATAATAAAATACTCATTTTTATTTATTTTTATTTTATGGCCTCTACTCATTTATACAAAGGTTTATACAGGTTGTTGTTACTCAATAATACAATACAGTTCAGTAATAATTCAATAAGAAAAAATACAATAGAGCAGTAGCTGTACAGGGATTGTTATAATTTGTTATTATAGGAAGGGTGTTTTGCTCTCCTATCTACCCAATACGTCTTCATTGTTTCATATATTTTCTTTCTTTCTTCGTCTGAGATCACTCTTCCTGCAGCACTTTTACTGATCTTCGTTTATACCCTGGTTTGTGTGTCTTGCAGGATTCTGGTTGTCTTTGTTTTGTTTTTTAGGTCGTCTACGGTAATTTGGAGTTCTCTTATATCTTCATTAATTTCTATGATCCATTAAATATTGCTCTTACACCTTATACACCGTTTCATTTGAAGCTATTACCCACTGCTCAGTTGCTCAGTATTGTTTATTTATGCATATTCTAATTATTCTTCTTTATGTCTTTAGAATTTTGTTGTTTCGAAGATGGTTTCAGCTGCTTTAGTTATTTCTGGTTGTGTAACTATTGCATAATGTTTTAATTTTGCATGTGTGGATAGGTTTTTTTAATTATATGTGGTTTTGGAAATGTAATTTGCTTTGTTCAGTTTTTCTGTTTTGTTTTGCCAAGACGGTTTCTCACTTAGATTGTAAGTTACGATTTCACATAAATATTTAAATTTTTCAAAAATTTCGATTTCTCGCCCTCTTGTTGTAATTTTGTTTGGAAGTGGTGAATCAGTTAGCGTAACTCTGTCTTTTTAAATGATATTCTGAAACCTGCTTTCTGTGCTATTTCTTGTAGTGATTTAACTTTTTGTCTGGTTTCTTGAACATTGTTGGCTCGAGAGCAAAACCATCAGCAAATCCTAAGCAGTTCAAACTTATAATAATTTTAGCACTCCCTATCCTTATGTTCTTTAGGTTATACTAGTGTACTATTCTTTCAATGTGTATTCCAGGGCGCAATTGAAAAATAACGGTGATAGCCAGTCACCTCTTAAATCTGCTTTCATAAGCAACTGTTCAGAAATTTCTCCTCTAGACTTCGATTTTCTGTTGGTTTAAGTTTTAGTAATTTAATTAGTTTTGGATGGAGTCAAGATTCCTTAAAATTCTTAGTACTGCAGGTCTTGCCTTCTTAAAATCTGCAAATACCATTGCAAGATGTTTGTTTCGTTTCGTGTAGTATGCCATAATCAATTTTAAACTAACGATATGCTCTGCACGGCTTCTCCACGGTCTGAACCCCCCCTGGGATTCCTCTGACCCCTGTTACAGTTGTTCCTTGATCTTCCACGTAGGATCTCGTATCAAATCCTGTATGTGCGGTCTAGGAGGGAGATTCCGCTGTAGTTTTATGAATTGCTCTTATCCTCCTTCTTCTGAAGTGGCTCCGGTCCAATGTCCAAGGAATTGCACTGTTACCGAAAATTCACCTTTTTCTGATTATCATGTGTAGTTGTTATGGGACTGCATGTTTGTGTTTGGTTCTGTTGTGTTGTTGTCTGTGGTTTGGTGCTTTTTTCTTTTATCTTACTTTTAATTTTGTTGTTTATCTTTGTGACTACGTTATTATTGTAACCATCATTTTTGCTATCTGAATTATTATGTCCAGCTCTTTTTTGGTAAGTTTCTTTGGTGAGTGGTACTGTGTTGAGTCTATGGAGCATGTGTCAAAGTGCTGCTTGCTTTTGTGAGTGTGGGTGGTTCGAAGATTGGGGAATGATGATGTCCTTTGCTGTGGGTTTATGGTAAATTTCAAACATATGCTTACTGTTATGTATATCTTGTTGAAGTCAGTATGTAGTTTCTCAATTTTTGTCTGTGGTTCATCTATTAAGCAAAGGATGTCATCCGTATATCTGAATCAATACAATATGTTGTATTCTTTTGTTACTACTTTTGTGAAAATGATCTTTTCAATGTGGTTTACAAAAATATTTGCTAAAGCTCCGGAAACTGGGGTATAAACATCATGAACAGAAGCTAGTCTTGAACATACACTTAGTACTTTGTTAGGTTGCCAACAAGTAGGTAATCGTGCGTAAGAGGAGGAAATAAGCAATTGAGTTGCAATATTTACGTTGTGAAAAGCAGTGTGAGACGAAATAGTTATATCGAGTGGAAAAAGAATAATAGTACACCACAGGAAAGATGAGAAACGTGGTGAACAGTATGAAGAAAGTCAGAACGAAAAGTTGTGCTTATATGGCAATAATAAGAGTGCTAGTGCGACCTCCAGACCAGATGTGAGGAAACGCAGATCAGCAAATTGTAATTAATTTTTTACAAAATAAACGTGACGTGAACTGTATCCTTATACATCCCCCTTATAGATGCCTTAGATCAAGATAAGGAGTAACGCGTATGGGATAAATAAATTAGGTAGCAGCAGGAAAAGCCAGTTTATTTACAAAAAAAGTACCTTGTGTAGTGTTTATTACGTCTTTATGGAATCCTCTCTTAATTCGCCTAATGTTCTGCGTGAATTTTTTCCTTCCCTTTTTGTGCGCGATCGTATTTTCTCCTGTTTTGTATGCTTGTACCTTAACCATGCGTAGTGTCTTTCTTCGTGGAATTTGTCACATTTCGGTGTCCACCATGCATATTTTCTTCGAGGGTGCAAGGGAACTACATTCTCGGCTTGTTTCCTGTGACTTGGTACCAGGTCTAGATTGTTTGCTACTTTAATGGTTTGTGTTATTTGTTGATATTTGTCATTTTTAATTAGCTGGTGCTGATCATGCACTCTTCTCGTTTCATTAATTTTTTCATTCTTTTTCTTTAATGAAGTGACTTCGATTTTAATTTTAACTAAGTAGTGGCTTAGCCTGTGCCTCTCAACACGTTGACGTTGTATATTTCCTTACGAAAATTTGAGTCTATACAGATATGGTCTAGTTGCCACTCCCCCTTCATCCAACTTCATTTGGCTTCCTCTTGAAGTATGTTGATTGAGATATAATGTTGTGTTCTCAGGAGTGTTTACAAGTCTTTGAACATTCTTGTTTATAAAGTTATGTGGCCACTGCTTTCCAGTTGCATCTTTATATGTCCTTTCTTCTCCCAGCTTGGGGTTGAAGTCTCAAAATAAGATGTTTCCATTTCTGTCATTTATTCTGTCCACAGTTTGTTCGAGGAGGTCCCAAAATTTATCTACCTCTTCTGTGTTTTTGATATAATTTTTTTTCATTTATAGTTCTGTCGGTTTTGTTCATTGTTTTAACAGTGAGAGTTGGAATTCTTGGTGATATTGCTTGAAAATCAGTTATTGACTCAATTATTTTTATGTTCACTATAAATCCTTTTCCAAATTACGGACATTACTTCATAACCCTCTGTCCTGGTTTCCCGTTATAAATTCGATACCCTTGTTACTTGAATAGATCTATCATGTTTCTCATTTCTTGTAGCCCCGCTATTAAAATATTTTTGTTTATATAATTCACCTATGAAAAGTCTGGAGTTTTCCGATCTAAGGTAGTGAGTTTATGATGTATGTTGCTATATAATTTTTTTGCTTATGTTGACTCTTCTTTTTGCGTGTCAGTGTGCAATTGGGTGTTTGCAAATGCTCCGATTCATTGCTGTCTTCAAGGTGGCTACCCACGGAGTCCGATGTAGCCTTTACCTGCCTTTTTGGCCAGGACAGTGGTACTTTTTTCCTAAAAGACCTTTCCATATTTAACTTCGAAAGGTAATTAACCTTAGCTGGAGCAAGCTTCGATTTGAAGCTACTGTTGTTAACTGCAGAGGGTGGGTTTGGTCCGTGACAGTTACGTTATTCCACTCAAGTCCATTAGTTAGCCAGTTAGGACCTGCCCTACCCCTCCTTCCCCCCCCCCCCCACCACCCCAAATCTACTACCTGGGACGCACCACATAGAAGTATCACCGCCCCTCCTGCTACGGCAATGTAGTAATTTCGTGGGTAATACAATACAATGTAATGTAATATAATACACTGTTAATTGTTTCATATATAATGCAATTAATTTGTAAAAATATGTTGTGTATAAAAAACATGCCAAGTGCACTCTTTGTACCCACTTGCTACTCTTACAGCAGACTTCTTTGGGTCCCCCTTGGGCTTGTGTTTACAGTTTTTGGGAAGAATGTTTACGAAATCAGGCAGCTATTGCAGGTGATTTTCTTGAATACTTCCCATCAAGTGGCTCAGTTCCTTGGGCAGATCCTCAACGTCAGAGATGGGTTCCGTTCGATACACCAAATTCCGTCCGTGTCCCGACTCCCGCCCTCAGGCGGGTTTACCGGATGGGCTCCGCCTTGCGACTCTTAGCCATGATTTTCAGCTTCCTTCTTTGTCCTGTCTCCCTCGCTCCCTCCCCTCCACCCCACCCCCCTTGGTTAGTGCCTCGGCCTCGAATTCGCACGGATCTCCGCCGAGGTCCGAAAGATTCCATCCCCCCTGTGGTGTTCCGTTCCTTTTTCCGCCAAATTTGATGGGAGTTTCGGCTCTAAATCTGCTGATCATGTGGGGTATGCCTTCACGTCCTCTGTTGGAATGGAAAATCATCTGCTGCCACCTACATGTGGGGTGTTTACTGCGGAATTGATGGCAATTTCCCAGGCCATTACCTTTATTAAACAGTCCCAACACAACCGCGTTTTGTTATGTACGGACTCAATGAGTGGCCTTCTTGCTATTGACCAGTGTTTTTCGCGCCATCCCTTGGTCTCTGCCATCCATGAGCATCTCGCTGATATTCACCGTGCCACTTGTTCCGTTGACTTCCTGTGGGTCCCTGGCCATGTGGGTATCCCGGGTAATGAGCTCGCTGATCGTTTGGCTGGGGCAGTAGTGACTTAACCCCCGTTTTCTGTAACCCCTCCTGCAGCGGATTTACGGCTTCACATCAAATCCGACTTCGCATAGTCATGGGCCAATTCTTGGGAAGCTACTGCCCTGTCTAATAAACTTCGTGCGATTAAGGTGACACCAGGACCGTGGCGTTCTTCCTTTCGCCTCTCCCGAAAGGACTCGACCACCCTGTGTCGTCTCTATGTCGTCTCCGCATTGGCCATACCAGGCTGACCCATGGTTTTCGTTTGCGTGATGAGCCACCCCCACTTCGTGGTTGTGGAGCCTCCCAGTCAGCAGTCCACATTTTGGTTGAATCCCCCCTTCTTGTGGCTCTGCATGCTAAGTACAGACTCCCCCACACTTCACCTTTGATGTTGGCTGACGATTCCTGGATGGTCTCTCTGGTCCTGGGTTTCCTCCGGGGAAGGGGGTTTTATTCTCAGTTTTAAGGTTTTTAATCTCTCTCTGCTGTTGGGGCAGGGCGGTGAGTGGTTGAGTGTTTGGGTGTCTCCCACTGTAAGATTCCCGATTCACCTCCCTAACAGAGATCCTTTTTTTCTTCACCTTTTACTCTGTTTTTTACCTTTTTTTTAAGGATTGGTTAGTCTCCTTTTCCCATACGTACTTCTACATACTAGCGGTTGCACGTTTTAAGTCACAGGTGGTCTAGCCTATGCTGCTTCAGCGTAGCGTTGGGTGCGTTCTCTTGCTGACTTCCCTCATTTTCTTTTTACCATTGACAACATGACTGCCCTTTTACGTTTTTAGCCTTTTCCCTTTTATTGTTCTGACTTTCCTGAGATGTAACATTAGCGGAATGGACCACATTTGAAACAAGGGACTGATGACCTTGCTGTTTGGTCCCTTAACCCTCAAACAACCAACCAACCAATCCTTCCGTGTCGATGAGTTTCTGGTGAACACTGTGGCTAAGACACCCATTTGCTTTACAGTTGATGAGGACATCAACGAACGGCAGGCCACCATCTGTCTCTCCTCCATTGTGAACACGATGTCATGGATATTGTTTCTGTGGTCCAAAAATTCTCCAAGCTTTTTATATTCATGAGTCCAACAAAGAACGTATCGTCAGAGAAATGGTAAAAGCAAGTAGGGTGTGCAAAGCCATTCCAGAACGCCATAACATAAACAGGTTACCTATAACTAGACCCTAAGGGCTCCCCATCGTGACGTTGTCTCTCTGGTTAAAATATTCTCCATCATAGAAAAAGTACGATGTTGGCAGAGTATTCTTAACACTCCGATGCTGGCGCCTGTAAACTCACACGGATTTTGGAGCCGGATCTGTGAGGTCCATCACTCAAATTGACAATACTTTGAAAATATCACGTATGGATGAGCTGTAGGATCTAGTAAGGTAATATATTTATTTTTAACAATTTCATTAGAGAACATAGAAATAAGGAACTACGCTTGGAAAAATTTAATGTTCCGTAAATGGTTTACATGGTATGTACGACATACAAAGTCCTGAAAAGTAATTTACAACTAAAAATATAACAAATAAGAGACGTTTTCGTGTTTCTTCTGGAGGAGCACCTAATTCAGATCCTTCACGGCAAACAAAATCACAGTGCTGAAGACACAGATATTGTTCACATTGTTTACACGAATATTTCGTCAGTCGTCTTGTACTAGTTGTGAGGCGCGGTTTGCAACACATTCGTCTTCCTTGATTGGTCTCGGCATCGTCGGCTCACTCACCAACAAGACCTGAAGGTCGGCGATATTGCGGCAGAATTTCAAAAATGCTCGTAGCCATGGTCCGAGATAGTTTGGAAAGCACAATTCATTTTACCAATTGATCTCCCAAGAATTCCCATCCGAGCTGACGAAGAAACAGCCGTCGGTGGACACTTTCGTTTCCATTTACCATATAAATTATCTGGCAATTTATACCAGCAACATAAAATACGACCATGGGCCGTCGTCGTGGTACCCCTCTGAACGTTGTGGGCAGACCACAATTTGTAAAAAATATCGACTGCAATTTTGTGTGTGTTATAATATGTTATGGTAATAGGTTTTCTTTAATCTCCCGTGCTTTCGTCAATTTCAGCGTCATAATGCATACTTGTGATCAATAAAACATTTTTTGTTATTTTTATTTCGTGGGACGTACGAAACAATCGTACCTTCTTTTCTGTAAGCAAATATGCTAGAATTTGCAGCCCTGGTTTGCACATCCTTCATTTCTTTCGGGATCTGCTGTTTATTTGTTTTCAGGGTTCCAACATATGACAACCGGTACTTCTCTGACAAATCACAGAGCAGATTTACATCACTGAACCAGCTGTCAGCACAGATATTACGTCCTGAATAAGTGGAAGGGGCCACCAAACGTTCAACCACGTCACTGCTTTTATTATTAAACTGAAATGGACTATCTGGCTGTCTGCCAGCATAGATCTCCATATTGCACGTGTAAAACAGTTTGGAATCAACTGTAGCAAATATTTTTATTCCATATTTTGCCTGCTTCGACGATATAATTGGATAAAAGAGCAACGTCATCTGAAGGCCTCGAGTTTCTCGTTAATGGTGACGTTTTGGCCTACAGCGTAACAAGATAGGCAGTTCTTCACAAACCTTTGAAATAAATGTTGAATTGGCGTCACGCGGTCCCCTTTTCTGCATTTGTTACGTGATTGTCTACCATCAAAAGCGCAGAGCTTGTAACAGAAAACGAAACCTGTACTCACTCATGGTCAACCGAAATGTCTCGATTCCCAGCCCCTTGGAATCACACAGATCTTGAAGACTTTTCCTTTCCGCCTTTTGCATTTTAGCTATGTTTAGAAGTCCAATGAAGGCTTTTGTGCCGACTAAGTCCGTTGGGTAAGCGTTTGGTTCAGCTGGTAATTGCTTCGAATAATTCCATTGTATTGGTTCGTGTTCTTTACAATCATTTCCAGCATTTCCTTGTCAAATAAGCTTTCCCATGTTTTTGAAATTCCTTCAATATTATTTGCATTTCCAGTGACACCAAGAAGCCTTATGCGGAGAATGTTTTTCTTTCTTTTTTTCCTGCGGTTTGTGTATGGTGCCTTTTACCAGTCGAATTATTTGATTATTTTCTTTCCTCTCTTCCTATAACGACGCACACGGCCCTCTTCCTCACCTGAACTCACTCTGTGTCACTCTGTTCAGTCTCTGAGTCGTCTCTTTCTTCTATGCTTTCTTAGGCATCAGTATCTATCTCTTCGTCTCCGCCGCGCGGGATTAGCCGAGCGGTCCCAGGCGCTGCAGTCATGGACAGTGTGGCTGGTCCCGGCGGCGGTTCGAGTCCTGCCTCAGGCATGGGTGTGTGTGTTTGCCCTTAGGATAATTTAGGTTAAGCAGTGTGTAAGCTAAGGGACTGATGACCTTGGCAGTTTAGTCCCATAACATTTCACACACATTTAAACTTTTTTTTTCTTCGTCTCCCAAATCGAGAATAGGAGTCCTGTGTGCAGTATGTTCGCCCTGGTGAACGCTGTCTTCAAACAAAATTTACTGAAAATCTGTAACTTCTGGATTGTGTGTATCCAGAATTTCATTTGATCGCATGTCCAGACAAACAACAGATCTGTAAACAATGTTAACATTGCCATGTGGAATAATCGGGTCTACTGCCAGATGTTTGTGTCGCTCTGGCTCAATATTTCGCCCACATAACTCGTTGCCTTCTTCAGGTGCTACCCGAGACTGCCGTATTGGAGAGTTTTTTTTTTTTTTTTTTTTTTTTTTTTTTTTGCACATTTCATTCTTCTCCTCAGGGGAGAAGGCGGGCTGTTCTAGTGCTTATCTGTTTGCCCTTTATCAGCCATAGGTTACAATTTTTATTTTATTTATTTCCATTTTCTTTATATATTTCATTACATGCCATTATTTTATGTTGGGTATCTTTAACTTTACGTTACTTTTTGGTGAATAGAATGTGAAAGAAAATTGATTGAGTTAATTATGCATAACTGAAGTTATTTAACAATATAACTAACTTAACAAGGCTAATTGTTTACTTAATTGAATCTAGGATGCGATTAGTTATTGACTTTATAAGGTATGTGGGGGTGATATGACATTATAACTGGAAGTGACACATTAAGCTAGTGGGTGATTATTATAGTGTTTTTTCCCTATGTAATAATTCTATGAAATGCAAAATTTTGTGGGACAGTGTTGTTGTTGTGGTTGATATACTCTAGCTTAGACTAATCTTAATACTAGTGTTTACAAGCTCTCCTTTCCTGTTCCGCAGTAGTTGGAGCTGGTTGCTACAATTTTTTGTCTTTTTTTGCCTTATATCTAGTTTTACATATTCTCGTTTTCCTTTGGTGTTACTTGGAGCTGGTTTTTACATCTTATCTATGATTTCCTTGATGCTATTGTGCTTTGTGTTATGGGGTGTGTTGTGTGTTGAATGCAGGGGGCTGTCGTGGTGCACTAGGTCATTTGTTGCTGTGCTATTGTCTTTCGTCTAGGTGGGGTGGGGTGGTTTCTCCTCCTGTCAGTTGTGTGGGTGCCAAGTCGGGGAACTCGGTTGATGTATTTTGTGGTACTGTACGCTCCGGGTAAATGTATTTCTTTTTAGGGCGTCTTGCTGTGTGTGGCTTGGTCGTCATTACGTCTTCCATATCGGGTCGTTTGTGTAGGATGTGTGAGCCGTATCTTGCCCTAAGTTTTGCCAGTCTTGTTTGCAGTGGGGTTATTTCAGTCGTCTCGTATACTTCGTCGCTAGGGTGCAGCATGGTAGTTTTGCTAGGCTGCGTAGTAGTCGGTGTTCTGTCGCGTGCAGTCTCAGTCTGTTTGCTACTGTCTTCGTTATTCCGCCCAGTGGTGCAGCGGCGTATTCGTATATTGGTCATATGTATGTCTTGTACGTGTGTATGGCCGTCCTGGTGGAGCAGCCATACAGCCGTCCTTGCACTTGTCGGTTTAACTGTTGTCGTTTCCTCGTTTTGTTGAGCAGGTATTGCAGGTGGGCTTGGTAGTTGAGGTGGTAGACACCGAGGTATCTCGCGTTGTCAGTCAGTTGTATGGGCTCGTTCCACAGTCGGAGTGTTATGTCTTCTTGTTTCTGCTGTCGTTTTCCCGTCAGGTTGCGGTGTTAGGAATAGGGCTAGTTGTGTTTTGGTCGGGTTAGGTCGAATTCTCCATTTGGTCATCCATGTCTCTAGTTTGGTCAGGTATTTTGCAGCTTTTCTTTGTATTACGTCAGTTATGAGTCCTGTGCACCAATATGCAGTGTCATCTGCATATAGGGCGATTTCTTCGTGTTGGTCTGTTGGGGTCGGTATGTCGTGTATAGCGCGTACAGTAGCGGGGATGATATTGCACCGTGTGGGACTCCTGCCTCTGGGGTGAATGGTTATGAGGTGGCGTCTTGCCCATGTACTCCGCTGTGTCGTCCGGTCATTTGTGTTTTTGTGAGGCGTACGAATTTTGGTGGAAGGCCAAGTTTGAGCAGTTTGAATAGGAGCCCATTGTGCTATAGACGGTCGAAGGCGCGTTCGATGTTCAGGAATATGGCTAGTGTACAGTGCGATTTGTTGAAGCCGTGGGTGATGTCACATGTCGGTTTAAGGAGTGGGTCTGTGGTGGAGTGGTTGGGGCGGAAGCCGGCTTGGAGTAAGGGAAGTAGTTGTTTGCTGTCCACATATTTCCACAGTCTGTCGGTCAGTATACATAAGTTTTGCCTATGACGTCTAGTAGTGAGATAGGTCGGTAGGAGAGGGGCTCCGTTCTTGGTTTGTCGGGTTTGAGGATCATTATGGTCTTGCTTGTCCTCCACGCAGTCGGGATTGTTTCTGTCGTCAGGCGGTAGTTGAAGATCAGTGAGAGGATTGGGGTTAAGGCAGGGAGGGGGGCGTTCTGCAGGTGGATACGTTTGATGTTGTTTTGTCCTGGGGCTGAGTTTAGTCCGGTGCGTATTGCTTTGGTGATTTCAGCGTCTGTTATAGGTTTGGTCAGTTCGGAGGTGTCTTCTGTTTCTGCTGTTGGACTTGTTAGCAGGTCAGGGAGTTGGTTCTCTACCTGTCGGTAGAAGTCGTTCTCGAACTTGGCGTCTGTTGGGAAGGAGTGGATGATTTGGAGGGCGTTCTGGAATGTGTCTGCCTGTGTTTTAGGGTCTGTGATTGATTCGTTGTCTACTATTAGTGTCTGGTTGGGGGGTTTATTTTGTCCAGTCAGCGTCTTGAATTTGTTCCAGAATTTTCTGCCTTCTTTGCAGTTCAGTTGGCGGCAAGTGTTGCCCCACTCTTTTTGTTTGTACTGGGACATTATACGTTTCGCTTGTGCTTTTAGTCGGTTCCACTGCCGTCTTAAGTCTGAGTTATTGGTACTTCTAATTTCGCGCTGCAGTTGCCTTTTCCGCCTTAGGATCGCTAGCGCCTCCGCCGGAATGGCGGGCCTTCAGTTTTCTATGGTCTTTTGTGGCATTGCTTCGTCTGTTGATGTTGTGAAGTTGGTTTCTAGTCGCTCGTTTAGATATTCCAGGCCGCCGTTGTCTGTCGAGGAAGTTGGCGTTGCTAGTTCGTCTTGTATGACGGTTTTGAATTTCCCCCAGTCGGCTTTTGCGTATAGGCGGATGTTGCATTGTGTGGGGTGAGGCGGTGGTGGGTTTATGGCGGCTGTGGCTAGTATGATGGGGAGGTGGTCGCTGGTCGTGGGGTCTCCTAGGAAGGGATTGGAGAGGTTATTGGCTAGGATCGGGCTATGGAGGATATGGTCTGGGGTGGAGGAGCCGCGGTGTCCCATGAACGTTGGTTGGTCGAGTGCAAGTATGGATATCGTGTCGGTTGTTGGTATGTCAAAGAGTGCTCGTCCATTGTCGTTTGTTGCTGTGCAACCTAGTTGCGTGTGGCGTGCGTTCGGGTCGGTCAGCAGGATGAATTTGCTGTAGGTCGTCATCAAGTACTGCAAGAACTCTTGTGGGATGGGGTGTCAGGGTGGATTGTACAAATATGCGACAGTCAGCGTGCATCTTTGTTGTGTCCTAATTTGCACCACAACAGCTTCTGTATCCTGTAATTGTTGCGGGAGGGGCACCTCTACAACTGGGATGTTGATATGTGGGTATATTGCTACGGCCCCCCGCCCCTCCCGACGTCAGGTCTGCTTTTGGAATGGCACGTGTATCTGTTTAGTTTACAGTGTTGTTGTGGGCGCAGCTATGTTTCGGCTACGCCAAGGATGTGTACCTCGTGTTGGTGCATTAGTGCGTTTTTTTCTGCTTTGCAGCCTTTGGACATTTACAAACATGATGTTGACGCCGTCGTTCTCTATCCATCCCGCCATCATGATTCTGACCGTTGTAGGGGGGGGGGGGGGGGGGGAGGGGGAGTTGTTTACGTTGTGTCTGTAATTGTTACGTGGACCGTGTTGTTGCTTTGTGTCACTTCCAGGTCTTTGTTTAGCAGTTGTCTGACAGTTTGGCGTAGGACAGTCTTAATGTCGTGTTTTCTGTCCTGGAAGACGTTCAGCAGGACGGTGGTGAGTGTGCAGATGAACTCTTCCTTCACCACTGCCTCTTCTTTCAGTTCTGCTGCAGTTTGGGGGCGTGGGTCAGATTCGTCAATAGGTTTGATGACGGCCTTTGCGTAGATGTTTACTGCTTCTTTGGGCCGGCTCTGGCATTTTAGTGACAGTGCAGAGTGGCTTTCTCCGCAGCTTCAAATGGTTCAAATGGCTCTGAGCACTATGGGACTCAACATCTTAGGTCATAAGTCCCCTAGAACTTAGAACTACTTAAACCTAACTAACCTAAGGACATCACACACATCCATGCCCGAGGCAGGATTCGAACTGCGACCGTAGCAGCCCTGCGGTTCCGGACTGCAGTGCCAGAACCGCACGGCCACCGCGGCCGGCTCTCTGCAGTTTGCGCATTTCGTGCTGTTTGGGGGTGCGTTGCACCTTGACAGCGTGTGTTCCGCGCTACACTGTGGGCGTTTTGGTTTGGCCATGCAGCGTGCGTCTTGTGGTCGAATGACAGGCAGCGACCGCATTGCGCCGGCTGGGGGGGGGGGCAAAAGGTTCGATGGTTCTACTGTTCATACTTTGTAGTCGATCTTGACACCATCGTTCAACATTCTGTAGATGGTGTCAGGATCGTGAGTCAGTACTCGGAATTTCATGGTTGGCCCGGCAGTTTCGTGGGAAGTGATTCGCCAGGTTTTGTGGACCTTCAATCCCTGCTCGAACAGCTGTTGCTTTACTTCTTCCTCATCCACCTCTTGCTCTACACCCTTGATCACTGCTTGCAGAGTTGTCTGCATTGCAGTGGTTCTCTGGTTGGGAGCAGTACACTTTAATTGCTGGTGAGCGGTGGTTGCGGAAGGACGCCCGCAGGATTGGCGCAGCTTCCTCGGATGCGTATCTTATATTTGTTGAGAGGCCTCTCCCGAAGTGCTTATAATGTTTGCCTTCATGTTTGAGCTGGCGAATTGCTTGAAGGTTGTTGCTATGGAGTTTTGTGTTGTTTCTCGCGGCATGTTGAGTAGGATGGTGGGCTGATGGTAGAGGGGTTGGGGGGGGGGGGGGAGTCACGTCGCTCGACCAGTAGGTGGATACCCTAGGTCTTCGTGGCGGCGTGCTGCAGTAGGAGCTCGGATAGGTACCTCTCGATGATGGGGTCCGGCTCCTCTGATCCCGTTGTGCAGATGGTACTTTATCTAGGGATGGTGGGCTGATGGTAGAGGGGTTGGGGGGGGGGGGGGGAGTCACGTCGCTCGACCAGTGATCTCGGATCGGTTTCGTCGGTGCGCTGGCGCGTTGTCAGCTCGGCAGTCTAAATATTTAGGCATGTGTGGCCGCATTTGGCGCGCTGAGTTCCCGCTTGGTTGGCTCCTTGCTTTGATGCCTGAAGGTATCCATGCGAGTGATCAGCCCTATCTACTCGTGCGTTGGTTACGGAGCTCTGCTGCTGGCCCTGGCACGGATTTTTCCCTGCAAAGGGGGCAGAGATGCTCTGCTGTGCGGATGGAGCTGTGGCTTTATGGCCTTATATTTGTTTCGCTGCCATGGCGGAACAGCATTCGACACTTTTGCTTTTTTTGAATTCCACGACAATTGCTTTCCTGGATGTTACCGTTTTAGCGGCAACAGCTGTCGTCGCTTTCCGGACTATCTCCTTCGTCTGGACGCTTCGACTCGTCCGCTGGCTGCTGGTGCCTTTGTCCGGTGGTGGGGGCTAATGGTGGCTGGTGACCCCCTCAGCGCTCTGCTATGACGACCTGCTCGCTTTGGCTGCCACGGCTCTAATGGGAGGATCTTCTCCAGTATTTATGCCCAGACTGCGTTGGGTGCCCTCTTTGCTGTCCGCTCCCACCTGGCGCTGCTGGTAAGGTGTTGTCTCTTCCCCAGTGCTCCCTCGGACGTCCGTGCCCGGCTCGTCCACCGTCTGTGCACATGGCAGCTGTCTGGGGCCGGACCAGCGTTTGGCGTTCCGTTAGCGGTCCGCGCCCGCTTGGCGCTCCTAATGAGGTGTTGGCACTTCCCTGGTACTCTGACGCTCGTCCGCGCCCGGCTCGTCCACCATCTGTGGTCATGGCAGCTGCCTGGGGCTGGACCAGCGTTTGGTGTTCCGTTAGTGGTCCGCGCCCGCTTGGCGCTCCTCCTGAGGTGTTGGCACTTCCCTCGTACTCTGACGGTCGTCCGCGTCCGGCTCGTCCACCATCTGTGGTCGTGGCAGCTGCCTGGGGCCGGACCAGCGTTTGGCGTTCCGTTAGTGGTCCGCGCCCGCTTGTCGCTCCTAATGAGGTGTTGGCACGTCCCTGGTACTCTGACGGTCGTCCGCGCCCGGCTCGTCCACCATGTGCGGTCGTCGCAGCTGCCTGGGGCCGGACCAGCGTTTGGCGTTCCGTTAGTGGTCCGCGCCCGCTTGGCGCTCCTCCTGAGGTGTTGGCACTTCCCTGGTACTCTGACGGTCCTCCGCGCCCGGCTCGTCCACCATCTATGGTCGTGGCAGCTGTCTGGGGCCGGACCAGCGTTTGGCGTTCCGTTAGTGGTCCACGCCCGCTTGGCGCTCTTCCTGAGATGTTGGCACTTCCCTGGTACTCAGACGGTCGTCCGCGCCCGGCTCGTCCACCATCTGTGGTCGTGGCAGCTGCCTGGGGCCGGACCAGCGATTGGCGTTCCGTTAGTGGTCCGCGCCCGCTTGGCGCTCCTCCTGAGGTGTTGGCACTTCCCTACTACTCTGACGATCCTCCGCGCCCGGCTCGTCCACCATCTATGGTCGTGGCAGCTATCTGGGGCCGGACCAGCGTTTGGCATTCCGTTAGTGGTCCACGCCCGCTTGGCGCTCCTCCTGAGGTGTTGGCACTTCCCTGGTACTCTGACGGTCGTCCGCGCCCGGCACGTCCACCATCTGTGGTCGTGGCAGCTGCCTGAGGCCAGACCAGCGTTTGGCGTTACGTTAGTGGTCCGCGTCCGCTTGGCGCACCTCCTGAGGTGTTGGCACTTCCCTGGTACTCTGACGGTCGTCCGCGCCCGGCACGTCCACCATCTGTGGTCGTGGCAGCTGCCTGAGGCCAGACCAGCGTTTGGCGTTCCGTTCGTGGTCCGCGTCCGCTTGGCGCACCTCCTGAGGTGTTGGCACTTCCCTGGTACTCTGACGGTCGTCCGCGCCCGGCACGTCCACCATCTGTGGTCGTGGCAGCTGCCTGGGGCCGGACCAGCGTTTGGCGTTCCGTTAGTGGTCCGCGCCCGCTTGGCGCTCCTCCTGAGGTGTTGGAACTTCCCTGGTAGTCTGACGGTCGTCCGCGCCCGGCTCGTCCACCATCTGTGGTAGTGGCAGCTGTCTGGGGCCGGACAAGCGTTTGGCGTTCCGTTAGTGGTCCGCGTCCGCTTGGCGCTCCTCGTGAGGTGTTGGCAATTCGCTGGTAGTCTGACGGTCGTCCGCGCCCGGCTCATCCACCATCTGTGGTCGTGGCAGCTGCCTGGGGCCGGACCAGCGTTTGGCGTTCCGTTAGTGGTCCGCGCCCGCTTGGCGCTCCTCCTGAGGTGTTGGCACTTCCCTGGTACTCTGACGCTCGTCCGCGCCCGGCTCGTCCACCATCTGTGGTTGTGGCAGCTGTCTGGGGCCGGATCAGCGTTTGGCGTTCCATTAGTGGTCCGCGCACGCTTGGCGCTCCTCGTGAGGTGTTGGCACTTCCCTGGTACTCTGACGGTCGTCCACGCCCGGCTCGTCCACCATCTGTGGTCGTGGCAGCTCTCTGGGGCTGGACCAGCGTTTGGCGTTCCGTTAGTGGTCCACGCCCGCTTGGCGCTCCTCCTGAGGTGTAGGCACTTCCCTGGTACTCTGACGGTCGTCCGCGCCCGGCTCGTCCACCATCTGTGGTCGTGGCAGCTCTCTGGGGCCGGACCAGCGTTTGGCGTTCCGTTCGTGGTCCGCGTCCGCTTGGCGCTCCTCCTGAGGTGTTGGCACTTCCCTAGTACTCTGACGGTACTCCGCGCCCGGCTCGTCCACCATCTGTGGTCGTGGCAGCTGTCTGGGGCCGGACCAGCGTTTGGCGTTCCGTTAGTGGTTCCCGCCCGCTTGGCGCTCTTCCTGAGGTGTTGGCACTTCGCTGGTACTCTGACGGTCGTCCGCGCCCGGCTCGTCCACCATCTGTGGTTGTGGCAGCTGCCTGGGGCCGGACCAGCGTTTGGCGTTCCGTTTGTGGTCCGCGTCCGCTTGGCGCTCCTCCTGAGGTGTTGGCACTTCCCTGGTACTCTGACGGTCGTCCGCGCCCGGCTCGTCCACCATCTGTGATCGTGGCAGCTGTCTGGGGCCGGACAAGCGTTTGGCGTTCCGTTAGTGGTCCGCGCCCGCTTGGCGCTCTTCCTGAGGTGTTGGCACTTCCCTGGTTCTCTGACGGTCGTCCGCGCCCAGCTCGTCCACCATTTGTGGTCGTGGCAGCTGCCTGGGCCGGACCAGCGTTTGGCGTTCCGTTAGTGGTCCGGGCCCGCTTGGCGCTCCTCCTGAGGTGTTGGCACTTCCCTGGTACTCTGACGGTCGTCCGCGCCCGGCTTGTCCACCATCTGTGATCGTGGCAGCTGCCTGGGGCCGGACCACCGTTTGGCGTTCCGTTCGTGGTCCACGCCCGCTTGGCGCTCCTCCTGAGGTGTTGGCACTTCCCTGGTACTCTGACGGTCGTCCGCGCCTGGCTCGTCCACCATCTGTGGTCGTGGCAGCTCTCTGGGGCTGGACCAGCGTTTGCCGTTCCGATAGTGGTCCGCGCCCGCTTGGTGCTCCTCCTGAGGTGTTGGCACTTCCCTGGTACTCTGACGGTCGTCCGCGCCCGGCTCGTCCACCATCTGTGGTCGTGGCAGCTGTCTGGGGCCGGACAAGCGTTTGGCGTTCCGTTAGTGGTCCGCGCCCGCTTGGCGCTCTTCCTGAGGTGTTGGCACTTCCCTGGTTCTCTGACGGTCGTCCGCGCCCAGCTCGTCCACCATTTGTGGTCGTGGCAGCTGCCTGGGCCGGACCAGCGTTTGGCGTTCCGTTAGTGGTCCGGGCCCGCTTGGCGCTCCTCCTGAGGTGTTGGCACTTCCCTGGTACTCTGACGGTCGTCCGCGCCCGGCTTGTCCACCATCTGTGATCGTGGCAGCTGCCTGGGGCCGGACCACCGTTTGGCGTTCCGTTCGTGGTCCACGCCCGCTTGGCGCTCCTCCTGAGGTGTTGGCACTTCCCTGGTACTCTGACGGTCGTCCGCGCCTGGCTCGTCCACCATCTGTGGTCGTGGCAGCTCTCTGGGGCCGGACCAGCGTTTGCCGTTCCGTTAGTGGTCCGCGCCCGCTTGGTGCTGCTCCTGCACCGCACGGAATGATAACGCCACGTCAAAGGTGACGATAATATCTCCTTCTCCAAAACGCTTATAGACTTAAGATGTTTTCTCAGACCATAGTTCAAATGGTTGAAATGGCTCTGAGCACTATGGGACTTAACTGCTGAGGTCATCAGTTCCCTAGAACTTAGAACTACTTAAAGCTAACTAACCTAAGGACATCACACACATCCGTGTCTGAGGCAGTATTCGAACTTGAAGACCTTAGCAGTCGCTCGGTTCCAGACTGTAGCGCCTAGAGCCGCTGAGCCGCTCCGGCCGGCTTCAGACCGTGGTAACACTTGTTTGTGGACAATTATTGTTTTTTGGATTTCATATCTGGCACTCTCATTACTGTTTACCTGTGATGGGCCAATGCCTGTGTGCCTTGTAGGAATCGGCCGGGAGGTGTCGCTGTCTCTGGCTCGGTGCGGCGCGCAGGTGGTGGCGCTGTCCCGCACCCAGCACCACCTGGACACGCTGGTCGCCGAGGCCAGGGCAGAGGGCTTCTCCATCACCCCCCTGTGTGTGGACGTGGCGGACTGGGCGCGCACCAGGCAGCTGCTGGCCGGGCAGCCGCCCTTCGACGGGCTCGTCAACAACGCGGGCATCGCCTGCCTCGGCCACTTCTCCAGCGCCACCAAGGACGACGTGGACAAGTAGGGCGCTCGCCTCTGACACACAGCCACTCAGTGTATGCCGGCCGTGTGCCAGCTACACTACTCGCCATTAAAATTGCTACACCACGAAGATGACACGCTACAGACGCGAAATTTAACCGACAGGAAGAGGATGCCGTGATACACAAATGAGTAGCTTTCCAGAGCGGCGGTGGCGACACCAACAACATGCTACCATAAGGAAAGTTTCGAACTGATTTCTCATACACAAACAGCAGCTGACCGGCGTTGCCTCGTGAAACGTTGTTGTGATCCCTCGTGTAAGGAGGAGAAATGCGTACCATCACGTTTCCGTCTTTGATAAAGGTCGGACTGTAGGCTATCGCGATTGCGGTTTATCGTATCGCGATATTGCTCCTCGCGTTGGTCGAGATCCATTGACTGTTAGCAGAATTCGGAATCGATGGGTTCAGGAGGATAATACGGAATGCCGTGATGGATCGCAACGGCCTCGTATCACAAGCAGTCGAGATGACAGTCATCTTATCTGCATGGCTGTAACGGATCGTGCAGCCAAGTCTCGATCCCTGAGTCAACAGATGGGGACGTTTGCAAAACAACAACCATCTGCACGAACAGTTCGACAACGTTTGCAGCAGCATGGATTATCAGCTCGGAGACCATGGCTGTGGTTACCCTTGACGCTGCATCACAGACTGGTGCGCCTGTGACGGTGTACTCGACGATGAACATCGCTGCACGAATGGCAAAACGTTATTTTTTCGGATGAATCCAGGTTCTGTTTACAGCATCATGGTGGTCGCATCCGTGTTTGGCGACATCGCAGTGAACGCACTTTGGAAGCTTGTATTCGTCATCACCATACTAGCGTATCACCCGGCGTGATGGCATGGGGTCCCATTGGTTACACGTCTCGGTCACCTCTTGTTCGCATTGACGGCAGTTTGAACAGTGGACGTTACATTTCAGATGTGTTACGACTCGTGGCTCTACCCTTCATTCGATCCCTGCGAAACCCTACATTTGAGCAAGATAATGCACGACCGCATGTTCCAGGTCCTGTACGGGCCTTTCTGGATACAGAAAATGATCAACTGCTGCCCTGGCCAGCACATTCTCCAGATCTCTCACCAAGTGAAAACGTCTGCCCAATTGTCGGTGAGCAACTGGCTCGTCACAATACGCCCGTCACTACTCTTGATCAACTGTGGTATTGTGTTGAGGCTGCATAGATAGCTGTACCTGTACACTTAATCCAAGTTCTGTTTGACTCAATGCCCAGGCCTATCGAGGCCGTTATTACGGCCAGAGGTGGTTGTTCTGGGTACTGTTTTCTCACGATCAATTTACTGAAATTTGCGTGAAAATGTAATCACATGTCAGTTGTAGTATTGTCCAATGAACACCCGCTTATCGTCTGCATTTATTCTTGCTGTAGCAATTTTAATGCCCAGTAGGATACACTGAAGAGCCAAAGAAACTGTTACACATGAATAATATCGTGTAGGGCTCTAGCGAGCACGCAGAAGTGCTGCAGCGCGATGTGTCATCTACTCCACTAATGTCTGACGTAGTGCTGCAGGTCTGTCTATAAATCCGTAAGAGTAAAAGGGGGTAGAGATCTCTACTGAACAGCACGTTGCAAGGCATCCCAGATACCCTCAATCATGTCTGGGGAGTCTGGTGGCCAGCGGAAGTGTTTAAACTCAGATGAGTGTTCCTGGAGCTACTCTGCAGCAATTCTGGACGTGTGTGGTGTCACATTGTCTTGCTGGAATTGCCCAAGTCCATCGGAGTGCACAATGGCATGTTACCTGTCAAAGTCGTATCTAGATGTATCACAGGTCCCATATCACTCCAACTACACATGCTCCACACCATTTCAGGGCGTGCACCGGCTTGAACAGTCCCCTGCCGACATGCTGGGTCCATTGATTCATGACGCTGTCTCCATTACCGTACACTTTCATCCACTCGATGCAATTTGAACGAGACTCGTCCGACCAGGCAACATGTATCCAATCATCAACAGTCCAATGTCGGCGTTGACGGACCCAAGCGAGGTGTAAAGCTTTGTGTCGTGCAGTCATCAAGGGTACACGAGTGGGCCTTCGGCTCCGAAATTCCATATAGATTATGTTTCTTTGAATGTTCGCACGCGACGCTGCCTGACAGCGTAAAATTGAAATCTGCCGCAGTTTGTGGAAGGGTTGCACTTCTGTCACATTGAATGGTTCTATTCAGTCATCGTTTGTCCCGTTCTTGAAGGGTCTTTTTCCGGCCGCAGCGATGTCGGAGATTTGATGTTTTACCGGATTCATGATATACACGGTACACTCGGGAAAATGGTCGTACGGGAAAATCTCCACATCATCGCTCTCTCGGAGATGCTGTGTCCCATCGCTCGTTCACCGACTACAACACCACGTTCAAACTCACTTTAATATTGATAACCTGCCACTATAGCAGCTGTAACCGACCTAACAACAGACACTTATTGTCTTATACAGGCGTTCCCGACTGCAGCGTCGTATTCTGCCGTATCTCTGTATTTGAAGATGCACGCCTTTACCAGTTTATTTGGTGCTTTCGTGTAGCTAGACTGCTAAAGTTCACGACACAATAATACTGTTCAGAGTTTAATTTCACGAAGTTATGTGTCCATATGTTCACACATGTTGCTAATAAACCTAAATGAAGAAGTCACAAATACAAACGAAATGCCATTTACAGTTCCTGAAGTTACCTGTCTTAAAATTCACAAGTCCAAACGCTATTCTGTTTAGTTATTGAAGGTATTTTAATTCCATCTTTGCAACTGCAAGAAAATGTGTGTTTGTCACTCGAAAAATTTGCATTATTGAAATAAAAAAAAATAGCCATGGTATGTTATGAAAGGTATTTACAAATTGTCTTTACTTCTAAATCGAAACCTGTCCGTTAGAAACCATGTTGATTTTAATTGCACAGTTTCAAGCCTGGTTTCTGCTCTTACCAGGAATAGCCTTCTGCTTGCACATTTTTTGGGCATCGAACTGTTTTTAAAACATAGATGATGTTTTATACCAGTGATACGGAACCTATTTGTTCACCAAAGCACGTATTTCCTTGTAGTTGCAAAGACGCAATTAAAATACCTTCAATAATTATAAAGCAACTGGGGACAAATGGTGACACAAATGAAGAATTCTGTTTAAAGTTGACCATGGTATCAGTCGAAACTTTCTTAAGTTTCAGATTTTCTGTAGTAAACTTCTCATGTCTGTCAGAGTGCTGGCTGGAAAATTTCAGTCAGTTAAGCTGCCGCTGCTGCGCCCATTCTTCTTCACTGACTGCTCTTAGCAAACTGCCAGTAGCCAAAATGGCCGTCGCCCTTAAATGGGAACTATCTGTCGTTGCATTTTACTTATTGCTACAACGCATATTAGACACGAAATAAGACCATAATTCCACTGACTTTTCTGTGCTTCCATTGGATTTTTGCTGTAGTCATTAGCTTTCTCGTTATCTTTATCAGCGAGATAATTAACGTGTCCTTACTTACCATTATTTGTTATTGAACCTTGTGTCGGTGCACAAAAATAGCAAACACTCTCCTCTTTAAAAGAATCTGACGAAAAAGTAGAGAATCAGCTTCCTGAACCTTCATTCTGCCTTCCTCACCAAATATTTTGCCACGTGAACGTATTCGCATGTTTTTGTAGTGAAGCCTTCATACCTAGTATTTCCTTCCTGCTACCACTGCCCACATCTGTCTCTCTCCCACTGTTTCCATTTTTTCTCGTCTGTCTGTCACACTGTCACTGCCTTCATCCCTTGTTGTCACTCTTCTTAGTATTGTCTCCTTTTCTATTAGTTTCACTGTCTCTCTGCACCACAGCCATTGTCTTTGCCCCATTACTTTTCTGTCCCATTGCCACTGGCTCTTTCTTCCTCGCTTACACTCTGCTGTCTTCCGCTTCAGCCATCATTGTCTGCTCTCCACACACGTCCTTCACGATGTTTCGCTCTGGGTTTTGAGCCCTAGACCAGGAAACAGGTATAGAGGGTAGACGAAATAGTGCTTTGCTGTTCGTGTTCACCAGTGTGGGGGCGCCCACGACTCCCAAGCTTACCTATGGTATCTTTTTTGTTTATGCTGATCTTTATTTTTTGCTCCCACTGCTCCTGCCTCCATCCATCTATCATTCTCCTTTACTGCCATGCCTCTCACTAACCATCATTATCTCCTCCCTCTTCCACTGCTGTTGTCTTCATCCATCTGTTTCTCTTCCACTGCCACTTTCTCTCCTATCCTTCACTGTCTCCTCTCTGCTTCTTTCTCACTGGCACTGTCTGCTCTTTCTTCCGCCGTCAGCGTCTCTTTCAGCGCAAAAAAGCGTGAATATGTTTACTGCTCAAAATTTTTTGTGAAGAAATGGGATGAGGTTTCAGGCAGCCGGTACTCCACTTTTCTGTCATATTCACCTTTTCTTGCCATTGACAGGACGAATTTTCAGCTGGTTCCTTCTTCTCACTGTTACAGCAGTGTGTGCTGCTTGCACAGGGTGGGCAGAACCAATCTGAAAAACTTGTAAGGGTATCAGGGGGTAGGCAGCGCTTAGAAATAATTGTTGCATTCTTTCTGAGTTAATTTGTACTGAAGTTAGCCAACTGAGCCGTTGTGCATGCAAATTCAAGCGCCCCTTCAGAGATAGTACCGCCAAATGTGTTCTCTAGTTGGTATAACTGAAACCGAACAAAAGATCGATGCAAAAATGGGACATAGTTCAGTGGAAAAGATCCAACCCGAGCCAAAGGCTGAGCAGTCTCGAGTGCTATCAACTACACTGTCACAACAGGTGACACTGAATGTATCTTGTGGGCCAATTGAGTTTGCGGGCGCAACGGCCTCACTGGCTACCTGCAGTGCTACTCAACTCGAAAACGGCGCAACGCATAAAGTTTCTTCCATAACTGGTACTTCTCAGCACATTGTACAAGCTTCCAGACCCTTTCTCACCAACAAGTATAAAACGAATGCTTTAGGTCAGCTATGTTTTGACTGTTTATTCATATTATTCGACACACTTATACACTTTGATGATGACGATATTTGGTTTGTGGGGCGTTGAACTGTGTGGTTATCAGCGCCAGTTGAAACTTCTAGCTTGTCACTGTGAAGTCTCGCCACTTTCCCGAATGACGATGAAATGATGGGGAGAACAAAATGGTTGAAATGGCTCTGAGCACCATGGGACATCTGAGGTCATCAGTCCCCTAGAACTTAGAACTACATAAACCTAACTAACATAAGGACATCACAAACATCCATGCCCAAGGCAGGATTCGAACCTGCGACCTAGCGGTCGCGCGGTTCCAGACTGAAGCGCCTAGAACCGCTCGGCCACTGGGACCGGCTGATGGGGACAACACAAACACACACAGTCCCCCCTGGATATCGGACCAATATGGTGGGAGACATTCTGGTTGGTATCCCACAGTTCTCTGGGTACGTATTCAGCCTGGAATCTCATTAACTGGGGTAGAGTGATGAGTCCCGCTTCGGACTGAGCCCCGATGACCAGGGAAGACACCACAGATGGCGGTGGCGTACCGACTTGACTGTAGCCTGCAGTACGTCCCAACAACGAGGAGTGATGATCTGGGTTGCCACCTCGTTTCATAGCAGGATCCCTTTGGCTGTCATACACGGCACACTTGCAGCACAGCAGAATGTAGACGGTATGCTACGCTCTGTTTTCTTTCCCTTCATGGAAAGCCAACCTGGTCTTACATTTCAGCAAAATAACGCCTGTCCGCGCAGCTGAAAAGTTTCTCCTGCGTGTCTTCATTCTTGGCAAATCCTTACTTGCCTGAGAAGGCCGGCAGACCTCTTCTTTTTTTTTCTTTATTGTGATTTCATTCCCCTGCCCCTATGGTGCAGGGGAGGGCTGTCAGCGGCACAATCCACCGCTCTTCAGCAGAGTGACATGACAACTAAAACAAGAATAAAATGTTACATATATAAGGCGATAAAAAAGGGGAACTTAAAACAGAGTACAGGGAAAAAATGGAGGTAAAAATACACTGGCATGCAGACGTTCATGGAGAACAATTAAAAAAGTCACCAGAAAGTTAAAAAAAACGCTGTTGGCGATTTTTAAAACACGAATAAGACACTGATGCACATGCACAGGTTAAAAGTCTGCCACACTATTAAAAACAGTCCAAAAAACACAGTTAAAATCCACTTGGAGCACACACGATGAAGAATAAAACTGCCAGGTGGTACCTGCTGAGGGATATGTCAGAGAGTATGGAAAAGGAGGGGAGAGCAAGGGGCAGCAGGGGAGGTGGCGTGATGAAGAGAGTAGGGGCGTCAGTGGGTACACTAAGAGGCAGGAGACATGTGGGGCAGGAGATGAAGAGGGCAGACAGGGCAGGACGGAATGCAGAGACACTGAAAGGAGTAGGAGCGGGAAGCCAGGGAGGGAGGGGGAGGAGAGGGAGCCCTGAGGAGGAGGCAAGAAGATGGAATTAGAGTTGGTAGGAAGGGTAGATGTCAGGGCGAAGCTCATCATCCGGGATGGGTAGATGGTGGAAGTTGGGTTGGGAAAGGAGGTGGAGGGTGTGGAGATGGAGAGAGAGTGGGACACAACAGTAAAGGCGGGGAAATGGGTTGGGGGGGGGGAGGAAGGGAGACACCAGGGGGTGAGGGGGATCAAGGCAGCACAGAATATATAGTGTACGGATATGTTCAAGGAAAAGGAGAAGGTGGGGGAAGGGGATGAGGTCTTAGAGGATGTGCGTGGGGCACGGCGAGGCGGGACGCATATCGTTCGAGGATTTGGAGGAATTTATAGAACCGGGGAGGGGCGGAAATCCAAGCTATGCTGGCATAACAGAGAATGGGGCAGATGAAGCATTTGTAGGTGTGAAGGATGGTGGAAGGATGCAGACCCCACGTCCGGCCGGAGTTTCAGGAGGCGGAGGTGGTTGTGAGCTTTGTTTTGGATGGTAAGGAGGTGGGGAGTCCAGGTGAGGTGGCGGTCGAGGGTGATGCCAAGGTATTTGAGGGTAGGAGAGAGGTGGATAGGACGGCCATAAATGGTGAGGCAGAAATCACGGAGGCGGAAGGAGCTGGTGGTGAAGGCCTATGATGATCGCCTGAGTCTCGGAGGGGTTGATACGAAGGAACCACTGGTTGCGGACCTCTTCCAAGCTGAGAACGTTTGCAGCAGGCAATGCCACACAGTTAGTTCGAGATCCATTTTTTCTGAAACTCTAATCACTTGTTTGCCTCTACATGTATTTCACGTGACACGTCCAAGAGGACAGACATAACGCATTCATACTACTGATTCGCCTCGATGGGGAATAAATCCACGAGCTAGAGTGCAGATACACAATATCGTTCGGTCTGCAGCGGGAATCTAGAAGTAGTGAGCATGGGGAGCGTGGATGGGGTTTGAGGATAGGTGGACCTAAATGGGAGTGAACGTCAGTCGGTGGCCATGCCTAAATAGTCCGTGGATTCGTGACGAACATTGTGTCCAGGTGGCACTGCGGTTAACGCATCTGCCCGCTGTGTAGGAGGTCCGGGATTCGGATCCAGGGCCAGTACACATTTTCACTCGTCGCCGCTAATTCTGCATAAAGTTCTAATGCAGCTGATATGAGTTCCTTCCCATTCCTTCTACTTCTCTTCCCTGACCCTTCAATTCACATAATACTTCTCATCTACAGATTTCCTTTCTGTTCGTATAATTCTTACGTGGTGCGTTGTTTTCTTTTTTATTTTCCTTGGAGTGTAAAAACAGTCATTGGGCTGGTAAGATATACCTCACTGATAAGTAGATATAGTTTTTTTACAACATCACTGTTCAAACAACGCCTTTTCGTTACAGATGTAGTTGCTTTTTTTCGTTTCCATACTCTCATTTGTGAACCACTAATGCCGACATGGCGTCAGATCGGAAAATATCCCCCATTAACAGTTAGCTACTTCCCCACATCACGCTTAATACTCCAGATCAGATCGACTTCTCTCGTGTGTAAGGCTGTCATCTGCCATTCTGCCCCTTTGTGATGAATTTCAAATCATTAATTTATATTGTCTAAAATCTGTTCGTATATTCGGTCTGATACAAAAATTCGACTGAAAACGGTCTACTGCAGCTGCTTCTCATTGTTTCGGGGAATAGGGCATTAAAATGCGTAGACAATATGTCCGGAAATCAGAACAACAAATATGGGATCGTGTTTCACTGGCACTTGCCATTACCTCGATAGGGTGGGGAAACTGATCAAAGTGTAAGCCTTCAGAAAAATGTGTATTGTTTCGGTAGGTAATTGTTCCTGTTTTAAATGATCGCCTGCTTAGCTGAGTGGTAACGTGTTTGCCTACCATTGAATGGGCCTGGGTTCGACTCCTGGCCAGGTTGCAGATGTCCTCTGCTCGTGGACTGGGTATTGTGTTGCTCTCATTGTCATTTCATCATCAGCGACGCGCAAACCGCCCAAGGTGGCGTCCCTGTAATAAGTCTTGCAACGTGGTGGCCGAACTTCACCAGGAGGGGCATCCTGGCCACCAGTGCCGCACGCCCGATTCATTTTCTATCAAAAATACTCGGTGTGATACCTAATTGTATGCAGATTTAAAACGTACAAGTGGCAAACATCTGACAACAACCGTGAGTTGCCGAAAATTCTATTTTTCCTGGAGTGGCCACTTCACTCCCCCTGATCTTAACCTGATATTGTGTGTTCGTCAATATATTGCATCACACTTTATGCACTATCTCACCAGAAGTATCTGCATATCTGGTAGTAGATACTGATGTGGGTTGTATTAACTTTCTGCCTTCGTAACGGCCTCAAGTGTGGTGGGAGTGATTTGAGTGAAATGAAAAGTGGCGTGGCTGGGGCCTCGCATCGGGTACGCTGATCGCCTAGTGCAAGTCTTTTTAGTTGACGTCACTTTTGCGAGTCGATGGGGATAAGATGATGATGAAGACAACACAATACACAGTCCCTAAGCGGAGTAAATCTCCGATCCAGCCCAGAATCGAACCCGGGCCCCTTTGCACGGCATTCTGGCCAGCTGACCATTGAACTATCAGGGTGGACAGCTATTTCAGTGAGGTGTCTGAGTCTCTGTGGAGAGATGGCAGCCCATTCTTCCGCAAGAGCCGAAACCAGAGGAGATAGTTAAGTTAGACGCTAGGGTCTTGATCTGAGTCGACGTTCTACCTCTCTGCAGACTGAAGACTCTGGACAGGCCAGTCCATTTCTGGATTGTTATTGCCCACAAGCTGTAGCATCGCAGATGCTGCTAATCGCAGGCATGTTGACACTAACAATCGCCGTCACCAAACGGTTCCCCTAGTACACGCAGCACACAGTCCCGTTAAATGCGTTCATATGCTTCCGCATTTAGCGTTTACTTGGGCGCAGTTAGGGGACCGCACCCTAAGCACGAAAAGGTCCCCATACCGAAACACCATCACATCCTTACTCCACTGTTGGCATTACAAAAGATGACTGGTAGTGTTCTCTACACAATCACCAAATCCAAACCCTTCCATCGGATTGTCACAAGGTGTAGCATACGGCTTGAAATAACTCGTTTCCAGTCATCCACTGCCCAGTGGCAGCTCCAGTATCGCTGCAGAAATGTTTGACTTATGAGGAACTGCTCGACTGTTGTAGCTGATTTTTAACTTTCTGTCATTGTGTTACCTGGACTGCTCGTAGAAGTTTGGTACTCATGAGGGATTCCTTCCACCGATTTCGTGCGACTTTACACAGCCACCCACCACGATGACAGACGGTTCTGCCCATCAGTATATCAGGTCTCCCTCATCTCGGTTTAGCCGTTTCCACTTCACGATCACAACACCAACAGCTGACTTGGGCAGCTTTAGAAGTATTGAAATATCCTTGACGGATTGATTACTCAGGTGGCATCCAATTACCAGTGCACTGAGCTGTCCTGATCGATCGACTGTGTTCTCACTGCATCTCTACTGACAACGCATTCTTTTTCTTTATTGTGATTTCAGTCCCCTGCCTCATATGAACAGGGGAGGGCTGGCAGCGCCACAATCCGCCATTCTTCAGCTAAGTGACATGGCAATGAAATAAAAAGAGGAAACTACCCATCAAAGAGATGGAAAAGGGGGACATAAAACATGGTAAGTGGAGACAATTGGGTTAAAACATACACTAACACAGTGATGTTCATTGTGGGATGGTTAAAAAAAAGGCGACATACAGTTAAAAGAACACAGTTGGCGAGTCGTGGAGTACTTAAAAGACACGGGAGTCACATGCACAAGTTGAAAGTTGGTAGCAGTATAAAAACACACCGAACGAAACCACGGTAAGCTATGGAGGACACACAAAGACTTGCCGAGAGGGAGGGGCCCTGAGAGGAGGGAGAAAGAGAGGAGAAGAAAGAGCAGTGGGGGTCACAGGAGCACAAGAGGCAGGAGGTGGATGGGGCGGGAGATGGAAGGCAAGTCAGAAGAGAACACAGTCAAAGCATCAATAACCACCTCCTTTTATACTGGCGTGTCTGCCTCTCATGACATCTGGTGGTCAATTCTGAAATACACAGGATGTCCAGACACTTCTGATCAGATAGTCTAGATGCTTGAAAATGGTACAAATGCCGAAATCGCAATAGTGAAGTAAATTCAGTGTCAGCTGAAAACGGACGTGGTGTCATTTAAATAAGCAAAATCGTTATTCCATTGCAGCCAACGATAACAACGGTTCCCGTCAGATCACCGAAGTTAAGCAGTGTCGCGCTGGGCTATCACCTGGATGGGTGGCCCTCTGGTCTGCCGAGCGCTGCTGGCGAGCGGGCTGCACTCAGCCCTTGTGAGGCAGAGGAGCTACTTCATCGAGAAGGAGCGGCTCCGGTCTCGCAAACTGACATACAGCTGGAGAGCGGTGTGCTGACCACATGCGCCTCCATATCTGCATCCAGCGACACCTGTGGGCTAAGGATGAGACGGCGACTGGTGGTATCGTTGGGCTGTTCGGACCTAGTTTAGTTCAGCTTGTTCTGTTGAATATATACTTCTCTTCTAAGTAAGATTAAAGTGAGAGAATCGATGGGGAAGATATTTGAAAACGCATGCCTACGGATCTTTCGATGTTTACCCTTGTTATTGACTTAGAGACTAATCGAGAGCAACACACTTAAGTAGGCACGGTACCAATGTGAACATTTTCGCCAAAATGTCTTCTGTTTCGGATCCCGTAATCTACACATGATTCGCCGGATCCTCAACAACATGTAATTATCATGTTGTAAACTAAATAACCTTCTTAACAGCAACAACATTTCTCTTGGAGAAACAGCTGTCTGGCTAAGAATGCATTAAAACCGTCTCAACTGCTATAAAACACGTCTTTATAATGGTACAGGTTTTGGTCAGAATGTGACCATGACCGACGCCAGTAAGCATTATGAATAATTGTTTTACTGCGGTAGAAGTAATAAGAAATGTAAATCGGTTTACCCGCTTAGTACCTGTTTACAGAGCAAAGGCAATCAAGGATATACAAATAATAAATAAGGCAACAATAGCATTTCTGAAGATAAAAATCTCTCCAGTAATATCCTAATAATATCCTAATAAAATAAGTAATTGAAATTATCAGTTGTAATCTGATAACCCTTAATAAGATTAGTACTGCAGAATGTACAGAATAATTTAATTTTTAGAATTTATGGATAAGATAACCATGAGATGCGCTGGCGCCTTGATATATTTCTTGAATGATTTTTAATGACAGTTTTTTGCCAAGTTTCCACAGCTAAAAGAAAAAAACTTATACTATAAACAATATGTCGACGATTCCTTATTACTTATAGAGGGTGACGTAAACGCATTTGCCCAAACAATAGGCAGTATGCATCCAAAACTATCTTTTACTGCAGAAGTAGAAAACGACAAGTCAACTAATTACCTAGGCCTTGCCATTAAAAACGTAAACAATGTACATAAACTTTCCATTTTCAAAAAACCCACATGCACATATAAATGGTGATTCGCGAAGATACGCAAATATTTTAATATATTATTCAGCAAGTAAAACTAAAGAAAAAAGTTCATATAAACGTAGGTCCGCAAATGTTCAGTTACGGAGTTACGGCAAATAAAAGATTTGGCCTGGAATTTAGCAACTTCGCTAATATGAAGCCGTCGCAAAACTGTACGAGATTAAAGTAAAGCACGATTTCCATTTATGTTGTTGTTATTGGTCTGGTGAATCTAATAAAACATATCCCAGGCGTGTATCAGCAGTAGCTGTCCAGAACATTGAAAGAAGCAAAGATTATTATATAAGTAAATTTGTTTAGTTTCCGTTAAGAATGTAGAAACTTGTTGGTAACCGTTAGTGAGTTATTTCAGTCGTTTCCTAACCTTGAAACGATTTAGTTTATTCTGTACGTTCAGTGAAAGAACATGATAACAACAGTGTATTTAAGTGAATCCACGTAGCAACTGTTTTAGTTTGTAGATTATTTATGAAATAGGGATGCCTTTCAGATTAACGACAGAGGAATACGCCGATATGGTATTTATTTATGGCAAATGTGATGGATATGCTACGGCTGCAGTTAACGAATGTCGCATACGTTATTCAACTCGGAGGACTCCGAATGCGCGAACCACTAGTAGAGTATTTCGAATGTTACGGGAGCGTTTATAATTAGTACGAGCGCTCGATACGTGAAGACTATGATGAGGATATTATGGATGCTGTTCAACGGAGCTTGGGTACCAGTACACGACGTATCTCTCAACGGTTAGGCATTTCACAATCTAAGGTTAGGAAGTACAATAATCTGTACCCTCACCATAAACGAAAGTGCATAATTTACGTCCGGGAGATCCTGCCCTTCGCTTGGAGTTGTGAAACTGGTTAAGTACTAATCGACAGTTAAAAAAGTACATTTTATTTACTGATGAGGCACAGTTTACTCGAAATGGTATAAACAATTTATGTAACGAGCACGTACAGTCTGAAGCAACTCCAAGTGCAACAGTGCAACGCAATTTCCAGCAGCGATACAGCATATATGTGTAGTGTGGCATAATCAACATACACTTTATTGAACCATTCATTTTCCTAGGATGTCTATCTGGCGAGACGTACTTACAGTTCCTTCAAGAAGAAATGCCCCGCTTGCTCGAAAATGTTCCATTTGCTAAGCGATTGCAAATGTATTTTCAACATGAGGGCGCGATTCTACATTTGACCAACGCCGTTACTACAAAGTTAAATGAACATTTTCCCCAGAAATGAATTGGTCGTGGTGCTACACGTCTGTGGCCACCCAGATCGCCAGATTTAACACCAATGAATTTTTGAGTATGGGAACGGATGAAAGAGATAGTTTATGAGGGCAAAGTCAATACACTCGAGGCATTACTTGCTAGCATTATGAATGCAATAGGCGAAATTAAGAACAACCCTGTGAAACTGATACGAGCAACAAAATTTGTTCATACACGTGCAGCTAAATGCATTGAACTCGGTGGAGACATTTTTGAACATTTATTGTGAAAATGTATGTACACTGTACAACTTCCTTAACACTGAGCTTTGTTTTTTTCCAGTTTAGAATGAATTCACGTGTGCTATGGTATTAATAAAAGCAGATTATCTGACACATTCATACAGTTTCAGTTAACGTTATTATCATCATGTTTCCTAAATTAAATTCTGTAAAACGTCTGTGGAAAAGAGTGAGATTTTCACTGTGAAGCGGAGTGTCGGTAATATGAAACTTCCTGGCAGATTAAAACTGTGTGTGCCGGACCGAGACTCGAACTCGGGACATTTGCCTTTTGCGGGCAAGTGCTCTACCACGTGAGCTACCGAAGCACGACTCACACCTCGTCCTCATAGCTTCACTTCTGCCAGTACCTCGTTCTGTGGAAAACTTTGTGTAATTGTCTAGAATTGAAAAAAACAAGTTGGGCCAAGGAGTTAATAAATTAAAAATTTTACGAAGTTACTTCTTTGCTACTCTAAATGTTCTGGAAAACTACTCCAGATACACATCTGGGAAATGTATTATTGGATTCACCAAACCAATAACAATAAAAAAAGATGGAAATCGTGCTTTTCTTTAACCTCACACAGTTTTGCGATGCCTTGATATTAGCAAAGTTGCTAAATTTCTGGAAAAATCTTTTACTATCCGAAACTCCGTAACTAAACATTTGCGGACCTATGTTTATATGAACTTTTTATTTCGTTTTACTTATAGAATAAAACAGATCTTCGTGAAATATCCTGTATTTATCATCAACGTCAGTTCACTCCTTCGTCCACGATATAAAACAGCCTTCTAGATCTCTTTCGTTCACCCTTTACCGACAATGAAATACGGAAATAACTCAGTATTTTAAAGCAGTTTACAATAACCGATGGTTATTCTGTAAATGGTAGTGGGCAAACGCTTGGCTCAGCCATAAAACAGTACTAATAAGGAAAAGATGAAAACCATTCCGCTGCAATTTCACAGTAATGTGGCCAAACAAATGGAGAAAAATTTCATCAAATCTAAATTTAGATGTGGTTTTCAAGTTAATAAACTCTAAAACTTCACGTAAATCATAGGTTGAGAAGCGCATATGTCAAATTTGACGGTTGTGGTGTACACAGGAGATCAATGTTTGTGTTTAGTACTCGTATTACGTTGGCCAGACCATCCGCTCTTGTAATATAAGGTTTAAGTTGAGCATTGACAGACAAGTAACAAAACTACCTTTGGGTTGAATTTAGCAGAAACCGGCCATAGTAGAGGCAGTATTGACACAATTAGGCTCATTCTTCACAGAGCGCAAAAAGCAGATGTTTTCAGATTACTGGAAGAGCTTGAAATTGACAGAGCCAAAAAAACAGGAGCCAGCAAAAGACTCAATGGGCAACGCGGCTTTGTACCTAATGACCACTTTGCTTTATTTCATAATCGTACATATGAATTATTTTCTTATTGTGATTTGTTTCCCCTCCTCCCCCCGACCCCCTAGAGGGAGGTCGGGCTTGCAGCACCGTAAGACGCCGCTCTGTAGCCAACAGATAAAGTTAAAAAAAAATATAATGAGGAGATATAACAATTAAAAGGTGATAAAACGGTGACTGTTTTAGACTGGTCATGGCGAAAAAGTCCTGAAGAGAAAATAATAGGTCAGAGATGCTGATTAAAAACACTTACGAAATAGACAGGAACAATTGAAAAATATGGCGACAGTCTGGTTTCTGTTCACAGCACTTTATAAAGGGGACGCACAACACTGAACACTCACGGAAAACACTGCACTAGTGAGTACGAAGGCATATGGGTATGGGGATAGGGAGGACGTGGACAGATGAGGGGGGAGGGAGAAGAGGGGAAGCGATGGAGGGAGAGGAAACAGAAAAAGGGAGGAGCAGAGAGGACGCGAGAAAGGAGTGGGGATGACAGTGGAGGGGAAAGAATGGAGCCAAGAAGTGGGAGAAAGAATGGAAGGGGGGAGAGGTATCCCAGGAAAAGGACAGACGGACAGAGGAGGAGGTGAGGATTATAGTTGATCGGAGGGATAAATGGAGGGAGAGAGGACATCATTTGGGAGGCGGAATTGACGAGAGCCACCTTGGGTAAGGAGATGAAAGTTGTCGAGGTGGAGGCTAGGGGGGGTGAAGGTGCAACTTTGGTGGGTGTTGGGGAGGAGCAACCAGGGGATGAGGGGGATCAAGTCGGCAGGAGGTGTAGAGGACACAGACATGTTCAGGCAAAAGGAGCAGATGGGGGAAAGGAATCAGATCATAGAAGACCCGCATGGGCGACAGGAGGCATATACAGAAGGCGAGGTGGAATGCATGGTGCTCAATATTCTGGGGGGAATTATAGAATTTTGGGGGGTGGGGGGTGGGGGGGGGGGGAAGGTAGACATCCAAGCAGGACTGGCATAACAGAGGATGGGACAGATTACGGATTTTTAGGTGTGGAGGATGGTAGAGGGGTTCAAACCCAATGTCCAGCCAGAGAGGAGTTTAAGGAAATGGAGGCAGTTGTGGGCTTTGGATTGGATAGAGCGGAGATGAGGGATCCAGATGTGGTGACGGTCAGTGGTGAATCCAAGGTAGGTGAGGGTGGGGGAGAGGCGGACAAGACGAGCGCAGCTGGTAAGGGAAAAATCAAGCAGCGAGTGGTACGACCTACAGTGATTGCCTGATTAATTATAGAACACCTCTCTTGTGTATATCCTGCCCTTTCGTTGCGTAGTATAGAGTATGTCACGTATTGGATTAGTTTTCTTACATTGTACATATTACTCTCGTGTTTCGTTGTTCCTTCTCTGTATATGTAATGTAGTTCATTAGCAACATAATAACATTATTGAATGAGGGTTCGATATTTTATTATACTTTCCTTGGATTGGTGTATCTCATGGCATGAGAGGCCCTCTGGTGGTTAATTTCCTCCGTCTTCTCGCCTATGCTGTATTCTAATGGCTATACCAACAGATGGCGCTGATTACTTGCTTGGGTCTTTTATTGCCATCCATTTCGCCTCTTTCCCTAATTATTTTATCTGTTTTTTATTTCATTAACTACATAAGCTTTTTCTTCTATTTGTCATTACTTTCATCTAAAATGACCGCAAGAACGTCTCAGAACCAATATCTTTTTAAAAACTTAAAATTTAACTTTATTTTTAATTTACTTCATTTTATTACTGAAATAAGTGGGTAAGCTCACAGTAGGCTTTACCTATTACACTTTTTCATTATATTGAATGTTGAACAATTTTATAATTGAGTAATATGTGTAGAGGCTTTACCTATTACACTTTTTCATTATATTGAATGTTGAACAATTTTATAATTGAGTAATATGTGTAGACTTACAGTACTGACGTCTAGAGAGCTTACGATTCAAAGATATGTTGGGGTTACTGTACGATAGCTTGATATGAGCTCTGACGTTATTAGCAGTATGATTCCACTGGCCTAGTTGACCCCATATTTTAAATACACTGATGAGCCAAACATTTAACACCATCTGCTTAATAGCTTGTTCGTATGTCTCTGGAACGAAAAATATCACTGATGATTCTGCGTATCAGGAATCCGACAGATTGTTGGTAAATTTGTGGATTTATGTAGCATTAGATGTCTACCCATAGGTCACGTAACTCGCGTAAATAATGGGCCGTTGATTTGCGTACCCGGTGATGGCACCCGAAAGCAACCCAGATGGGTTCAGGAGGATTTGCACAGGCGAATTTGTTCGCCGAAACATCAACGTGAGTTCACTATAATGTTCCTCAAATGTCTCTCGTAGCATTACACTGCTGCCAACAATCTGCGTCCATGGCGTGCTGCGTGTTCCGAGCCGCCGTTCACCTCGTTGACGGCGTCTGTGAAGAAGACCATCGAGCTATTGTAGCGGAAATGTGGTTCATCTGAAGAGCCGACGCGTTTCCATCGATGGACGGTCGAATCCCGATGGTCTCGCGCCCACTGCAGTCGTAACTGGCGATGCCGTTGGGTCATCATGTGAACGTATAGGGATGGTTTCCTGCAGAGCTCCATGTTCGACAGTGTGCTCTGAAACACGTGTGACTGACTGCACTAACGTTGTACGTATTTGGTAGTGATACCACAGCTCACAATCTATCCTACTCTATTGAGCAGACAAGCCTCCAAACGCCACGTTTTGTGAAGTTATGGACGTCCAACCATTTAACACCTAGTGGTAGTTTCACTGTCCTTCTACCTCTTTCCATAGATGCTCACGACAGTAGCACATGAACATTCGCCAAGCTTCGCCGTTTTTTAGATACTCGTCCACCGTCTCAGAGTAACAATAGTCTGCCCTTTGTTAATGTCGCTTTTCTCAATTGATTTCCGCATTTTCAGTCCATATCTTCGCTTACATACTTTTGTTGCCGCATCACGTGAAGTCATGGACATCCAGCCATTTAGTACCTAGTGGTAGTTTCACTGTCCTTCTACATCTTTCCATAGATGCTCACGACAATAGCAAGTGAACATTGTTCCATTTAAAAAAAAAAACGTAGGTTTGTGTTAAAAAACATACTTCCGTGCATTTTTTTATGGTTTGTATTAACCAATTACACTAGCCCCTCTCCTCACGTTCGGTCTGTGGAATCGGTTCGTCAGTATTTGATGTGGTTTATGAAATATATCCAGCGATAACGTTAGGTGACTCACCCTGTATATACATACAGGGTGTTTCAAAAATGACCGGTATATTTGAATCGGCAATAAAAACTAAACGAGCAGCGATAGAAATACACCGTTTATTGCAATATGCTTGGGACAACAGTACACTTTCAGGCGGACAAACTTTCGAAATTACAGTAGTTACAATTTTCAACAACAGATGGCGCTGCAATTGATGTGAAAGATATAGAAGACAACGCAGTCTGTGGGTGCGCCATTCTGTACGTCGTCTTTCTACTGTAAGCGTGTGCTGTTCACAACGTGCAAGTGTGCTGTGGACAACATGGTTTATTCCTTAGAACAGAGGATTTTTTTGGTGTTGGAATTCCACCGCCTAGAACATAGTGTTGTTGCAACAAGACGAAGTTTTCAATGGAGGTTTAATGTAACCAAAGGACCGAAAAGCGATACAATAAATGATCTGTTTGAAAAATTTCAACGGACTGGGAACGTGACGGATGAACGTGCCGGAAAGGTAGGGCGACCGCATACGGCAACCACAGAGGGCAACGCGCAGCTAGTGCAGCAGGTGATCCAACAGCGGCCTCGGGTTTCCGTTCGCTGTGTTGCAGCTGCGGTCCAAATGACGCCAACGTCCACGTATCGCCTCATGCGCCAGAGTTTACACCTCTATCCATACAAAATTCAAATGCGGCAACCCCTCAGCGCTGCTACCATTGCTGCACGAGAGGCGTTCGCTAACGATATAGTGCACAGGATTGATCACGGCGATATGCATGTGGGCAGCATTTGGTTTACTGACGAAACTTATTTTTACCTGGACGGCTTCGTCAATAAACAGAACTGGCGCATATGGGGAACCGAAAAGCCCCATGTCGCAGTCCCATCATCACTGCATCCTCAAAAAGTACTGATCTAGGTCGCCATTTCTTCCAAAGGAATCATTGGCCCATTTTTCAGATCCGAAACGATTACTGCATCACGCTATCTGGACATTCTTCGTGAATTTGTGGCGGTACAAACTGCCTTAGATGACACTGCGAACACCTCGTGGTTTATGCAAGGTGGTGCCCGGCCACATCGCACGACCGACGTCTTTAATTTGCTGAATGAATATTTCGATGATCGTGTGATTGCTTTGGGCTATCCGAAACATACAGGAGGCGGCGTGGATTGGCCTCCCTATTCGCCAGACATGAACCCCTGTGACTTCTTTCTGTGGGGACACTTGAAAGACCAGGTGTACCGCCAGAATCCAGAAACAATTGAACAGCTGAAGCAGTACATCTCATCTGCATGTGAAGCCATTCCGCCAGACACGTTGTCAAAGGTTTCGGGTAATTTCATTCAGAGACTACGCCATATTATTGCTACGCATGCTGGATATGTGGAAAATATCATACTATAGAGTTTCCCAGACCGCAGCGCCATCGGTTGTTGACAATTGTAACTACTGTAATTTCGAAAGTTTGTCTGCCTGAAAATGTACTTTTGTCCCAAGCATATTGCAACAACCGGTGTATTTCTATCGCTGCTCGTTTAGTTTGTATTGCCGTTTCAAATATACCGGTCATTTTTGAAACACCCTCTATATATGTATGTGTGTGTTACTTGTGCTTCAAAAGAATTTATTTACAGAAATATACTCAAATGATGTTGCCATTTTACAAAATTAATGCCTGAAAACATCGTCTCCCAGGAGACAGCCGTTGTCAGCAATGCACTTGTCAAGGCGCTCTCAGAAGTTGACTTCCACTCTGCCCAACATTGCCGTGTCACTTTAAACGACTTCCACACCAACTGCTTCCTCCAGTTCTTCATGTGCACGTGGTTCATGGTCGTACACATGTGACTTGAGGTAACCCAATGAAACACAGTCGCACATGGACACGTCTGCGGAATGAGGACGCCAATACTGCCACCAAACTGGGAAATGTCGTGACCACGTATAGCAGTCCAAACAGCTTCCATTGAAATTCTTGCTGTGTGAGCTGCAGCCCCGTCCTGCTGAACACAAACTCGCCAGATAGGAATGCGTTTACTTCTTAATTCAGGTACGAATAATTCAGTCATCATCTCTCTATAACTTTCTGATGTTACAGTTGCAGTGTTCTCATTATCCTCTTGAAAAGTATGGACCAATAACATCTGCACTGGTTACAACACACCACACAGTCACCTTGTCACTATGTAATGATCTCTCATGCAGTAGTTTTGGATTTTCACTGGCCCAGTAACGATAATTCTAATGATTTATTATGCTGTTCAAATGAACATGAGCTTTATCACTCATAAGCAAAATAAGGTTGTCATTTCGCTCAAGTATGTCCTCCATTTCTCGAGCAGAATTTAAAAGCTGTACATAATCTCTAGCGTTCAACTGTTGCACCTTGGCCATTTTGTAGGGAAGAAATCCTAGATCAGCATGCAAAGTACGCCTTACTGAACGATCGCTGAGGCTCAGTTCAGCAGATGTCTCCTGGCAGATCAATAAGGACCACGAAATATGGCTTGCCGAGCTCTGTAAATATTCTCTGCAATGCATACTTAGCGAGGAGCCCCTGACGGTGTTCTGTTCATCACTATTCCTCATAAAGGAAGTGATTCAGCCCAACATAAAATGAAGAATTTGAAGTATAGAAATAGTCCCACTTAAATTCGAAACATTTGTTGAATGATAAACTTTCATTAAAATAGACACTTTCTTGATTGCATAGTATCTCTCATAAAACGTGAAAATTATCACATTACTTCTCTATATTAGATCTGTGTGCAACGGCTTTTTCCCAAATACATTATATATACCTTCTTTATATATCTTAGTTATAATTTTTATGTGCTTTTATATATGTTCGTCGCTGCTAGCACAACAGCTTGCCGTGTTTGTAGATGCGATTCACTTACTGTAATTGCAGTAATCGCATATAATATGTACGTTTTTGGACATATCACGGCATTATGCTAAACCAATACTGAGTAAGTTTCTGCAATAAATTTCTTACCTTTCAGATAAATTTTTATGCAAGTTCTAAATACCGGATGATCAAAAAGTCAGTATGAATTTGAAAACTTCATAAACCACCGAATAATGCATATAGAGAAGTAAAAATTGACACACATGCTCAGAATGACATGGGGTTTTATTAGAACCAAAATAAAAAAAAACAAAGTTCACAAAATGACGCGTGAAAGATCTTTTTCGTGCGTCGTTTGGTGATGATCGTGTGCTCAGCCGCCACTTTCGTCATACTTTGGGGTTACCTGAAGTCGCAAGTGTATCGTGATCGACAGACATCTCTAGGGATGCTGAAAGACAACATCCGACGCCAATGCTTCACCATAAGTCCGGACATGCTTTACAGTGCTGTTCACAACATTATTCCTCGACTAAAGCTATTGTCGAGGAATGACGGTGGACATATTGAGCATTTCCTGTACAGAACATCATATTTGCTTTGTCTTACTTTGTTATGCTAATTATTGCTATTCTGATCAGATGAAGCGCCATCTGTCGGATATTTTTTGAACTTTTGTATTTTTTTTTGTTCTAATTAAACCCCATGGCATTCGAAGCATGTGTGTCAATTTGTATCTATCTACATTATTCCGTGATTCATTCAGTTCTGAGATTTATGCTGACTTTTTGATTACATAGTATTTATGAAGTCCCTAATTTTGTAGGCTTCTGAAGATGACAAATTAATTTGTCGGAACCGGTAAAACGAAATATTAATATATTTGCAGCTTCCGAATGAATTTTATTCTGAAAAAGATGTAGTTGTAGATGTAGCGGTAGATGTCAACGGAATAGTGGAGTAAAAGGTATGTGGTACAGTATATACCCTCCGCCACGTTCCGTACGGTAGCTTTCAGTGTCAGATGTAGATGTTGATTTTTAGAACATTCGACTTTTTTGTAAGTCCTGTGCCTGTTTATTCCGTTGGGTGGTAGCATGTCCATTGTCTCGCAACTCTACCACGTGTGCTGTAGATCCCTAACGAGAGGTTTCCTCGCTTACAGGAGCTTCGAAGTTAACCTGAAGGCGGTGATCAACATCAGCCAGGTGGTCTCGGACGGGATGATCAAGAGCGGGAAGGGCGGCAGCATCGTCAACGTGTCCTCCCAGACCGCCATGGTAGGTGCCCCAGCTGCGCCACCTTGACGCGGTCCCCAGTCTCTCCTCCTGCACACAGCTGAGCGCCGGCCTGTGGCTCTGTGCAGGTGGCCATCCCCAACCACGCAGTCTACTCAGCCACCAAGGGCGGGCTGGACCAGCTGTCGCGGGCCATGGCACTCGAGCTGGGCCCGCACAACATCCGGACCAACTGCGTCAACCCCACCGTCGTCTGGACCGACATGACCAAGAAGGGCTGGCCCGACCCTGACAAGCTCGCCGCCATGATCTCCAAGATACCGCTCGGGAAGCTCGCAGGTACCAGACCACTCCACTCTGATTGGGCAACGTAGCCGGGCTGTTCGGCCCATTGATGAAACAAATTGTTTCGGGGCATTATGTGGTGGGGGTGGGGAGGGAGGGGGGGGGAAGATGAGGAGGAGGGAGGAGGCTGAGTCAGTACGACTGGCTGGGGGTTTCAGCCATGAGTTTTCCAATGTGAGGCCAATATGGAAAGATCCCACTAAATTAGTCATGCTTCTGTATTTCGTTAATGCCAGTTACAAACTGAATTAATTCTTCAGCAGAACCTTTCCTTCAGACCATTTTTACCTCTTTGCAGTTATTTATTTTAACCATCAATGAACAGAATTATAAAGCGATAAACATAAAAAGTTCTGAATGTTTTACTGGAAATCTGATATAATTAAATGTTCCTTGAGACACACAATTCTCATCTTTATCTATGATAATGATAGAAGCTGAAGAAATGGATTAAAATTTGTACCTCAGTCAGCACTTGAACACAGGTCTCGTGCTTACTTTTTTCCTTGCTGATAAGGCAGATGAGTTAGCCATTACACCATCGCAGCAGCATACGTAACACTGATGAACAGACTGCTCTAGTCCAATTATCTCCCCAACACAAAAGTGAAAAAAGGCGTGACTTTATGTTTGTGTTAGGGAGGGCATGTAGCTATGTTACCTATACTACTTCAGTGATGAAATGGGAAAACACCTCTGCTTAGTAGGTATGTGGCCCAGGACCTGATGGGATTTCAGTTCGGTTTTACTGAGAGTACTCTGTACTGCATTCGCTCCTTGCTTAGCTTGCATTTATCGCGAATCACTTGCCCAATGTAAAGTCCCGAGTGACTGGAAAAAAGCGCAGGTGACACCTGTATATAAGAAGGGTAGAAGAACAGATCCTCAAAATTACAGACCAATATCCCGAACATCAGTTTGTTGCAGGATTCTCGAACATATTCTCAGTTCGAATATAATGAATTTCCTTGAGACAGAGAAGTTGATATCAGTGCATCAGCACGGCTTTAGAAAGCATCGCTCCTGCAAAACGCAACTCGCCCCTTTTTTCACATGATATGTTGCGAACCATGGATGCCATATTCCTTGACTTCCGGAAAGCATTTGACTCGGTGCCCCACTGCAGACTCCTAACTAAGGTACGATCATATGGGATTGGTTCCCAAATATGTGAGTGGCTCGAAGACTTGTTAAGTAATAGAACCCAGTACGTTGTCCTCGATGGTGAGTGTTCATCGGAGGTGAGGCTATCATCTGGCGTGCCCCAGGGAAGTGTGGTAGGTCCGCTGTTGCTTTCTATCTACATAAATGATCTTTTGAATAGGGTGGATAGCAATGGCGACTGTTTGCTGATGATGCTGTGGTGTACGGGAAGGTGTCGTCGTTGAGGAACTGTAGGAGGATACAAGATGACTTGGACAGGATTTGTGATTGGTGTAAAGAATGGAAAATAACTCTAAATATATATAAATGTAAATTAATGCAGATGAATAGGAAAAGGAATCCCGTAATGTTTGAATACTCCGTTAGTAGTGTAGCGTTTGACACAGTCATGTGGATTAAATATTTGGGCGTAACATTGCAAGAATACGAAGTGGGACAAGCATGTAATGGCAGTTGTGGTGAAGGCGGATGGTCGTCTTCGGTTCATTCGTAGAATTTTGGGAAGATGTGGTTCATCTGTTAAGGAGACCGCTTATAAAACACTAATACGACCTATTCTTGAGTACTGCTCGAGCCTTTGGGATCCCTATCAGGTCGGATTGAGGGAGGACACAGAAGGAATTCAGAGGCGGGCTGCTAGATTTGTTACTAGTAGGTTTGATCATCACGCGAGTGTTACGGAAATGCTTCAGGAACTCGAGAGGGAGTCTCTGCAGGAAAGGAGGCGTTCTTTTCGTGAATTTCTACTGAGGAAATTCAGAGAACCAGCATTGGAGGCTGACTGCAGTACAATTTTACTGCCGCCAAATTACATTTCGCGGAAAGACCACAAAGATAAGAGAGATTAGGGCTCGTACAGAGGCATATAGGCAGTCATTTTTCCCTCGTTCTGTTTGGGAGTGGCACAGGGAGAGAAGATGCTAGTTGTGGTACAAGGTACCCTCCGCCACGCACCGCTGGGTGATTGCGCAGTATGTATGTAGATGTAGATGTACGTTCAAGTCCTCGCCATGGCACAAATTTTAATTCATTTCTTCAGCTTCTATCATTATTGCTATGCTTGTGTTACTTGACGATCACAATAAACACATATTGATAAAAGTGTATTAAGTCATGTTTATATAATATATCTTGTAGCGTTACATTTTTTAAAGTCAGGCATTTAAACATTCAGATGAATTAAATTGTTCCTTGTAAATAATTACATACATACGTGTACGTTTCTGAACATATGGAAATATTTAAAAATTTCATAGATTTTGTTCTTTTTGAAAGTTTATAAAATAGTTCCTTTTGCTCCCAATAGCCAGATTAATGTTACAGTACTTGCAGATAACTGACGAACTTCCTTTGCAGTTTGACAGCTTGCGTCTACTTCTCTTCTCAGACATCACAGACCGATGTCCAACACTTTCTGACGAACAACCTTCGGGGGAACAGCCTCTGATGCACGCCCTGTTTTCTTATTCTTTGCATATTCAGCAGCTAAACTTGAAGAAGGCCTCCCCCTATTTCTTCCACTTACATTCCTGTTCATTTTGCACAGAGCATGAACTATTTCATCTCTGAACTTCGAACTTGCCTCTCACCTTGTTCGTCTGTACACCAAAATAGTCACAGTCCCTCCTGGGCAATAGCCATGCCTTTACTATCATCATAGCAAGGAAGATAAAACAGTAGCCAATGGTAGTACTTCGTCGATCTGTATTCTGTATAATGCAGTAAGTGAATCTAAAAGATCCACTCTTCCCATAAAATCGCTGTAGAGAAGACTAACTGATAAGTAGCAACTTAAAGCCTTTCCTTGGCTTCCTTATCCAATCGTTTCGCCTTACTTAGTGGTAGCATTAGAAGCGTCACTCATGTCACGAGCAATAACACTCCTTTTCATAATATACTGCAGCATTCACTATATACAGGGTGGAGAGATTTTAATCCTGGATAGCTGATGCCAGTAGGAACCGAAATTACTGATGTTGTGTAGCTCGACAACGCACCATTTTAAACTACGGAAATTTGGCGCCACGCTCTTCGATTGTCCGCGGAATTGCCCTGTTGCCGTTCGTCCATTGACAACCAGCGCTGTGGTTGTCGGTTCAGATATACAAGCGTCCCTCGCCCCGTCACTGCCTCAACGTGATACATACACGTGTCGAATAGGTCTTGTTGTTTGCATCCAAATCATGTCAGAGGCATTCACAAGTAAGATTCGCTTCAGACCACACACACATCACCTGCAGTTCATACAGTAAACATGGCGGCACAGTATTCATTTGAAGAAAAACGAGAGATGCCACAGCTGCATTTGTCAACGGACCTTTACCCGTTCGAATCCCCTTCCTATGGCGATAGGATCGCAACGCTGAAGTAGCACATTCCCCAATCTGATAATACAGCTTCACTAAAAGCGCCTTTTTAGGTAACGCCAACATGCTGCGACTGCTGGCGCATCTGATCCTCTCTCTCTCTCTTTTTTTTTCTTTATTGTAATTTTAAAACCTCTCTCTCATTACAGCACCTTTTATACACGATTGTCATGTGCAGTCACTGACGTTTTGCTGTCCATCACCATCTGTCGGACATTTTGTGAACTTCAGATTTTTTTTCTTTTGGTTCTCCTAATAAAACCCCATGTCATTCAAGCATGTGTGTCAATTTTTACCTCTCTATTTACATCATTCCGTTGTTTATTAAGTTTCGAAATTTATACTGACTTTTTGATCACCCGTTACATTAAAATCAGACAATTGTGAGACCGTCAAATAATATTTTGAACGTTGGCGTGTGACTGTTAAATTTCGCGGCTATGCATATACTGTCACAGTTGAGGTGTCATATCTTGGGACGACACATTCCAGAAGGCTGAGTTACATTGTTTTGTGCCTACTGCTACGTCTCAGAAGTTGGCATTGCGAATAAACAAATCAGCCCTTTGTTTCTGATACTAGTTTTCGTTGAAAGTAGTGTGATTATCGGCTATTTCTGTGTTGTTTTTTATACGAAAATAAAATGACTAAGCGTAAAAGTAATTATATTTTTTGTAATAAATGACCCGTTTTCTAAAAAAGTGCTGATGCTAGAGACATTAAATTTTCACGGCATGTCAAGTGTGGTGATTCAACACATATTGAACCAGAATAATTAAAATGTCCTGAGTTGTTTTGTTCTTACGTTCATTTATTTATTAAATTCTGTCAAAAAGTTGAGTGTTTGAAAAAGAAGATAACATTCCGACAATACAACTTTAGTAATAATTCTAGTTCAGTGTATCTAGAAAGGTGCATTCAATAATTATGGAACATTGTAAGTTGGTGTCTTAAAGAGTTTCCAAGATAATGGGTCACAAAATTCGATAATTTAACATTGGCGACATAGTAATACAATGTCCCCTTAAGACATTGTCCGCTATATGCCTCACGTAATGCTCGTCAACATTACTAATTTAACTCCCTCTTCAAGGGCAGCTAGACTATGTAGAAGCCAGACTAATGTTGTTATCGCACACCCGTGACTCGTCAACAAGATCTGTTCTTTCAGACATGCAAGTACGTTTTAAAGAATGGCTTGCATCTTGCCTTCAGCTGGCAGAATCTTATTTTGCGATTGCAGTCTCGGTATTAAGCCATTTTCAAGCATCTACAATACATAATACAACGTAATGAGAACAATTGACAGTGGGATTAACATGAGGTACAACTAGTCAACCAGTCTTGTAGTTTTTTGGCATTCATATACCGAACTTAAAAGATTGTGACATATAGGGAGAGATAACAACGTAATATGTACAACTGCACATCAAATAAACTATAATCGAAACACCAACACCATTGAGGGAATGTACTACACAGGGTAGAGAAAGGCAGATCAATGGACGCTCTAGAAGAAATTGAAAGTTATAGCGCCGTCAAAGAACAACCTCAATACGCACCCAGTGAACAAAGGACCCCAGAAATAAAAATTGTCTCTACTGTTTTAGACATATACTCTAATGTATTGTAAGTGCACACTTGTGTAATATACACAATCCACTCTAAATCGCAGCACATAAAATGGACTATTGACTAATATCGGTGACTAGTTCTCTGATGTGGTGCAGTTGTGCGTACGACGTTGTTATCCCTGCGTATATTTTAAAATCTTGTAAGTTCGGTATATGAATCTCAAAAAACTACAAAACTGGTTGTACCTACTGTTCATCCCACTGTAAATTGTTCTTATTACGTTGTATTATTTTCGTAGATGCTTGAAAATGGCTTAATGGCGAAACAACAATCGCGAAATAAAATTCTAACAGCTAAAAGCAAGATGTAATCTTTTAGAAATTTTATAGGAGATGTGGATCCATTCCACAAGAAAATAATGGTACGGGCTCATGACGATAACAATGGCCTCGAATCCCCGTAGTCTAATTCTTCCTGCCCCGCGAATGCAATTAATAATGTTGGCGAGCATTAGGTCATGAATGTAGTGGACAGTGGCATAGAGATGTAGACATATGACTTACGGTGGTTTGGGCCGGTCATGGGAGTGTGTAGGGATAGCAAAAGTGGTTTAGACGAACAGTAGCGATAAGGGGGGTAAAATGGCTCTGAGCACTATGAGACTTAACATCTGAGGTCATCAGTCCCAACTAACCTAAGGACATCAAACATATCCATGCCCGAGGCAGGATTCGAACCTGCGACCGTAGCGGATAAGGGGGAAATCCGAATTCGAATCCCCATCCGGCACAAATTTTCGTATGAATACCTAACACAGTAGATATCAAAGAATTTACAGTCAGCAAATAATTTCCAACTATTTCGTGCAGCTGTTGATCGTCTTTACTTACAAGGGCTTAGAGCGTCTTGCATCGACTTACATTATCGAACGCTTTTTCCATGTTGACATAGCCTGTGTAGGTGTCGACTTTTTATTGCGTCTTGCTTCCATTATCAACTGCAAAATCAGAACTGCCTCTTTGGTGCCTTTGTTGTTGTTGTTGTTGTTGTTGTTGTTGCTGCTGCTGTTGTGATCTTCAGTATAAAGTCTGGATTGATGTAGCTATCCATGCTATCCAATCCTGTGCAAGGCTCTTCATCTCCGAGCAACTACTGCAACATACATCCTTCTGAATCTGCTTACTGTATAAATCTTTTGGTCTCCCTCTACGATTTTTACTCCCATGTTACACTCCAGTACTAATTTGGTGATCCTATGATGAATCAGAATGAATCGTATTAACGATCCCTTCTTCTATTCACGTTGTACCACAAATTTCTTTTCTCCCCAGTACCTCCTCGTTAGCTACGTGATCTACCTACCTGATCTTGATCATTCTTCTGGAGCTTCTATTCTCTTTTAGTCTAAAGTGTTTATCATCCACATTTCACTTCCATACAAATACTTTCGGAAAAGGCTTTTCGACACTTAGGCCTAACTCTATATTCGATGTCAACCAATTTCTCTTCTTCAGAAACGCTTTAGTTGCCATAGCCAATAAACATTTTATGTCCTCTCTACTTCAAACATCATCATCATCAGTTATTTATGTCTCCAAATAAAAAAAAACTCATTTACTACTTTGTCTCATTTCCTAATTTAATTCCCTCAGCAGCATTCCATTATCCTCGTTTTGCTTTTGTTGATGACGACCTTATAGCCTCCTTTCAACACACTGTCCATTCCGTTCAACTGCTCTTCCAAGTCCTTTGCTGTCTCTGACAGAACTGCAGTGTCATCGACAAACTTCAAGGTTTTTATTTCTTCTTCCTGGATTTCAATTCTTACTCCAAATTTTTCTTTTGTTTCCTTTACTGCTTGCTCAGTATACAAATTGAATTACATCGGAGACAAGCAACGACCCTGTCTCACTGCCTTCTCAACTACTGATTCTGCTTCGTGCCCCTGCCGTCAGGTTTCTGTATAAATGGTAAATAACCTTTCCTTCCGTTTATCTTACCCATGTCACCTTCTAATGGCCCTCCCTTGGCCACTAGGAAAAATTATTAAGTATTCCTGATAAGAGCAAAAAGAACAGACAGGCAGCCTCGAAACATTCCGCTGCAAAATTAATTGTAACTACTGTACCCCATTCTTTCCAGGTCCTCTTTACTACCTAGTATTAAATGATTTAAATAAATATTTCCTTTGGTGTTACGTTTGAATATGAATATTGAAACTGACCTTTTCATCAAAAATATAATATTTAGTGCTGTGGGGATCTTAATTACTGTCTTCTTGGCTGAAAAAGAGTAGATTATTAATTTTTCAGTAAAGCGTGGCGTCTCCGGAGTGCAATAGAGCGCACCCAAGGTTAAAGTTCTTCTTAGCAGCCAGCTTTGCAAGATCTGTGTCGTATTGTAGAGCTGAAAAATTCTGAGCAAGTCAGACGGATACGATTCTGAACGGCTACGACAGTCTGTGTCGGTAGGGCAAGCTCCACAAATTTTCGCTTCTCACAAAAGAGAATCTGTTCATTCCCAAAGACCGTGTTATTAAACAGGGATCGCACAGTAGTAAGTAGCATTCAAAATCCTATGTCTTCTGCTTGCTTGCACTTTGTATCCTGATTATTAGAAGAGGAAACATGAGCATAATATTCACTTCAGATATGAGAAAATTTTACCTTTTAAGATAACAATTATTATTTCATAAAAACGTTCTTTTCAGTGCTCAACTATTACAGTATATATTTAGTTTCTTATATACTTCCTTCCGCAGTCCAGTCTACAATCAGAAAAAAATTATTAGTAAAGTCACGGAATACATAAGTGTGTTAAAAATCACGAACGCTAACAAGCCAACGATGTTATTTACAATGCTGTGCTCTCGCAGGGGAAAGCGGTAATTCAGGTTGTTGTTGTTGTTGTTGTTGTTGTGGTCTTCAGTCCTGAGACTGATTTGATGCAGCTCTCTATGCTACTCTATCCTGTGCAAGCTTCTTCATCTCCCAGTACCTACTGCAACCTACATCCTTCCGAATCTGCTTAGTGTATTCATCTCTTGGTCTCCCTCTGCGATTTTTACCCTCCACGCTGCCCTCCAATGTTAAATTTGTGATCCCTTGATGCCTCAAAACATGTCTTACCAACTGGTCCCTTCTTTTTGTCAAGTTGTACCACAAACTCCTCTTCTCCCCAATTCTATTCAATACCTCCTCATTAGTTATGTGATCTACCCATCTGATCTTCAGCATTCTTCTGTAGAACCACATTTCAAAAGCTTCTATTCTCTTCTTGTCCGAACTATTTATCATCCATGTTTCACTTCCACACATGGCTACACTCCATACAAATACTTTCAGAAACGATTTCCTGACCCTTAAATCTCTACTCGATGTTAACAAATTTCTCTTCTTCAGAAATGCTTTCCTTGCCATTGCCAGTCTACATTTTATATCCTCTCTACTTCGACCATCATCAGTTATTTTGCTCCCCAAATAGAAACACTCCTTTACTACTTTAAGTGTCTCATTTCCTAATCTAATTCCCACAGCACCATCCGATTTAATTTGACTACATTCCAGTATCCTCGTTTTGCTTTTGTTGATGTTCATCTTACACCCTCCTTTCAAGACACTGTCCATTCCGTTCAACTGCTCTTCCAGGTCCTTTTCTGTCTCTGACAGAATTACAATGTCATCGGCGAACCTCACAGTTTTTATTTCTTCTCCATGAATTTTAATACCTACTCCGAATTTTTCTTTTGTTTCCTTTACTGCTTGCTCAATATACAGATTGAATAACATCGGGGAGAGATTACAACCCTGCCTCACTCCCTTCCCAACCACTGATTCCCTTTCATGCCCCTCGACTCTTATAACTGCCATCTGGTTTCTGTACAAATTCTAAATAGCCTTACGCTCCCTGTATTTCACCCCTGCCACCTTCAGAATTTGAAAGAGAGTATTCCAGTTAACATTGTCAAAAGCTTCCTCTAAGTCTACAAATGCTAGAAACGTAGGTTTGCCTTTTCTTAATCTTTCTTCTAAGATAAGTCATAGCGTCAGTATTGCCTCACGTGTTCCAACATTTCTGCGGAATCCAAACTGATCTTCCCCAATGTCCGTTTCTACCAGTTTTTCCATTCGTCTGTAAATAATTCGCGTTAGTATTCTGCAGCTGTGACTTATTAAATTGATAGTTCGGTAATTTTCACAGCTGTCAACACCTGCTTTCTTTGGCATTGGAATTATTATATTCTTCTTAAAGTCTAAAGGTATTTTATCTATCTCATACATCTTGCTCACCAGATGGTAGAGTTTTGTCAGGACTGGCTCTCCCAAGGCCGTCAGTAGTTCTAATGGAATGTTGTCTACTCCTGGGGCCTTGTTTCGACTCAGGTCTTTCATTGCTCTGTCAAACTCTTCACGCAGTTTCTTATCTCCCATTTCGTCTTCATCTACATCCTCTTCCACATCCATAATATTGTCCTCAAGTACATCGCCCCTGTATAAACCCTCTATATACTCCTTCCACCTTTCCACCTTCCCTTCTTTGCTTAAAACTGGGTTTCCATCTGAGCTCTTGATATTCATACAAGTGGCTCTCTTTTCTCCAAAGGTCTCTTTAATTTTCCTGTAGGCAGTATCTATCTTACCTCTAGTAAGATAAGCCTCTACATCCTTACATTTGTCCTCTAGCCATCCCTGCTTAGCCATTTTGCACTTCCTGTCGATCTCATTTTTGATACGTTTGTATTCCTTTTGCCTGCTTCATTTACTGCATGTTTATACTTTCTTCTTTCATCAATTAAATTCAATATTTCTTCTCTTACCCAAGGATTTCTATTAGCCCTCCTCTTTTTACCTACTTGATCTTCTGCTGCCTTCACTACTTCATCCCTCAGAGCCATTCTTCTTCTACTGTATTTCTTTCCTCCATTCCTGTTAATTGATCCCTTAGGCTCTCCCTGAAACTCTCTACAACCTCTGGTTCTTTCAGTTTATCCAGATACCATCTCCTTAAATTAGCACCTTTTTGTGCTTTCTTCAGTTTTAATCTACAGTTCATAACCAATAGATTGTGGTCAGAGTCCACATCTGCCCTTGGAAATGTCTTACAATTTAAGACCTGGTTCCTAAATCTCTGTCTTACCATTATATAATCTATCCGATACCTTCTAGTATCTCCAGGATTCTTCCGTGTATACAACCTTCTTTTATGATTCTTGAACCAAGTGTTAGCTATGATTAAGTTATGCTCTGTGCAAAATTCTACTAGACGGCTTCCTCTTTCATTTCTTCCCCCCAATCCATAATCACCTACTATGTTTCCTTCTCTCCCTTTTCCTATTGACGAATTCCAGTCACCCATGACTATTAAATTTTCGTCTCCCTTCACTACCTGAATAATTTCTTTTATCTCATCATACATTTCATCTATTTCTTCATCATCTGCAGAGCTAGTTGGCATATAAACTTGTACTACTGTAGTAGGCATGGGCTTTGTGTTCTGTCGAAAGTACAAGTATATTATTAGTCTAAATGAAGGCTTGTCTCTCCTTAACCTATCCCCCATGAGAAGTCGCAGGTCAGCCTTCCCTCGCGTGCACTCTCGTTTCTCCGAAATCCAAAGTGATCCTCACCGAGGTCGGCTTCCACGAGCTCCTCCATTCTTATGTAAGGAATTCGTGTTAGCATTTGCCACCGTGATTAATTACACTTATAGTTCGGTAATCCTTACACCTGTTAACATATGCTTCCTTTGGAATTGGAGTTAATACATTCCTCTGACTCTCCATCTTAAGAACCAGATGGAAGAGCTTTGCCGTGGCTGGCTCTCCCAAGGCGATCAGTAGCTCAAACGAAATGTTGTCTACTTCCGGAGCCCTGTTTCGACTTAGGTCTCACAGTATTCTTACACATTATTCACGCTGTGGTTTATCTCCAATACATCTTCATCTACGTCCACTTCCATTTCCCTCAAGTACATCGCCCTTGTATAGACCCTCTATATAGTCCTTCCATCTTTCTGCTTTCCCTTTTTTATCAGGGATCTGCCGTTCCATCTGAGCTCTTGATATTCGTACATCTGATTCTCTTTTATCCACAGGTCTTTTTAATTTTTCTGTCGGCGGCATCAGCTTTCCCCTCGTGAAATATGCTTCTGCATGCTTACATTTGTCCTCTAGTCATTCCTGCTTAGCCATTTTGCACTTTCCGTCAATCTCATTTCTGAGATGTTTGTATTCCTTTTTGCCTGCTTCGTGAATTGCATTTTTATATTTCCCCTTTCATCGATTTAATTCAGTGTCTCTTGCGTTACCTAAGGAATTGTACTAGCACTCGTTCTTTACCTACTTGATCCTCTGCTGCCTTCACTATTTCATCTCTCAGAGTTACCCATTATTCTTCTCCCCTGTTCTTGTCAATTGTTCTCTAATATTCCCTCTGAAACTCTCTACAACTTCTGTTTCTTTCACCTTATCCAGACCCCATCTCCCTAAATTCGCAGCTTCTTCAGTTTGAACATGTAGTCCAAAGCTACAGGTCAAAGTACAAATCTGCCTCTGGAAATGTCGTAGAATTTGAAATATAGTTCCGAAATCTCTGCTTTACTATCATCTAATCAGTCTGAAAACGTCTGGTGTCTCCAGGTCTCTTCCACGTATGCAACCTTCTTTCATCATTCTTGAAGCAAGAGTTAGCTATGATTAAACTACGCTTTGTGTAAAATTCTACCAGACGGCTTCCTCTTTCATTCCTTTCCTCCAGTCCATATTCACCTATAATTTTTCCTTCTCTTTCTTTGCCGGCCGAGGTGGCCGAGCGGTTCTAGGAGCTACAGTCTGAAACCGCGCGACCGCTAGTATCGCAGGTTCGAATGCAGCCTCGGGCATGGATGTGTGTGATGTCCTTAGGTTTGTTAGGAGGAGGAGGAGATTAGTGTTTAACGTCCCGTCGACAACTAGGTCATTAGAGACGGAGCGCAAGCTCGGGTGAGGGAAGGATGAGAAAGGAAATCGGCCGTGCCCTTTCAAAGGAACCATCCCGGCATTTGCCTGAAGCTATTTAGGGAAATCGCGGAAAACCTAAATCAGGATGGCCGGAGACGGGATTGAACCGTCGTCCTCCCGAATGCGAGTCCAGTGTGCTAACCACTGCGCCACCTCGCTCGGTTAGGTTTGTTAGGTTTTGTAGTTCTAAGTTCTAGGGGACTGAAGACCTTAGATGTTAAGTCCCAGAGTGCTCAGAGCCATTTGAACCATTTTTCTCTTTCTTTTCCTACAGTCGAATTCGAGTCACCCATGGCTATTAAATTTTCGTTACTTTTAACTATCTGAACAAATCGTTTTTATTTCATGATACATTTCTTCACTCCCTTCTACATCTGCTGAGCTAGTTGGCATATAATCTTGTACTACTCTGCTGGGAGTGGGTTTCGTGCCTGCCTTGGCTAGAATAATGCGTTCACTATGCTGTTTGTAGTAGCTTACCCAAGTTCCTATTTTTTATTCATTATTAAACCTACTCCTGCATTACCACTATGTGATGTTGTTTTTATAACCCCTTATTCACCTGACCAGAAATCCTGTTCCTCCTGCCACAGAACTTCACTAGCTCCCACGATATCTAACTGTAGCCTATCCATTTCAGTTTTTAAATTTTCTAACATACCAGTACGATTAAGGGATCTGACATTCCACACCTCAATTCATATAACGCCAGTTTCATTTCTTCTGATAACGATGTCTTCCTGAGTAGTCCTCACCCAGAGATCCGAATGGGGAACTAATTTACCTCCGGAGTATTTTACCCAAGAGGATGCCATCGTCATTTAACCATACAGGAGAGCTGCATGACGTCGGGAAAGGTACGGCTGTAGTTTTCCATTGCTTTCAGCTATTCCCAGTGCCAGCACAGTAAGGCCATTTTCGTTGATATTACAAGGTGTTACTGTGGTGTCACCGCAAGGCACCACACTGGCTAGGTTGTAGGCTTCACATCGGCCGCGGTCCGTCAGTACACATCGGACCCGCGACTCGCCACCTTCGACGCTAGCAGACCGAGCGCCGCCACGCGGCTGGTCTTTCGAGACCAGCTAGAACACTGGCCAGTTCTACAGCCGACTTTAATAGGAATGGTTCACTTGTCATGGCTTCAGAGATCTCATTTGCAGAGACGCTAGTTAGCATAGCCTTCAGCTAAGTCAGTTGCTACGACCTAGCCAGGCGCCACATACAGTTTATGCATTGACAATTGATTTATATGTGTGAAGCAATCAGAATTGTAAAGCAGTATTCGCAGTTCAGTCTATAACTGCACTTGTAATTATTATTGTACAAAGGCAAGATCGACGTTCACCGCTCACGCTGAATTAAAGCTAAGTATTAAATGGTACTCCTGTCTACTAACTTCTAATCACCTAAAATGTTCCAGATACATCCCGTTGTGAGAGTGTGGGTGCTATTCTGTCACTCTGCGCAACGGATTAATCTGAGATGTACCCTTTACCCTGTGGCTCCTGCACAATGCAATTTCCACCGACCACACCACTACAGAAGTCAGACAGACGCTCCTAACGTTCTAAAGAGAAATACCTGAAACACTTTCAGCAATAAATATCTTCTGGAGAAGTTCACTGTAAGGAAATGACACAAAAAGTCGCAAAATTTCTTACCTAACTAGTGGGATACTTGGGTACTGGAGTAGTGCTACTTAGTGTAAGAAGAACATGGAACTAACGTAAATTATTATTTATTTTTGCTAAAATTCTAAGAAATCACAATGGCACCTTTAGTTATGAACTGAACAAGTTATTTCCGGGTTCTTTTCAGAATGTGAAGTTACCTCCCAAGGATAGGATTCTCTAATGAAATTTCTATACAAAGTTTAAGATTGTTATTGACTTGGCAGAATAGCTGAGAGCCGCCCCTACTCAATTCGAATAATTATCCATTAGAATGTTGCTAGGTACAGTCGAGGCTGTCGCGTGTAAAATGCAGTGAAGTGCACTGTTGTGCAGGAAGTATGGGGCTCGCAATAGCTGTAGCGCACAATACCGTAAGTTGCGATGACTGCTGTCTGCGTCGCTCGCTGCTGACAATTAAGATAACTCTCGTTCTATCTGGATTGACCTTCGCCAATCAAAATCTCCCTACCGTTTGATGAAGTCAAGGATTCCTACTCACACCTAGTCAAACTACTGGCGTGGTACACCGGCCAGATAACCAGTCCACCGCGACGCCACTCAAAAATTCGCTCGCAGGCGTTTAACTATAACTCTGTCCGTTTACACCGCACAATATGTGTGATGGCCAATGCAGTGAACAACACTTAATCGCAAGGACTCAGTATAGTGTTGCACTCCGATTCGCTCTTGACGGAAGTGCTCTCCCAGTGAAGCACTGAGGAGAGACTTGTTCCTCGCTCTTTGAGTACATGTACGAGTTCACAGGCTCTCGTTACATGTTCTCGCTCCAAGAGCGACAACGGAACGGGCGCCTCTCCACGCCAGACGTGCATGGGTGTATCTTTCGGTCTCTTCCATTACTCCTTCAGCTCAGAGCGTCAGAAATATCGTTTGCCAATCAGCATTGCTCTCTAAAACGGGAGAATGACGTTTCGCTTTAGGTGATCGATCCGAAGTCTGTATCATCGGCATTGCTGTCTCCCTGTGAAAACCTCTGAAACTGCGTGCTCTGCTTGTAAAGAATGTGTAGGCTGGGCGCTCCCACACAATGTAGTGGAATTTACTTTTAAGCCGAACACGGGGTCGTTCTTCCTTTCACTCGGGCAAACGCTGTCCGCTCCATGGGCGGTCTCCTCGGTGTTTGGCGTTGACTCGGCCTCTGAAGGGACCGACGTCCCGTTGTGCGGTTTGCGTCTCCCGATCTAAAAGCCCCTGCGACCGTCATGTCTTGAATGTGTGTGTGCGTACACTAGCCTCGAGTATTTCAATCTCGGAGTGCATTTGCGATTTATTAGTTATTTGCTTGTCGTTTACATGAATTCATACAACATTGACTTTCTCTTATCGAGTTTGCGTTCGAATGAAGCATCTTGATGTGTGGAATATGTTTTTGAGGGCGGAATATGTAAGCAATGAAGGTCAGGGGACCATGGCGTCTTACATACCTCCCTCCTTCTGACAAAGTTTTGTCTGGGGTTTGTCAACGCCGAGGAAAACATTGACAAAGTCAGGCAACAATTGTTATTTTAGATTTTCCAATAAACTTTTCTCAGCCATTCTTAACAATTTTTTCTAATGATTTCATTATAGCTATTGTTTCTATTTTTTTTAATTCTACAATTTATGTTTTGTTGTTAGGCAAATATAGACTTTACAAAGGTTGTTATTCTTTGTCGTTGTCAGTATGTGTCTCTGTTTTTGTTTTTCATTTCCAAAAATTGTTTTTACAATATTAATTTTTCCAAACTCGTTAGTGTACAGTGTATCATGTTTGGTCTGGTTATATCTTTTCTTTAGTTAAGCTTTGTGTGAATGTTCGTAAAAGCTCTGTTGTATGACCTTGTTTTTTTATTTGGAATTTCATATTCTGGAAATTCCGTGTTCTTGTCCCTTCGATTCCCATCTGTCTGATCTGTCTGAATTTAATCCCAGTCTAACTGAGCCTGCTGATTCTGCAGCTCTCCGACTGTCCTATTCTCAAGTTCACTTTCTGTCCTATTCTCAATAAGCTCGTTTACTTGCTGTCTATCTGATTGATTCTCCCCCATCTTGTCTACTTGCTGTCTCTCCCGTAACCTTTTGGCCTGTGCTCTCGTTAACATGAAAACTCTTTCAACACACCACAACCCTATCTACAAAACTGTACGACCACTTACCAGTTGGTTGAACCAACAACAACAATAACGTTGTGACATCTCAGCTAATGTTCTGTCTGCTCTGCTACAGTCTCCAACCTCCACCTGTGCGCTTGCAAAGGGAGAAAAATGTTATTTCTTAATTCTAACTTGTATGATGCTGCGTCACATTGCGTCTCTGCATCACTCTGCGTCTGTGCCTATCAACTGAAAATCCTATGCCCTAACAGTTACACAAAAATCGTACAAAAATGCAAAATTTTGCAACACAATAACACACGCCTTTTTCCCTACAATTCTGCTTTATTCACTATCTGTATCTATTCTGCTCTCAATCTTTGCAAACAGCTATTTAATACATGAAAGAAAGTTCTTGCAAGTGCAACTGCTGTGACCTGCCGTACCTGACACTTTCCTATCCTAGTAGCTTACCTATTTTACCTATCCTGGCAGGGTCGCCACTTTCTGTGAGCGTGTGGGTGCTATTCTGTCACTCTGCGCAACGGATTAATCTGAGATGTACCCTTTACCCTGTGGCTCTGGCAAAATGCAATTTTCACCGACCACACCACTGCAGAAGTCAGACAGATGCTCCTAACGTTCTAAAGAGAAATGCCTGAAACACTTTCAGCAATAAATATCTTCTGGAGTAGTCCACTGTAAGGAAATGACACAAAAAGTCGCAAAATTTCTTACCTAACTAGTGGGATACTTGGGTACTGGAGTAGTGCTACTTAGTGTAAGAAGAACATGAAACTAACGTAAATTATTATTTATTTTTGCTAATATTCTAAGAAATCACAATGGCACCTTTAGTTATGAACTGAACAAGTTATTTCCGGGTTCTTTTCAGAATGTGAAGTTACCTCTCAAGGATAGGATTCTCTAATGAAATTTCTATACAAAGTTTAAGATTGTTATTGACTTGGCAGAATAGCTGAGAGCCGCCCCTACTCAATTCGAATAATTATCCATTAGAATGTTGCTAGGTACAGTCGAGGCTGTCGCGTGTGAAATGCACTGTTGTGGAGGAAGTATGGGGCTCGCAATAGCTGTAGCGCACAATACCGTAAGTTGCGATGACTGCTGTCTGCGTCGCTCGCTGCTGACAATTAAGATAACTCTCGTTCTATCTGGATTGACCTTCGCCAATCAAAATCTCCCTACCGTTTGATGAAGTCAAGGATTCCTACTCACACCTAGTCAAACTACTGGCGTGGTACACCGGTCAGATAACCAGTCCACCGCGACGCCACTCAAAAATTCGCTCGCAGGCGTTTAACTATAACTCTGTCCGTTTACACCGCACAATATGTGTGATGGCCAATGCAGTGAACAACACTTAATCGCAAGGACTCAGTATAGTGTTGCACTCCGATTCGCTCTTGACGGAAGTGCTCTCCCAGTGAAGCACTGAGGAGAGACTTGTTCCTCGCTCTTTGAGTACATGTACGAGTTCACAGGCTCTCGTTACATGTTCTCGCTCCAAGAGCGACAACGGAACGGGCGCCTCTCCACGCCAGACGTGCATGGGTGTATCTTTCGGTCTCTTCCATTACTCCTTCAGCTCAGAGCGTCAGAAATATCGTTTGCCAATCAGCATTGCTCTCTAAAACGGGAGAATGACGTTTCGCTTTAGGTGATCGATCCGAAGTCTGTATCATCGGCATTGCTGTCTCCCTGTGAAAACCTCTGAAACTGCGTGCTCTGCTTGTAAAGAATGTGTAGGCTGGGCGCTCCCACACAATGTAGTGGAATTTACTTTTAAGCCGAACACGGGGTCGTTCTTCCTTTCACTCGGGCAAACGCTGTCCGCTCCATGGGCGGTCTCCTCGGTGTTTGGCGTTGACTCGGCCTCTGAAGGGACCGACGTCCCGTTGTGCGGTTTGCGTCTCCCGATCTAAAAGCCCCTGCGACCGTCATGTCTTGAATGTGTGTGTGCGTACACTAGCCTCGAGTATTTCAATCTCGGAGTGCATTTGCGATTTATTAGTTATTTGCTTGTCGTTTACATGAATTCATACAACATTGACTTTCTCTTATCGAGTTTGCGTTCGAATGAAGCATCTTGATGTGTGGAATATGTTTTTGAGGGCGGAATATGTAAGCAATGAAGGTCAGGGGACCATGGCGTCTTACATACCTCCCTCCTTCTGACAAAGTTTTGTCTGGGGTTTGTCAACGCCGAGGAAAACATTGACAAAGTCAGGCAACAATTGTTATTTTAGATTTTCCAATAAACTTTTCTCAGCCATTCTTAACAATTTTTTCTAATGATTTCATTATAGCTATTGTTTCTATTTTTTTTAATTCTACAATTTATGTTTTGTTGTTAGGCAAATATAGACTTTACAAAGGTTGTTATTCTTTGTCGTTGTCAGTATGTGTCTCTGTTTTTGTTTTTCATTTCCAAAAATTGTTTTTACAATATTAATTTTTCCAAACTCGTTAGTGTACAGTGTATCATGTTTGGTCTGGTTATATCTTTTCTTTAGTTAAGCTTTGCGTGAATGTTCGTAAAAGCTCTGTTGTATGACCTTGTTTTTTTATTTAGGTATTATTTGTGTCACTGCTTTAAGAGTGAAGAAGTGTTTTTTCTTTTTCTATCCTCTTTCAAATTATTATTATTCAAAACCTTTTTTATATAAAAAACTAACTTGGCTTTACAGGGATTTTTTAGATTATCCACTTATACTAATTAATTTTCTTTACATAATATTTTAAGGTCTCTATCACATTATGGTCTTTACATATATGATAAAATAATTCCTTTTACAAAAAGGGAAATTTTTTTTTACGAATATATCATTTTCTTAACTCTAAATTCGTGTTTTATCAGTCTTTTCGTTTTGTGCTGCATCAGTTTCTGTGTTCGACGATCCCCACTGAAATACTGGAAGGTGTCAACTCATTTGTATGGGCGTCACAAATCATGGGAGAAGCACTCTAGCATGCAATGCCGGGTCTTACCTGTTGACATTATCATGGAGTGGTACTTTTACCCGATGATGACGACTGTGATTAACTGCATAAACAGTGATGTCTTGGTACTCCTTTGCTGTCACACCTGGGACGGTATGGCAGTTCGATGATTGTAGTTGACTACTGACGATCGTTACCCAATATTGTGCTGTGACGTCATGGTACTTCACACCTGGTTCAGTATGGCAATTTGACGATGTGGTAGGGAGAATACTGTTCATTTTGCTGAATCTATTTTTAGATAATGTTGGTTGGCACTGCTTAATATTCCGTTTGCCGTTCGCTTCTATTTGTTTGACAATTCAAGTTTTATTTGTGGAGAGGTGGTTGTAGTAATTGCCAAGCCTCAAAGTTCATGGAAAGACGTTTGTAGCAATTTGCTTTGTAGGATATGAGTGAAAGGTATCTTGCTGTCTTCTGCCCTTATTCATCTTGCATCTTCTGTTATTCTCTTCTTTCTTGGATTCTTCTGTTCTTCTAGGAATATGTGAATTTTAGTGTTGGAGTGGCATAGGATTTGTAGGATCTGACTGCCCTTCCGAATGTTACTTGATGAGTTTGTAGATCTTAGTAATTTTTTGTACCTTCATTGTCGTCTCATCATATTATGATTCTCCCCACGCTCTTCCGTTGTGTAGCAGTGTCGTGACACATGAAATGTCTGTGCTGCGCATTGTCCTCATGAAGTCCAACCTGGTTGCAACCTGCATTTCCAGTGTGGCGTTGCTCTTCATGTTGTCGTTATTGCCCTAAGTGCTTTCTCAACATGTCTGTACCCTCTCTGTCGCTATCTCGAAGCATCTGGTGTTAATGGAGCTGATGGATCTGGTGTTGGTGGCGATGTCCCTCTGACGTGTAGAAATATTTACAATTTTTGTTTTACGTACATTTGCTATTTACAAAAAAATCTCTGATTTTATATAATGCAAGAATTTTCTGATAGTGGCAAAAATTATTGTGTATATATATGATTTCTTTTCATTATTCTAATTATGCCCTACCACTTCTTCATTCTTTTAATTGTTGTGTACCATTTATTGTTTGTGTGCATGTTGTAGTGTACTTCATACTACAAGCGATTGTCAGTGTGTATTGTCTCTTTTTCTATTAATGAATGTGTTGTTCTGTTGATCTATTAATTTAACTTTTATTTAGTGGTTAGTGTAAGATAGGGTGGACATTAGTTTGCCTAACCTCTTCTGCATTTTTCAATTCAATCTTTACGTTTTGCAGTATTCAGTGGCCTAACTTCTATATCTGGTTTCTCTTTGCTATGTTGTTCTTGTCTCTGTGGACCATAATTTCCTCTGTAATTATTCGCGCCCTGGTCTCGCCAGTTGCTGTTTCTACCATCGTGACCTCTTTCAAAGTACCCTTGACCGTTGGCATTTTGATTCCTAAACCCATATCCGCCACTGTATGAGTGTCCATCACCGTTCCTATTTCGGTACCAGTTATTCTGGTTATCGTTTCTGTGCCAATTGTCTCGATTGTGCCACTTTCCTTGTCTGTTAAATTGCCTGAAATTATTGCTGTTAGAATTACGGTTATTATTATTATTGGAATATTCATTCGTAGTCCTCTCCTTTTGCTGTTCCCTTTCCTTTCTTTTTTATTTCACCTCGTCTTCTTTAAATATAAACTCAAGTTCCCTTAAAACCTCTTTGAATTCTTCGGTATTTTCATTTTTTCCTACTGTCGCCTGTTGATACTTTACCGATAATTTCATTCTACATAGACGTATCCGCTCTCCGTTACTGTATGGCTTGTCTAGGCATTGATTCTTTTTGTCCATTGTATCAAAGAATTTTACTACGCTTTTCTCTCCTGAGTTTTCATCTGGTGTCATCTGAAGTACGTCGTATTTAATTTTGTTTTGCGCCTCCTTAGACCAATATCTTTCGAGAAATGCTGTTCTGAACTATAGGTAAGACATACAGGTAGCCGCGACCTTTCGCATCACCTCTGCTACTGTCCCTGACATGTGTGCACAAATGAAGTCAAGTTTTTGAGCTACGCTCCAGTGGTTTAGTAAGCCTACTTGAAACTGATCGATGAGTGTGCGTTCATGCAAGCTACTACCTTCTTCCTTGAAATGTTGAAATTTTTAACTGTAAGGAAGTGGTTTGTATCGTATCCACTCATAAATCCGGTTTGTGGCTGATTCATGGACTCAAATAATCTGCCACTGCTTCTGTCGTCATTTTTTATTCTCTGGTAACCTACTGCCTGTCTGCCTATTCTCAGTTTCTTGACTCATATCCGCGTCATATCGTATCAATGGTGAACAAAAGTGTTGTTCGTGTATTTCTAGTCTCGTCGTTCGTGGTATAGAACCTGTGCTGTTATTGTGTTGTGTCATTGGATTTACTGGTTCAGTTGCCTGTCTTTCGATTGGTATTGGCTGAATGTATGTGTTCCGTTTTTCTAGATACTGTGCCTGGTCCTGTGGCATGTCATGTATTACTTTAATCACGGTTTTCTGTTTCGATTTCTGCGCGAGTGTTACGTTTGGCCTAGGTTCTACCTGAACTTTCTTAGACGGCGCGTGTTCGTGTACTCAATTAATGCTTGACGTATCAGTTGTTTCGCTACAGGTGTAATCGGTCTCGATCTTCGATAGTTTGTATCAACTCTGTTCGAAGCTTTTCAAAATGATCTTTGTTTTTAAGTTCTATTTTACTGATCCGCTGATCGTATTTTTTTAGTGCAACCTTTGCGACCTTGCTTTGAATTGCTTGTTCTTCCGAAATTTGTATTGCTGTTTGAGTGGCTATTTTCGTAAAACGTTCCACCTTTTTGTCAACGTTTACGATGTCCAGTTGGACCTTGTCCACGTCAGTGCGTAATTGCTGCTGGCCTTGTGTTAGTATCTGAATTGTTTCTCTGGGTTCTTTCGCGTCTTTGTTTATGTGAGTGATCTGACTATCAATTATGGCGATCCCTTCTTCCATCTGGATTTTAACCTGTTGGATCTGTGTCTTAACAGTCTGATTATCCTGTTGGATCTGTGTCTTAATAGCCTGATTACCCTGTTTCAATTCCTGATACTGTTTTGTCATTTGTGTATTCTGTTTCGTTATCTGTGTATTAATAGTATTAATATCCTGATTCTGTTGCGTCATACTAGCGTTCATTTTTAGTAACATCTCCATGATCGCGTCCTGTCCTGTAACACTACCTTCTGCTGAGCTATGTATTCTCGATCTATTGTTTTCTACTCTGTCAGTTACGTCGTTTACTGGGCTATGCTGTGGCGTTTCTGTTTGATAACTGCAATAACCCGTTCTGTCTGTGTTGAGGACTAGTAGCGTTTGTCATTGAACTATTACGTCGCGCGAACAACTCCGCATTCTGCCCTCTCTGTTGTGTATGTCTTGTGTTTGCAGGTACAGTTGAGTTTGTTACGGAACCTTTTCGGGGCGCTTGTAACTCCGCAAAATTCTGTGTCTACTGTTGGGGCATATTTAGAATGTGTACGATAGGTTTGACGTATTCTAAATGTTCCCCCTCTTCCTCACTGTTTACTTCTCTTTGAACGTTGGCTAACTGCCGGTTCATTGACTGTATTGACGCGTGATCTGTCCCTGAATATGCGGCAAACAAACGCGTTTCCTGTGCTCGTTTCACTTCTAATCTTAGACATTTCCTACGTGGGCTGTCTATTTCTGGCTCAGAATGTGCCCTACTTGGAATTTCATATTCTGGAAATTCCGTGTTCTCGTCCCTTCGATTCCCATCTGTCTGATCTGTCTGAATTTAATCCCAGTCTAACTGAGCCTGCTGATTCTGCAGCTCTGTCCTATTCTCAAGTTCACTCTCTGTCCTATTCTCAATAAGCTCGTTTACTTGCTGTCTATCTGATTGATTCTCCCCCATCTTGTCTACTTGCTGTCTCTCCCGTAACCTTTTGGCCTGTGCTCTCGTTAACATGAAAATTCTTTCAACACACCACAACCCTATCTACAAAACTGTACGACCACTTACCAGTTGGTTGAACCAACAACAACAGTAACGTTGTGACATCTCGGCTAATGTTCTGTCTGCTCTGCTTCAGTCTCCGACCTCCACCTGTGAGCTTGCAAAGGGAGAAAAATGTTATTTCTTAATTCTAACTTGTATGATGCTGCGTCACATTGCGTCTCTGCATCACTCTGCGTCTGTGCCTATCAACTGAAAATCCTATGCCCTAACAGTTACACAAAAATCGTAAAAAAATGCAACACAATAACACACGCCTTTTTCTCTACAATTCTGCTTTATTCACTATCTGTATCTATTCTGCTCCCAATCTTTGCAAACAGCTGTTTAATACATGAAAGAAAGTTCTTGCAAGTGCAACTGCTGTGACCTGCTGTACCTGACACTTTCCTATCCTAGTAGCTTACCTATTTTACCTATCCTGGCAGGGTCGCCACTTACTGTGAGCGTGTGGGTGCTATTCTGTCACTCTGCGCAACGGATTAATCTGAGATGTACCCTTTACCCTGTGGCTCTGGCAAAATGCAATTTCCACCGACCACACCACTGCAGAAGTCAGACAGATGCTCCTAACGTTCTAAAGGGAAATGCCTGAAACACTTTCAGCAATAAACATCTTCTGGAGTAGTCCACTGTAAGGAAATGACACAAAAAGTTACAAAATTTCTTACGTAACTAGTGGGATACTTGGGTACTGGAGTAGTGCTAGTTAGTGTAAGAAGAACATGAAACTAACGTAAATTATTATTTATTTTTTCTAAAATTCTGAGAAATCACAATGGCACCTTTAGTTATGAACTGAACAAGTTATTTCCGGGTTCTTTTCAGAATGTGAAGTTACCTCTCAAGGATAGGATTCTCTAATGAAATTTCTATACAAAGTTTAAGATTGTTATTGACTTGGCAGAATAGCTGAGAGCCGCCCCTACTCAATTCGAATAATTATCCATTAGAATGTTGCTAGGTACAGTCGAGGCTGTCGCGTGTGAAATGCAGTGAAATGCAGTGAAGTGCACTGTTGTGGAGGAAGTATGGGGCTCGCAAGAGCTGTAGCGCACAATACCGTAAGTTGCGATGACTGCTGTCTGCGTCGCTCGCTGCTGACAATTAAGATAACTCTCGTTCTATCTGGATTGACCTTCGCCAATCAAAATCTCCCTACCGCTTGATGAAGTCAAGGATTCCTACTCACACCTAGTCAAACTACTGGCGTGGTACACCGGTCAGATAACCAGTCCACCGCGACGCCACTCAAAAATTCGCTCGCAGGCGTTTAACTATAACTCTGTCCGTTTACACCGCACAATAAGTGTGATGGCCAATGCAGTGAACAACACTTAATCGCAAGGACTCAGTATAGTGTTGCACTCCGATTCGCTCTTGACAGAAGTGCTCTCCCAGTGAAGCACTGAGGAGAGACTTGTTCCTCGCTCTTTGAGTACATGTACGAGTTCACAGGCTCTCGTTACATGTTCTCGCTCCAAGAGCGACAATGGAACGGGCGCCTCTCCACGCCAGACATGCATGGGTATATCTTTCGGTCTCTTCCATTACTCCTTCAGCTCAGAGCGTCAGAAATATCGTATGCCAATCAGCATTGCTCTCTAAAACGGGAGAATGACGTTTCGTTTACGGCGACCGTTCCAGAAGTCCGTAGCATCGGCGTTTGGTGTTTGCTGTCTCCCTGTGAAAATCTCTGAAACTGCGTACTCTGTAAAGAATGTGTAGGCTGGACGCTCCCACACAATGTAGTGGAATTTGCTTTTACGCTGAACACGGGGTTATTCCTTTCACTCGGGCAAACACTGTCCGCTCCACAGGCGGTCACCTCGGCGTTTGGCGTTGACTCGTCCTCTGAAAGGACCGGCGTCCCATTGTGTGGTTTGCGTCTCCCAAACTAAAAGCCCCTGCGACCGTTGTTTCTCGAATGTGTGTGTGTGTACGCCAGCCTCGAGTATTTCAATCTCGGAGCGCATTTGCGATTTATTAGTTATTTGCATACCGTTTACATGAATTCATACAACATTGACTTTATCTTATCGAGTTCGGGTGCCTTTACCTTTTCTAAAGCCAAACCCATGATGTAACAGATACTCAGTTGGGTAACGGTGTGTAAGAAGCTATTGATGTATGGGGAGGAAATCTAGACTGGTAGGTTATGGTGTGGTGTGGTGTTGCAGAAACCACGGACGTGGCGAACGCGGTGCTGTTCCTGCTGAGCGACAAGGCGGCCATGGTCAATGGCGTGTCTCTGCCGGTCGACGGCGGCTTCACCGCAACCTGAGGCCACGCCCCACACCAGCCAGCGGCGAGGAGCGACTCGTCTCTCCTGTCCTGTCTCTCACGTCTGTAACGTGACGCAAATAAATGGTGCTGCGTGCAGATTTTGGTGTCTGAAGCCGAGAGAATCCTTTCATCCCATGACTGAGGCTGTGGTCGTCTTTTCCAGCGCAATCTGAGCTGCAAAAAACGCGGCCAATACTTTAGCAAGTGTCCCAGTCACAAAGAGCAGGAAAAGTTGGAAGTCGTTGGCAGTGAGGTACCAGACACACGCATCGGAGAAGCAATATTTTTCTTTTTTCCTTATTTATAGCAGCCAGTCTTTCATACATGCAATGTAACCAATTAAACTACATATACTATCATAAAGTCACATACACCCATGAATCACGTAGAACACTGACATGTGTTGTATACAGTAATTGAAGACCTAACTTCTTTACATGCTAAGGACCAAGATTAATTTCTTAAGGTATAACAAAAACACAATATTGTCTGATACACAGAATTAGTATGCACGTTTTTATACAATTAAACATTTATTATCAGCCTGAAATATAAACTATGGTGCAAGGCGAGAGAAAATTGCATTAAATTGTCCACAAAAAGAAAATTAAAAACTTGGGAGCAGAAGGTGTCTTAAACATTGCATTATTCAGACTAAATAAGCTAAGTCGAATCTCTATCATGCAATAATAGTTGACAAAACATTAACGTAGGTTGATACTTACAAAGAAGAAGACAGCATCCAGCCACTATTAATATTGCTATTTATTTAAGTAAATAGCGCCGCAACCGGTTTCGAACTGACAAATTCATCATCAGACGGCTCTTCACAAGATTCACAAGATGCACATTACATAATCGTCAGTTTTCGATTTTTATTCTACCACTGTAGTGAAATATTCTTGATGTGTTGGTGCCATCGAAAATTCAGCAAAATTTTGTTGCAAAGTTGCAGGGTTGTATTTTTGAAATATTGCAAAGTATTTGCAGCACTTATATGATTTGCATGTCTCTATATTGGGCAAAGCACCAGACACACACACACACTCACACACATACACACACACACTCACACACACCAAAAATTATTTGCCACATGTGAAGTTGACACAAAGATGTGACAAATGCTTTTTGGTGTGTTTGTGTGTGCCTGTGTGGTGCTTTGCACCATATGGTGATATGTAAATCATATTAGTGCTGCATACACTTTGAAATATTTCTAAAACCAATCCTGCAACTTTGCAACAAAATTTCGAGTAATTTTCGATGGCACCAACACACCAAGAATATTTCGCTACAGTTGGAGACTAAAAATGGAAAACTGACTATTATGTAAAGTGCATCTTGTGAATCTTGTGAACAGACGTCTAATGCTGGACTTGTCATTTCGAAACAGGTTACGGCGCTATTTACTTAAATAAATAGCAATATTAATAGTGGCTGGATGCTGTCTTCTTCTTTGCAAGAATCAACCTACATTAACTGTACACAGCCACGGTCTTACCATGTCAGTTTTAGACAACATAGCATTGACAAAACATATCTAAATACAAATATCTTAAGACATATAAACACTACTAAACAAAAATCATCAGTTTGCATCACCGTTATACAAAAGAGTAAAAAATTGCCGATGGTGATATGGCATAATGGGGTACCATAGCAAGAAAACTCTTTCTTTTCAACAGACAATCGTGAAATATTTTGCACAACTGAAAGTTATGTGTGAATGCAATCGCTAACAGCTTTGCATTTCATTAGGATGTTTACACTTTCCCGCTATTCAATGTCACGGAATGTCCTTTTGATGTGCAGTATTTCAGGTTAGGTTCTTTTAATTTGTGCACCAAGACTGTTCTCTAACTTTGTTGTGTTGATGATTTTATCAGCAGCAGTCAGGAAATCAGTACTTTTCGTCCGTCTTGAGTGTGTTCAATGGTAAATAAGGGAGTGCTGAAGTAGTTACTACCTGTAAATCATCAGATACACAATACTGGATTATCCTGTCGTGCTTTTCTATTATGGCAAAATACCTATCACAAGATAGAAAACTGTGGTCTGAAACCAGATACTTGGCTTATATGCAGCCCAATAGCTCCCTAGACACTGTGAACGCGTACACACATATATAAGTACACGGTTTTTGATTTGTCCACAACAGTTGACACTCCAAATCACAAGTTGCGATTTCTTACCAATTACACTGACGGTAATTTTAGCGCAGTTCAGGACATGGCATAGTCATGATGCTATCCTGTTAGCTCCACGAGACACTTCACCCTCACGCCACGATCACTGTCGACCTTAGCAAGAATACAGAAGTCGTAATATGAAAGCCGGATTAAGTAGACCCTATCCGAGTGAGTAAGAGTCGCCACAAACAATACTTGTTGTAAATTGATTGAAAATGTGCAAGTGTTACTTCAACACGACGAACAACACGTTCGCGACTTGAACTGTTGTGTTCAGTTCCCAAGCACACTTAGAATGAAGAAGGCCGTGGAGCTAGCTGTCACCACTGTTACGATTCGTTACATTCGTCACATTATGAAGCGCATTTTGTGTAATATACTAACATCGATGTAGGGCCTTTTGAGTGAATAA